>NC_056498.1:83909450-83925340 GCF_014905685.2 Nematolebias whitei
TCTTAGATACAAAGAAGAACCCTGCACCGAGGGGAGACGTGGATGGACGGATTATGCCTGATTTTAAGGACTCCTCTATATACTGCCTCATAGTCTCCCTTTCTGGGCCCGACAGGTTGTAGAGTCTGCTGGACGGCAGAGGGGCACCAGGAAGGAGATCTATAGGACAGTCATAAGGTCTGTGGGGTGGTAGAGAGATGGCCTCCTGTTTGCTGAAGACCGGGGCAAGAGCATGATATATGGGGGGTACTTTGGAAAGGTCAATTTTTTCCTGGACGGGGGGTGAAAAGGACCCTGATGAAATGGCCGAATGTAAACAGTCAACAGAACAAGTATCGCCCCAACGTTCAATCAGGTTATCCCTCCAATTGATTTGGGGGTTGTGTTTAACTAACCAGGGATAGCCTAAAATAAGTTGAGGTCTCGGGGAGTCAAAAATAAAAAACTCACATTTTTCATGATGGTTGCCTGACAGGACCAGGTGAAGGTCTCGAGTCCAGTGAGAATGGACGTAATTGTCTGGCCGGTGAGACCTGAAACATTGACAGAGTTATTTAAAGGAACCATGGGTAGATTAAGATGTTCGACGATATTTAGAGAAATAAGGTTCTGTTCAGCTCCGGAATCAATCAGTGCTTGGATGGGAAAATTTATATTCTTAAAACAAATTATTGCAGGTAGACAAAAACTTTTCTCAGGAGAAGAGGTCACACTACCCACTAGGGTTGTACATCTCTGTGTGATAGACGATTCGATTCGCATCTAGATACAAAGGTTACGATTCGATTAAAAAACGATTTATTTTAAAAACAGAACGATTTGATTCGATTCGATACAGTGGAAGAGCGATTCGGTTCGATTCGATTCAACTTTATATAATTCTACAGTTTAACATTTGTTGAATGTAGACAAATATTAATTATGAACAAAAAGGGCCATTTCTATAAATGTGACATTCTTACATTATTTTTAAATTTGTAAAAGTCTACATATATCATATCTAAAAGCGTGCAGTAAGGCACTGGCAAAAATAAAGTAAAAAGCCAAACAACAGAATCACATGTCAAATGTGTTTATTTTTAGACATGGACCTAAAAAGACCAGCTAAAAGAATATTTCTTTGTTTGATGGGATCAATATAAAATGAGAAAATAAAGAAAAATTATAAAATGCACAAATGATTACAGCAGCATGTAATAAAAAAAAAAATAGGAATAAGCTACAGTAAGCACAAAGCACCTGTGCAATAACCTGTCACATACCCTGTGTAGTTTGGTAGTTATGTGCAATATATATCATGTGCATTTTAGCTTATATTACATTACTACCTTGAAATACTTATTCACACAAATTCATTCTGCTTCACTGTAAAAATTCTACAGTGTTGTTGTTTACCATTTTTCTCTTCAGAAACTTGGTAAATATTATAATTACTTTTTCACTTTTTGGTAGTTTATTTTGTACCCTTATTGCATGCTTTAGTATTTCTTGTTTGCTTGTTTTTTGTTTTTTAGCAAGTCAAATCGGTTCTTCTCATCCTGAGCATTTCATTGTGTTAACCTTGCATATGACAAATAAACACAACTTGAACTTGAACTTAATAATACAAAAACATAATGCAAGAACAGTACGCCTAACAACAGCAGCACGAATATGAGTTTGTGTGAGCAGGTGGGCACAGATTAATATAACATCATGTCATTTAAACAGCAGCATGAGATCAGATCAGCAGCATGGATAATCAGCAGCACATATCAACAGTCAAAGTGCCGATTACATGTATAAAAGAAATCAAAGTGCAGCTTTCTGACCTGGTGAGGTAGTCTGAACAAAAGTAATGTCCTGCATTTCTACATTCACGTCAGGTTCAATCTGAACTCAAACACAGTGAAGTAGTTCACTTCCTTATGTTTGTATGTTTACCTATATTTTTATTCATCATAATCACTGTCCTCATCTTTTTTTTGCAGCAGATTTTTCTTAAGGAAAATCAGCTGATCCACATGCTCATGTTTGAGTAGACTGCGTTTTGTGGAAACAATATCTCCTGCAGTGCTGAAAACTCTCTCAGATGCCACACTGGTGGCCGGTATGCACAGATACATTTTAGCCATAGATGACAGCAGTGGCAAGTCCTGTTGCTCTTTCCACCACTGTAGAGGGTTTTTTTTCAGGGGCAAAGGATCACGCTCTCTGTACCTCTTGACTTCTTCATTGGCCTGGTCCCTCACAGATCTAGATGCCGTCCTTACTTGAAAGTCTTCTCCCAACAGCTGGTCCAGGGCTGACATTTTCTTCTTTTTACAAGGAGGTTTATCATCTGAAATAGAAAACAAGAACCATATATTACTGGCTATGTTTGACATGAAGTTTTTTAATTGACTACTATTTTATGTATAAATCTTCATTTGATGTTCAGAATTTATTTATGTAAGGACTCGTGTACATATGTAAAATATGTATCATTATCATCATCATTATTATTTAACTCTTTCTTTGCATGCAGATCATCTTATTATAGTGAATGTGTTTTATACTGATACTATGACTGCAGCACAAGTTTAAGACAGTCTTCTCATTCTTGATCACAAGTTATAAAACACACAAACCTTTATGCTCATCTTGGGTCTGGGGTACATCAATGCAGACGTCCGGATCTCCATTTGCAGGTTCACTCTGACATGGATCAGTCTGCACTGGACCTCTCTGAACTGAACCCCCCCCCCCCCCACCCCCGTTACCTAGAAATAAAACATGAAATAACATTTAGTGTACAGTATGGTTAAATGCAGTGTAAAGGATCAAATAAGCAGTAGTCAGAATATATCTAACGACAGCAACAAAACACACCAGACTGTAACTGAATGTACTGTAATATGTATTTTGTCAGTGTGTTGGGGGATTTACCTTGTGATGCAGGGATGCTGCTTCTGCTGATATGCTTGTGAATGTCCTCTCTGCATCATGGTTACTGAGGAAGGGCAGGGACTTAAAACGGGGGTCCAGAGCTGCTGCAGTGTGGAAGAGATCTTCAAGGCCTGTGTAGCGTTTCTCCAAGTCATTCTTGAACGCCTGCTTCATCTCTCTGATTAACACTGAGTCTTCATCTGATGGTTCAAAGTTCTTTTTAAGTTTTGCTTTTACAGGAAGAATCATTGAGAGTGTGGGTCGCTTGTCTTCAGACATGCTGGTAGTCACAAGTTTGACCGGCGCCATCAGTTTGACAATGTCTTCAATGTCGCAGAAGTCTTTGTCCTTGAGAGTATTCACCTCTTCTCCTTTTCTGAGGTCCCTGGACATGAGTGCTGCAGAAATTGCAGGATGTTGCTCAAAAAAGCGTTCAAGCATGTCATGGGAGCTATTCCACCGCGTGGATACATCTTGGATGAGTTTGTGGGAAGGCAAGGCTAGTTGTTTCTGTTTCTCTTGAAGGATTTTTGCTGCCCTCACACTACGATGAAAAAAGGCAACGGCTTTCCTCACTCTCCCCAGCAACCTTGCTACTGTGTCAACTTTAAAGGCTTTCTGTGTGGCGAGATTAATAGTGTGTGCAAAGCACATGAGGTGAGGGGTCATCTCTGCTTCCACTCCAGCTAATACCATGTTTGTGGCATTGTCTGTCACCAGGACTGGATCTTTATCAAGAAGGTTCCAGTCAACACATGCCTGTTTTAGCAGAGCACCAATGTTTTTCCCAGTGTGGGATCCTTTGAATGCCCTGGTTTGTAACACATGCACATTTAACTTCCAGTCTGGAGAGATGTAGTGGACAGTGATGGTCACATAAGACTCAGTGGAGCATGACGTCCAGGCATCGGTTGTAATAGCAACTCGCTCTGCATGTGCCAATTCTTTTTCAACTTGGCTCTTCACTTGGGCATACAACGCTGGCATGCATGTGTTTGTGATATGCTGCTGGGACGGAATCTTATATCTGGGCTCTAACGTATGAATCAAATCCTGAAATCCTTCCCCCTCCACTATATTGTACGGCCATAAGCCCTTAGCTATGAAACGGGTTATTGATGCCGTTATATCCTTAGCTCGTGATGAACTGTCGCCGAGTTGCCCGTAAAATTTAGTGATAACGTTACCCGTCGCTCTCTGTGTGGCAGCTGCCTTCTCCTGCCCGTTATTATGGGGCTTGAGAAGTTCGCCATACTCTTCTCTGTGTTTTCTCGTTGCATGTTGATCAAGGTTTGTTGTGCTACCAGTGTACTTCAGAGGTGCTCTGCATAGCTTACAAATAGTGTGGTTTTTGTCGAGTTTTCCGTCTTTCTTGTAAAACCCGAAAACGTTCCACACTTTAGACTTTTGTCTGGCTGCTGTATTGAAAATCTTTCTCGGTGACCCGCTAACGCTGCTACTATTTACATCCATTCTTGTTGTCTTGGTGAGCTACGGAGCATGCGTGAGAATAGCTTCGCGGGCATTTCCGACTCTCGTGTTGTTTTATAAACGCACTGTCAACCGAGCTAGTCTCGCGATACCCGGTTCATGTCTCTTCAACCGGTTCATCTCAGTATTTGTGGCTGGTTGCTGTCGATTTATACGGCTGCTACCGACACAACCATATCGCTAGCTTGTCAAACCGGATATCCGGTCATATCGGTTTATCTATAACAACCCTACTACCCACCAATATCTCCTGACCTATTGAGGGTGTCTTCCTTTTAAACGGAGCTGACAATTTTTCACATAGTGGCCATGTTTGCCACAGTAGAGACATTCATTGGCAGAGATTCTCCGTTGTTTCTCCTCGGGGGATAGTTTTGCCCGACCCACCTGCATTGGTTCCGGTTCGGGGAGCACCGGTGTCCAGGAACTACTTCCGGTTGAGGGGTGGTCCCAAGGTTTGTAGTCTTTCTCCAACTCCCGTTCCTTATATCGGTTATCAATACGAATGGCGAGATTAATGAGGTCCTCTAGGTCCTGAGGAGGTTCTCGTGTGGCGATCTGGTCTTTAATGTTCTCATTTAATGCATTACGAAAAGCACTCTTTAATGCCTTTTCCCCCCATCCGGACTCTTCCGCGATTACCCGGAAGCGGATGGAGAACTCAGCGACTGATCTTGGCCCTTGTTTGATGGTAAATAATCTTTGTTGAGCCTCCTCTTGTAGTAAATGGTGGTCGAAAGCTAGCCGAAAACTTTTGATAAAAGAGGCGTATGGTAGCGAGGCTAAGGGACGGGAGCGAAGATGAGCATGGGCCCATTGTAAAGCTTCGCCCTTGAGGGCGCTGACAATATAAGAAATACGGGATGCATTGGAGGCGTACCTGATGGGAGCTTGGTTGAATGCAAGCTCACATTGAAGAAGGAACCCACCCACCAGTTTGGAATCTCCTCCAAAGAGCTCGGTAGGTCTAACATCGGGTTCATGTCTGAACATAGGAGCCGGAGCTGGTGTTGGTTCGGTAAGACGTGGGGGTTCGGGGTCCTTGGTAGCCATGCCGGCGAGTTGTTGTTTGAGGGCATGTATCATGCTACCAAGTTCGTTCTGTTGGGCAAGAATTTTTGTTAGAGTTCGTTCATTATTTTCAATCCGGGCGTTTTGCGCTAAAATAGCTTGATCCCTCTGACTGTCTTTGGTCTGGCCTTGGGGGTCTGATTGGCTCGAACATTCTAACATGGTTGTTGTTATTAAATGACCCCAATTGGCAGACCAAAAACACAAGGACAACAGGGATACAAAAGTGATAGTTTATTTACAGTGTGGATGTGATCTTGGCTGTGGAAGGAAAAGAAGGAGACGAGATGAGTTTCTTGATATGGATGGTCTTTGAATAACTGAGATGATTTAATGGTGGTTTGTCTTATGGTTGAATGTGGTTGCAGAAGGTGTTGGAGTGGTGTGAACAGAGAGTTCAGAATCCAGAGATGGCAGGGAATCCAGCGGGTGAGTATTGATCGATGATGCAGTTTTGGTTGAAGAATCCAGAATGTAGTTTCTTAATAAGAGTTCGGTGTGCAGGATTGGCGACCAGACACAGCCACGAGGAGACCAGACAGGCAGGACGAACGGGAACTGAACAGACGGGCAGAAAGGCAACAGGTTAGTATAAAACTTGAAACACACTAAGGTTTGGCTGGCTGTCACAATATTACCAAAGGCAATAAATGTTCGAGCGTCGGCTGAACGTCTTGTTGTGGCTTAAGTAGAGCAGGAGATGGAGGTGCAGGTCTTGGTAGCAGGTGCAGCTAATCAGCCAATTAGTTGGAGAGAGAGTGAGAAGGTTAAAGGAGAAGGCAGGAAATCCCACACCTTAATGTTGGTATGAGACGTAGTTTATAATTTTATTTACCTGATTCTGAGGGTCAGAGCCGGAGAAGAAGGCAGCGAAAATAGTGCAGTGGAGCGCTTCAAAGAGGGACCACTCTGTTACTGCTACACCATGATCCCAGAGGTGTTGGTCGTGCACCATCCTTTGCACGATATAAAATTATTGCAAGTGCTGCACTGAGCTGACTTGTCATTTTATTAAAGTTAAGCCACACTTTCAATCACAGTCACTCACTCTCTATGTATGCGAACACTTCTGGCGGCTTCTTCTTTGTTGGTGTTCGGTGGGCGGCTTCTACTTCCGGTCGGCGGACTGGGCATCGAAAGTAGGAATCGATTCCAATTGATTCTCGAGACTCAATGCCCAACCCTACTCAGGAAGAAGAAGAGGAGAGAGAGTGATTTACATGAGTCCATTTCTTACAACTAGTTGCAGGTAATAAATTGGATCTTGTCACTTTTTAGTTTGTATTAGGAAAACTCCTCGATTAGGTAGCAAATCATCTTAAAATTTCAAGAAAAGAAGTCAAACTCTGAATATATGTGTGAAAATATTTTAGTGTTAATGTTTATTTGTTAGGGACATGGGCACCAGCGACCCCCGTGACCCAAAATGGAATAAACGGGTAAAGATAATGGATGGATAATGGTTTATTTGTTAGAGTTAGACTCATTTTTAACAGTGATGGATTGGTGAAAGGTATTCTATGTACTTAAACACATTTTAGCCTTTTTTACTCAGGGTTGTTACATATTTTTTTATATTTATACATGCTCTTTTAGTATAAAGTATAAAATAAGTGAGTTTTGTGGACACAAGGACATCATTACCCTCAGTCAGTTAATAACGTTAATAAAATCTCAAAGCAAACAGTTCAGTGCCCTTCCTCACAATAACGTGTCAAATTCAGATCACGTGTTGTCAACAGATAAAACAGCCCCTATCCTTCACTCTTTCCACTTTGTCTTAACTCCGTGTAAAATACTCTACATTTGTAAGGTCAAAATAAATTTCTATTGGAAGCATGAGTTTTCTTCTTAAGTATTTGCTCAAATGGAAATGGTGGTTCACTATTCAGAGTCCTGATATGTACTGTAAATTTGCTCAGTTCAGATGGACTGAAACCAAATGATCAAAGAATTGGGATTAAATGCCCAAATTATTTTTTGACATTAATCAGTTGTCATTTATACAAACACCTGCTGCACCTTGCTTCATACAAAACAGTAAGTCCAGATCTGCTCTCACACTTCTTCTCAGGGTGGAAAGTGAGATGTATAAAACCTCTGGCTCAGTCCGTGTCGGACAGCTGTGTGCAGGATGTGGACCACGCACTGAATCTATAAGCAGCCTTATCAAAGGAACATGTTAGGGAAGTTTTGGTCAAAGGTTATGGATGTGTTTAACGACTGTGGCTGAGAATGTTAACTCTGCCCATGAACCATATGTTTGGGTTAGCAGAAAGCTGAATGAGGAGCTGGGTGAGGCAGCTGTCACTTCAAGGACGCCTCCGAGTCTGTGAGCTCGGCTGAACTGACCATTTATAAAAACAAGCTGCACATACTGCAGATTCTTGTGACTGGTCTTCGTGTGTACTTCCTGTATATCTGTAACCTGTTCTGAAAATCTGTCCTTGCAAATAAATACTGGTTAAAATGCTTTTCCTGCTGTCGAGTGTGGTTCTTTTTGAATAAGTAAGATAAAATGAGAAGTTTCTCCAAAAGAACACCTTCAAGTCATTAATATCCTCTTCTACAAATGTCAGCCATGAGACTTTTTGATTTGCAGGTATTTCCCACGATGATGAGCACATTATCCTCAACCTCCTTCAACTTTCTTTCATGCCACCTTTTTACCTGCTCTCCATTAATCCTTTCGTGCTTTGACTCAAAGCTTTTTTTTTGTTTATTTTCTTCCCCGTCCACCTCCATTCTTGATCAGTCTACTTTAACTCTCTGCTCCCCTGACTCTCTCCCAGTAAAGTGTCAATATTCAGCATCTATAAAACAAGTCAATTTTCTGCTGGCTTGGCAGGAGAATAAAGCTTCGAGCAATCTGAGAAGCCACAGTTAATTGGATTTGTGTGTGTGGATGTGTGTTTTACCATAAAAGCAGACGTGGCCACAAAAACAGCCAGGTATTCTGTATCTTTTATTAACAACAAAGTCCATGCTCAATAATCCAGGTATAAAATCCAAAATTTTTCAGTCAGGTCATGTGGACAGTTTCTTTTTTGTGCTGAAACATTTCGCCTTCGATCCAGAAGGCTTCATCAGTCAAGGAAACACACCACAAAACTGATTCTTCCCCCAACAGCTTACTCCAAAGTGGAACAAACCAGGTCTGCTTGTGATAAGATGGTCTCTTTGGTACGCCCCTCCTCCATTGCTGGCCCTCTTTCTTGTTGACAGTCTTGTCAAACTGGTTGAAAACAACAAAGTCCATGCTCAATAATCAAGGTATACAATCCAACATTTTGCAGTCAGGTCTCAGGTGTATCTTTTATTGTTGGAGTGTTTGTGTGTGTGCGTGCGTGCGTGCTTGCATGTGTGTGTTTTACATTGACAAGTTGTTTGCATGTCACACAGAGAGGGCAACAAATCGTAGATTGTGTAATAGATTTGTGTGTCATCTTCAGAGTGGGTGTTCTAAAATGCTTTTGCACATTAACACCTGGTTTTATCCTTGAACATATAAACACAGCTGCACCAGCTCCTCCTCAGGTGAAGAGATCGTAACCAGCGAGGGAATGAAGACTGTCGGAAATGTCAGAGAATGCTGATAAATGACTGTCTCCTCCACATCATTCAGCGAGTCTGTTGTGTTTGAGTGTCCAGCTCAATCAGATCATCTAGAGTTGCAAGTTCATATTCCAGTTGTTTGTTGAAACTGGTTCCATTAAGAAGACATTTTGAAAAGTCTCATATCAGCCATTTTTGGCCATCAGAAATCTGAACACCATTGCACTTTTCCCAATAACAAACTTTCATTGTCCTCTGACCCGTGCATTAGCCTCTAAAGGAAAAATCTAAAACTTGTGTCTACAGTCAAATCAAGACAGAAAATGTTCTGTTGTTATAAACTTTTTTTTTTAGTATTTTTATTGTGTTTTTGCTTGTTTGAACACAAACAAACACACAGTAAATAAATACATAAAAGAAAACAGAACGAAATCCCCTCCATCACACTCCTCCCACACAGGATCAGTGGTTTTTGGACCTGAGCATTTTAGGAATAAAATTTCAGTTTTTCTCCCTCCTTAGATGGCATTAATCTGTCCTCCAGCTCTAATGTTAAAAATCTTGGTGTTATTTTTGATCAGGACATGTCTTTTATCCGCCACATTAAAAACGTTACTAGAACTACCTTCTTCCACCTGCGTAATATCACGAAAATTAGAAACATTTTATTGTGGTGGTACCAAGTGGTTCTCATTAAAATTATGTGATTTACAAGGCACACCGGTTCGCATATCTTACAAAAATACTTGTGACATCCGAGACAGGCTTGCAAAATTAGAAAAGTTTATTTATTTACATTTTTATAAACACTTCTTTTTTTAATCCTATGGGGGAAAAAAAAGAAGGAAACAAAAGTCAGGAGCTGAGGTTACCGGCTGAAGGCCACCAAACCAGCACAACCCTGGACCCCAGCAACTGGAAAACAAAACAAAATTAAAGCTGCAAGCAGCATTGGAGGCCCTTGCAGCAAAGCGCCACTCCGGCCTTACGGCGACCGCGGGAGCTCCAGCTAGTCCACCCAGTCGCCATCGCGAATGCTCTTGTGCCAATCCTGCACGCGTTCACCATGGGGTGCATTTCCCGAATCTTCAACATCGTCTTCCGTCCATCTCGTTACTTGTCCAGCTGCAGGTTTTACAAGTATAGGCCAAATCTGACCTTACAGACAGGAGTTATGGTGACTTCCCGTTTTGTTGTGAATGTTTGACAAGCACTTCCTTTATGCTTTTCAACATGTCATGTGTGGTAATCAACAGTTAGCGAACAAAGTTTTAGTCTAATATCTTACACAGTGCGAAGCTGGAAGTGTCATCCAATAATCAACAGATTTTTCTCTGAGTAGGTGGGGCTTAAGTGATGTCATGAATCAATAATACCAATGTGTCTACAAGTGCTCACTGATGAAGCACAAAAACTCAGGTTCAGATTGGTTGATGTAACACTGAGATATAACTGTTGGAATAATGTAGGGGCGGACTTGAGTCCACTGTTAAAGAACAATATCAATGTGCCTATAAGTGCTCATTGATCACACACATAAAATTGGGTACATATTGGAGGATATTTCACTGAGATATAACTGTTGGGATAATCTAGGGGGCGCACTGGAGTCAAAAGTTGAACAACAATACATACCAGTGTGTTTAGAAGTCTGCTGCCTCTCAGCGAGCAGGTCCTTGGTTCAAACCCCGGTCCAGGGGCCTTTCTGGGTGGAGTTTGCATGTTCTCTCCATGCATGCGTGGGTTTTCTCCGGGTGCTCCGGTTTCCTCCCACAGACTAAAAACATGCATGTTAGGCTGATTGGTAACGCTAAATTGTCCCTAGGTGTGAGTGAGAGAGTGAATGGTTGTTTGTCTCGTTTGTCTTGTTGTGAAATAAAGATTGTGTTCTTTGTTGAATTTAACATTCCTATTCTTATTTTATTTTGAAATTGACCCACTTCCTGTTTTACTTTGAAAAGGCTCCCACAGATTGAAGTCTGTTCCTGTTTACATAATGTAACACGATGTAAACCACTTCTGATTGGATTAAAACTGGCCAATCCATGACAGCAGACTCAGAACGCGCTGAAAACTTAGTTTTGCTGTGTAAGGAACGCCCTTTTTCACAGAACAAAGGATGTGCAGAGTTTCTCCTTGAGAGAGTTTACAGACGGAGGAGTGAGCAGAGAGATGAAGCAGCAGCCAGCAGCAGCCAGCAGCAAAATGGAGCAGTGTGACGGTCGTTTTCAGATTCCTCCTTAAACAAGGTTGTATTGTAGAGTTTAAAGGGATGCATCCAATTAATAATATGATAAAATAATGACTGCATTTAACTAATCCACTGTTTATGCTTGTGAATTTGTGACTACTTTATTGACTTCTGAGTTTCTTTACTTATTAAATATTCATAAACTTGAAGGTGCGTTTGTTGTATCTGATGTGCATGATGTGGCTGACCCCTGCAGGATTGAAGCGGTAACTACAGACAGACTCGGGTGGAAAATAAGATAAAACACAACAATTTGGAGGTTCCACCGAGATTGGTTTGATACGGACAGGAAGGGACAGCAGAGTCCAGAACACTGAACCTGTGGCCACAACTCTTCAAACAAAGGTAAGCAGATACCTGTTTAAACAAAATCTGTGATTGGGCTTTTTATAGGCAAATTTCTCAGTGTGTTGGACTCCCATTAATTAGAGGATTATTATGTTGTAGGTTCGGATCCGTGATAGTGAATAAGTAATAAAACCAGTCCCAGATAAATCACGCAATTGTCGCGCCTACCAGAGTCTGACGAGATTCTGGATCAGAGGAGGTGGGGTTATAGGATAAAATCATTTATCCGCCGCTACCTCTGTAACTCTGAGACAAAGTTGAACTGTAAACTTGTTAGGGTGGTGTCTAACTTAAAACAGTGTTAATTTAAGCTTACTTAAAAATTGGAAGTTCATTAAGTGAGTACGGGACTTGGGTGGGATATTAATTAATTAAATACGACGCACGCACCGAATAGATTAAAATAAAATTAGAACTAATAATTAGATAAGTTGAATAAAATAATTTATGATCTGTGGTGAATAGAGAGGTCACGGGTTCACAAATATTGCTGTCTTCTAGGATATTAAAAGGGAAGTCAACACATTTTGTTTTAAAAAACAACAACAACAACATTTTTAAGGGTGACCATTGTGAATATTTCTGGCGTCTATGACTTGCGTGTATGTTGAAATAAGTGGTCAGTATCTTGTTTGTCTATTTTGTGTTCGTGTCTATGTCAAATATAAGACCACAGTATGAATGTGTAAAAAAAAATAAGAAAAAAGTTCCAGAATTTTCCAGTGACAATAAAAAGAGGTGTGTGCTGTGTGTTTGGATTCCTGAGAGAATGGACACTTGAGGGGCAGCAGCGTCTCAGGTTACAAAAGTGTGAGCAGGAAAGTTTTAAACCAGTAAAGGAGCAAGTTGAAATTGTGGGAAAAAATTAAAGAATGCTCGAGAGATGAGGATAAGTTGACAAGAAAGAGGGAGGCAAACGCCTTGCAGGAAAGTAGATACAGAAAGTTAATGAGGGAGGTTATAAATGAAAGAAAAGAGTGAGGAAGTGGGTAGTTCAGTTCCCCATCTTTATAACCCAAGCGGCAAATCAGTCAGCACATCCCCCTATAGGAATGTACCCCATATATCACATAACAGATGTGATGTTACAGGTGGGGGAGGTTACTGACACCCCTTCTCAGCTGAAGGGGGGAGTCACACATCCCAGTTAAAACAAAACCCCTTGTGAATTTTTTTTCTTCTCTGCAGTGGGAAGATGAGTTTAATTAGGCCCACAAAACATAGACGGTAGCATTTAACTGCATACAGCATCCATCTGAGTTTTGATCAGGACTCTTGAGTGCCGGGGGCCGGATCAGATACAAATGTGTTCAGGTGGGCGCTGAAGTTGGATCTGTGAAACTGACTAAATGGGACGGTTCAAATAAGTTGTCAGTCGAACACTACTGACACAACAACAAAGAACTTTTCAGCCAAGTAACGTGACTTTTCAAAGATCTAACAGTCCAAGAGCAAACTGAACTAACTGTCCAGTAAGGGGGTCCTGGAGTAAGTACACAGTGAAGAACAAAGTCAAGTCTTGCTGTATGCTGAGATATGAACTGCTGCACAAAGCTGAACTGGTCTCCAGACAGACGGTGCTGAGTCTGAAAGGCTGAAAGAAGAACTGGTGGTCACTCTGTCCAGGGTCACTAACATCAACTGCAGCCTGACGGAGGTGTCAACCCCACATTTGGTCTGTGAGGGTCATTTAGGCACTTTGGGGGTTGTGATCAAAAACTGCAGCTGGCTTTGATAATGATCACTCACATAGACTCATTTTAAAACAGATGGTATGCAAACAACACAAGCACATGATTGTGTGCAAAAAGTGTAAATGGAGGAACGCATTAGACCTGATTTACAGACTGAACTCATACCATATTCAAATGTACTTTACACAGATGGTTGCTGCTTCAGGTTTGAGGGTGGGTTTTTGAGATCAGGATTTGCTGTGGTACAGCAGAATGGTGTTGAGTACGAGGTACTGAGCTCAGGGCAGCTAGAAGGTCATCAGTCAGCTCAAAAAGCTGAAATTCAGGCAGTCGTTGAGGCTTTGAAAATGAGCAAAGGAAAAGAGCAGGTTTCCGAACAGCAGGTAATAAACCAATTAAACATGAGGAACTCATTAAGGATTTAGCTGACAGTTTGATGTGGCCAGCAAAAGTGGCGGTTGTGAAGTGTAAAGGTCATGATGTTACACAATCAGACACAGCGGAAGGAAACAGGCAAGCTGACAGAGCAGCCAAGAGTCCAGATGGTGACAGTGGAAGAGGAATGTCAGAAAGTGAATCGATGGGATGAGAAGAATGTAGCAGAGGAAAAGACATTATGGTTTAACAGAGGAGGTCAGAAAAAAGGGGAGTTTTAAAGTGTAGATAGGACCGAATCAGAAGTGGATCTTGCCTATGACTTTAAAACAGGCAGTATTTCAGGAAGCACATGGATTAGCACACGTGGGATGCAGACAATGTTAAGAAGTCTTCGACAATGGTGACACCCGCATCTAAAAGATATGGTAACAGCATATGTTGACACCTGTACTGTTTGTTTAAAGTACAACATTCGGCCTACAGTAAAACCTGAACGAGGTTCTTTTCCTCTCCTGCACCGACCGGGACAGGAGGTGATTCTAGATTACACTGATATGTATGAACCTGTTAAAGGGTTCAGATATGTATTGATGTGTGTTGACGCATTTACAGGGTGGCCAGAAGCCATACCTGCAAGAAGAGGGGACAGCAAAACAGTGGTGAAGTTTCTGATTAACCATTACATCCCCAGACACGGTTTCCCAACAAAAATAAGATCAGACAATGGCACACATTTTAAAAACACAGATCTGCAGGCTGTGGAAAAAATGTTAGGCCTAAAACATGCTTTTGGAACCGTGTACCATCCCCAATCTCAAGGGAAGGTCAAAAGGATGAACCAGAACATAAAACAAAAATTGGGCAAAATCTGTGCACAGACTAAATTGAACTGGGTGGAAGCATAACATATCGTATTAATGACCGTGAGAACTTCTGTTAATAATGGAACTGGCTTTTCTCCCTATGAGTTAACTACAGGAAGACGCTTTCCAGGACCAACCGTATCCTCACTGACCAGTGAGGAGGACCGTAAAATGGACCATAAGGTATACTTTGATGAGTTAAAAGCATTAGTGTCTAACTTTACTCAGCAGGTTCACCACAAACAGAGCCTAACAGAAAGACCAGAGGAACCTGGTCTCCCCACCGTGGAGTGGGTCTTGCTGAGGGTCATTAAAAGGAAGTGGCAGGAGCCCAGGTGGACGGGCCCTTATCAGGTTACAGAGAGAACGTCCCACGCAGTCCGCCTCAGAGGAAAGGGGGACGTTTGGTACCACTGGAGCCAGTGTGCGCCTGCCTCAGAGCCAGGAAGAGCGAGAGAGCTGGCAGAAACCATCTAAAGTCGTAAAACTGGACATTCATGTCTTGTAGACCGAAGCAGCCTGGTAAAGTTGCGTGCGGGCCCTGAAGGACTTTGTTTGAGTGGGTCACTGGGTGCTGGAATAACCACATTTAGTACAGACACCTAGATATGACAAAAACACGACATCTTAGAGTCTCACATTTCATGAAGAAAACTCAGAGACATAGGAGGAACGGTCTCTGAGCACCCCAGGGTATGCCCTGAGTACTTGTGATTGTAACAATATTGTATGACATGTGTACTAACCATTTTTCTCTTATCTTTTAATTGCAGTCTTGATTTAGAGCGCATCCATTTATTTACTTAGCTTGAAAGTGATAAGTATATTCAGTTTGTAACGTTGAAAAGAAATATCTATGATCAATTATGAGCAGTATATTAACAGAGTGTTATTTTGTATTATTATTGTGGTGGTAGACGTTTATTAACACATATCCCTCAGGATACTGTGGGATTGTGTGCATTAGTACGCTTAGCTGCATCGTTAACCTTGATTGGCCCTCGTTTGGAAGTTTTAAATGACACCTACATCTCTCCCAGTAGGAAGAGACGTTCCACGCATAATTTTGACCCCACTGTGGGCTCTACTACATATATTGATGCCATAGGAATCCCTAGGGGAGTTCCTGTGAGCACAAATTAGCAGATCAGATTGTGACAGGTTTAGAAAATTTACCTGTTGTTTCAGCATATTCTTCCGTTTGATGTCGACCTCTTTTAGATGAGGTCGAAAGGGGAAATTGTTGTGAAATAAAGATTGTGTTCTTTGTTGAATTTAACATTCTTATTCTTATTTTATTTTGAAATTGACCCACTTCCTGTTTTACTTTGA
>NC_056498.1:83930340-83935962 GCF_014905685.2 Nematolebias whitei
ATGGATGGATGGATGGATGGATGGATGGATGGATGGATGGATGGATGGATGGATGGATGGATGGATGGATGGATGGATGGATGGATGGATGGATGGATGGATGGATGGATGGATGGATGGATGGATGGATGGATGGATGGATGGATGGATGGATGGATGGATGGATGGATGGATGGATGGATGGATGGATGGATGGATGGATGGATGGATGGGTGTTTAGAAGTGCTCACTAATGATGTACCCAAAATCTGGCCTAGATTGGGTGATATTTCACTGAGATATAACTGTTGGAATAATCTAGGGGGCAAACTTGACTCGTATGTTAAGCAACAATATCAATGTGTCTATACGTGGTCACTGATTATGCATGAAAAATCTGGTTCCGATCGGATGATGTATCACTGAGATATAACTGTTGGAATAATGTAGGGGGCGCACTTGAGTCAAATGTTAAAGAACAATACCAATGAGTCTAGTGCTCACTGATCACGTACAATAAATCTGGTACATATTGGATGATATTTCCCTGAGATATAACTGTTGGAATAATGTAGGGGTGCACTTGAGTCAAAAGTTAAAAAAACAATACCAATGTGTCTAAAAGTCCTCACTGATGACGCACAATAAATCTGATCCAGATTGGATGTTGTATCACTGAGCTATAACTGTAGAAAAAATGTAGATGGCGCTGTGGAGGCTATTGGCCAATTATCATGGATTCCTGTTGAAGGGGTTGATGACAATCAATCATAGTGATTTTGGTGCACCTTAGCTTAAATCTGTGCAATTTAGAGCCAAACGTATTGTAACAGCGTCACTTCTGAATTTGCCACGCCCACATCCTCCAGCAAAAACGATTTGTGCTTTAAAGCAAGTCAGACCAATTTGTTAAATGTCTTCTAACACAGGATCATCCTCATTAGGTCAAGGATGTCAGAGAGGAAGCATTCCAAGCAAAACAAGTGACTTCCTATTCTGAGGGGGCGGGGCTTTGATGACGTCAGAATATGACCACATAGGATTGTTGGACAGGGATGACTCATGCCAAGTTTGCTGCTTTTCGGTCTTTCAGTGTGATAGTTGTAGCGTTTGGAAATTTATTGCGTGACGTTCAACTTTGAGGCCTGGCCACGCCCCTTTAACATATACGAAAAGCAAGCTTTTGATAACTTTCACTCTCCAATGTGTTAAGAGCATATTAACCAAGTTTGAAGGCATTCCATCAAAATCCCTAGGATGAGTTTGTTAAAATGTGCCATTAGAAACGCCCAAAATTGACCCTTTGACCCAAAATGGCCGACTTCCTGTTGAGTTTGGACCAGGGCTCTAAAAGACTTTTTCATAGACAAGATACAGATGTTCACTAGAGGTTGAACGAGTATATAATTTTTAAACTCGACATTAACATAACAAAACCCAAGTAGAACTCGAGTATTTGATGACGTCATAGATGTCAAGATACAAAAATAAATAAATAAATAAAACCACAAAAAAAGGTAATTATTTACAAAAAAAAAGACCAACAAAACATTGGGAGCATATATTATGCTCCTACCATTTATCATACTGTGTAGTGAACTAGGCCTCCGACCAAAACCTGTCTCTGAAGACCTTCATGGGACAGGAACTGTTATTTCATTGATTTGAATCCAGAAATACAAATTAGCTCATCCAGAGACTGTCTAATCGTATCCTGAAGTAATCAATTGAAAGAACACTCTTTTTTTTTATTATCATTACTATTTTACAATATCTTGATAAATCAAAAGTGTGTTTAGTTCATATCATTTCTAATGTTGAAGTGAACCACTCATTTTAAATCAACTGTGAAACAGTATTAATAATTTTTTTAAACCTCATTTAAATTAGAAATCAAGTTAAATGTCTATTTACAAAGTAATTATGCATTTTGATTTTCTGTCTGAATGAGAAGTCAGTGATGTCGGTCAAAAGTCAGAGACAGTCAGAGAACAAGTTAGTAGAACGGGCTGTATTGTTTTTAAACCTAGCAGACGGTAAAAAGAGAAACACTGGCATCTGCATTGTCTCACTTCGCCATAACATTTCTCTGTCTGTATTAAACGTTCCTAAACATTCCTGAACCCTCACTTGACTTTCAATAACCCTCTGACATCACTAGAACCACCCCCTGTTGGTTGTTTCAACCAATCAGGAAGCACTAAGTGACCAGAAGTGAGGACTCTTTTCAAAGTCAGCACTTCCTGGAACTAGTCAGTCTACTCCGTCTTCAGCGTCTTCTCCGTCTTCTCAAGTTCTTCTGAGTTCTTCTGAAGTCTTGGATCTGAGTTGAACTCAGTCTTTAATGGAGTCTTCTCAAGCCTTCTGGAGTCTTCCACTCCTGAGTGGTATCTCTGATGGAGTCATAGCGACTTGCTGTGAATCCACCCGGGTGTAACGCCTCCAACTTCGAAGGGAGCTGAGCCTGTTTGTTGAACGGAGTAAATCTACACGACTTCTGACAATGACCAGCCGCTCTAACCGGAGACGCTGGAAGGTAGCGTTGAAATGGACCCGATACCGGAGCTGATTCATCTCCTGCGAAGGTAACGAGTCATCACGCGCTAACTGTACCGGAGGTTTGAGCTGGTGATTGAAAGAAGCGTGCCAATTCTGGTCAATCCAAACATGCACCTCTCTCCATCCATCTCTTCTTTAAACCTCTAAACTCCTTCCTTTAATCTATTCTATTTTGCCAGTAATCTAGATGCCTTCAGAAATGTCTTGTTGTCTTATTAGTAAAACGTGCCAAGTTTTATTAATCAGAACCAGATCAGCTAATCAAGTGTACATGTTTTGATGTTAAATTTTGATTCTGTTAAATATATGACCGCATTTATTCTGATGGGTCAAAGGAAAATTAACGTCTCTTGTCACTGATTAAACAATACTCACAGTTACCTCGGTCACATGGCATTAATTTAACTCGAAAAAGAAAGAACCCATTATATTTAAATAATTAGTAGTGAAGGTACAGTGAACCTGCACCCCACATTTTACTACATTTTGTGGGACCGTACGTGTTTTAAATAACACATTTGGTGGGACAGTATGTCCACAGCAAAGCTGTCCTTGACACACTACAACTGCAAATAAGTCACAGGAAAAACTAAACTATTAGTTATTATTATTAAACTGCAAACGTGAAGAAACGTGCAGCACGTCAAAAACGAAACTTAACAGTGTGGGTGGGGGGGGGGGGGGTCGACCACACCGCACCACCGCCAGCTGTAGTGCACATTAAGTTTAGTTTTAGAGATTAATATGTTTATAGATTTTTTTATAGGTTTAGAGATTAATATTTTTTGCTTTTTGTTTGTGAAACAAGGTCAGAGGAAGCTGGTTCTGGTTCGGTGGATTGGACCCGGTGTTACACCATACTTTGTGACCTGCAACAGTGCAACACCGCCCCCTACGGTCATACGGTGGTCACATAATATGACATCACTACGGCTACTCGACGTTACATTTTTAACCTCGATAGAAGTCCAAGCAATCAATGTGTAGATTACTCGAGTACTCTGTTAATGCCCTAATGTTCACCGAATTTCAGAATTATCAGTCCAAAAATGGCTTGGGGCTGAGGTTTTAAAATATTCTAGGGGGCGCTATGGAGGCTATTGTCCACTTATCGTGGCTTCCTGTTCAAGGGGTGGATAATGATCGATCATACTGATTTTTGTGCACCTCGGTTCAAATCTGTGGAATTTAGAGCCAAACGTATGGCGACGGTGTTACGTCTTACTTCGCCACGCTGAGCCACCCACATGCTCCACCCAAAACCGTCAGTGTTTGAAAGCAAATTACACAAACTTGTCTTCTGTCACTGGACACACTATCATGCTGATCATGTAACAGGGGTCAGCTAGGGATTGTTCAAGGTAAAACTTTATACTTCCTGTTGTCAGGGGGCGTGGCTTAAGTGATGTCATGATTTGGCCATTCAGTCTTGCAGGGGACCGAATGTGGATCAATCACTGAAGGTTTGATGTCTCAGACGATTTTCGTGTAGGAGCTATTAGCGTTTCATTTTTCATGGCGAGATATCATACTTTGAGGTCTGACCCCGCCCCTTCATCATTCTCCGAAACGAACCATTTAGATAACTTTTCATCCCCCATGCCTTTTGACCAAAATGGCCAAGTTTGAAACCGATTGAGCGAAATCCCTAGGAGGAGTTTGTTCAAATGCGGTCTGTAAACTGCCAAAAAGGTGTGAAAATTGGGCTGGCATTCCAAAATGGCCACCTTCCTGTTTATTGTACATTGTTGGTGCCCGAGGGTTTTCTGTGCATCTTGGAGAATTGGACAAGCAAAATTTCATGTTTCTACGACAAACTAAGGTTAATGCGGAGGGTATTTTGAAAATTTCTAGGCGGCGCTTTTGAGCCGTTTCTGTTGCGATTTTTGCCACGCCCTGAAAACACATAATTTTTCACTAGGCCTGATGGGTCCGCCAAATTTGGTGACTTTTGGGATATGTTAAGGCCCCCAAAATGTCAAATCATTTGGCGGAAAAAATTGTAGCTCTGCCCTTAACAGAGCGATTACAATAGGCCTTCGCAGCGCTTCGCTGCTCAGGCCTAATTAATACAGGGCAACCACCAAACTAAGTCTAATCAAAAAGAAAGTGAAAAACAAATAAAGGCCAGCCCAACTAAAAATCTAGATTATACATTACAATTTACAAAGTAAATGGGCTGTAACCAAAAAAAACAAGGAAGACTATTTAGAGAAGATAGAACTTTAACAATCAAATACTCATTTTAAAAGTTGTAGGCCAGACCCAGGTGTGTGGCTAATTACCCACGCCACTGACATGAGTGCTCAGGGACCGCGCCCCAAACAATTTGTGGTGGAGAAGTCCAGTGAAGCAGCCACAGGCCTCTTCCATAGAGACAAAGCAACAGCGATCTTCCATAGAGACAAAGCAGCAGCGATCTTCCACAGAGAAAGCAGCGATCATCCACAGAGAAAGCAGCGATCTTCCATAGAGACAAAAGGAGCAGCAATCTTCCATATGGACAAAGCAGCAGCGATCTTCCATGTGGACAAAGCAGCAGCGATCTTTCATATGGACAAAGCAGCAGCGATCTTCCATAGAGACAAAGCAGCAGAGATCTTCCATAGAGACAAAGCAGCAGAGATCTTCCATAGAGACAAAGCAACAGCGATCTTCCATAGAGACAAAGCAGCAGTGATCTTCCATAGAGACAAAGCAGCAGCGATCTTCCATAGAGACAAAAGGAGCAGCGATCTTCCATAGAGACAAAAGCAGCAGCTATCTTCCATAGAGAAAAAGCAGCAGCGATCTTCCATAGGGACAAAGCAACAGCGATCTTCCATAGGGACAAAGCAACAGTGATCTTCCATAAAAGACAAAGCAGCAGCGATCTTCCATAGAGACAAAAGGAGCAGCGATCTTCCATAGAGACAAAAGTAGCAGCGATCTTCCATAGGGACAAAGCAGCAGATATCTTCCATAGGGACAAAGCAGCAGTGATCTTCCATAAAAGACAAAGCAGCAGCGATCTTCCATAAAAGACAAAACAGCAGCAATCTTCCATAGAGAAAAAGCAGCAGCGATCTTCCATAGGGACAAAGC
>NC_056498.1:83935972-83936131 GCF_014905685.2 Nematolebias whitei
AAAGCAGCAGCGATCTTCCATAGGGACAAAGCAGCAGTGATCTTCCATAGAGACAAAGCAGCAGCGATCTTCCGTAGAGACAAAAGGAGCATCAATCTTCCATAGAGACAAAGCAGCAGCGATCTTCCATAGAGACAAAGCAGCAGCGATCTTCCATAG
>NC_056498.1:83936231-83945696 GCF_014905685.2 Nematolebias whitei
TCTTCCATAGGGACAAAGCAGCAGTGATCTTCCATAGAGACAAAGCAGCAGCGATCTTCCATAGAGACAAAGCAGCAGCGATCTTCCATAGAGACAAAAGGAGAAGCGATCTTCCATAGAGACAAAAGCGGCAGCGATCTTCCATAGGGACAAAGCAGCAGTGATCTTCCATAGAGACAAAGCAGCAGCGATCTTCCGTAGAGACAAAGCAGCAGCGATCTTCCGTAGAGACAAAGCAGCAGTGATTTTCCATAGAGACAAAGCAGCAGTGATTTTCCTGTAGAGACGAAACAGCAGTGATCCCAACTTCAGCCAAGGACATACAAAATTCAGTCAACTAAATACCAACAGTAGTAAATTTGAAGCTGACAATGAGTTGGGACTCAACTACTCACCTGCTGACACATACACATGCAGAGGAGGAAAGCAGCAAGCTTGGCCTTCATCCCACGAAAGCCAGAACCGCACGCATAACACGATCTGCTGCTCAGCCACAACCAAACACCACACGGGTTGTGAGCCACGTAGTGGGAGCAGAAAGAGGAAACCAAGTGCATTGCTGCCTCCTTTTATACTCCGCCCACTTATCTAACAGGAAGTGACATTTCCATAGCCGGGTATATTTCGATACTGCTACATTATCTAAAAATTATGCAGAAAAACTGGTCCATGCATTTGTCACATCTAGGCTGGACTATTGCAATGGTTTGTTATCTGGGTGTCCAAAAACTTCTTTAAAAAGTCTTCAGTTGATCCAAAATGCTGCTGCCAGAGTCTTAACTGGAGTTAGTAGGAGAGATCATATCTCTCCAGTTTTAGCTTCTCTCCATTGGCTCCCTGTCAAATCCAGAATTAAATTCAAATCTTATTTCTAACCTACAAAGCTCTCAACAACCTAGCTCCATCTTATATTCCAGATCTTATTGTTGCATATTTTCCTAACAGAGCACTTTGCTCTCAAACTGCAGGTTTACTTGTGGTTCCTAGAGTTTTCAAAAGCAGAATGGGAGGAAGATCTTTCAGTTATCAGGCTCCTCTCTTGTGGAACCAACTTCCAGTTTCTGTCTGTGAGGCTGACACATTGTCCAGTTTGAAGACTGGGCTTAAGACTCTCCTTTTTGATAAATCCTATAGTTAGGGTCAGCTTGTTATGCTGCCATAGGCTCGCTTAAGACCCCCACATACTTGGGCGTACTTCACTCCGTGGATGTCTGCGCGTACTTGAGGTGGCCTCAACTCTGACTCGAAATAGACGTCCACGAGCCATGTCCGCGCAAAGATCAATTTTTATGACCGCGTACACATACTCAGTGTCGCACAATAAACTGCCCAGCAAGAAATGGTGTTCACATGGAACTGTTTTGTATGCAACACCAATGCACAGCGCGACTCCTGCTCTCTGTGCAGTGCTGACAGGTGTGTGGTGGCTGCCCTGGTGATAAAGCGCCTGACTAGCTCATCAAACTAGAATCCATTCGAAAATATTCAAAATGTTTCTCGCTTTCCATCATCTTCATGTCCTTCACCAGTGTATTAAATTCCCCTTCTTCATCTCTAGTCTGGTTTAATGGCCTTAGTCAAGGCTGCTGCAGCTCTCGTTGTTTTTTTTTTTCAATCGGATCCTCGACGGTGCGATCTGTCAATCAACTCAGAAGGCATGTCAGTAACTGACCAATCAACAACCTCGATTTTTCCCGAAGGTAAACGCCCCCTACCTGCTGACAAGCTCATCAGTTTTTTTTTCTTGAGAAACATTGTTTTAATTAAAACAATAAGTTTGTATCTGTTGTGAGATGATTTTAGCAGTTTTGCAGATTTTAATCTACTTAATGAAGAATAGTATGACTTAAAATTGTTCATCAAACAGGAAGGAAGGCTTATTATCCCTCCTCTTACTGCAATGAATGTGGTACTTTGCTATAAGTACGACTATATTTATGGCATCAGAGAAAACTGAGCTTCAATTATCCACATAAAGTAAAATGGCATCAGCATGAGAAGAAGGAATGTTGAGTTTGAGATTAATCCAGTTTCTGATGTCTGACCAAACACTTTGTAATGACATTTTTTTTAAAATTGCTTGAGGGATTCATCTTCTGATTTACAAAAGGCACGCAAATCAACATCAAATTTAAATCTTCTTTGCAGAAACATGGCTACAGGATATATTTTATTTATTATTTTTAAATGATTCTCCTTCACTTTAGGAGATTTAGGCCATTTGACAAATTTAGAATGAGCAGAAGTCACTATGGTTTTATGATTTATATTAGGAGGTTTCTTGAAGGAATCGTTGTTATAATCAGTAAATCCTTTGTCGCAAACATCATTGATACTCTTATTATATTTGAAGTCAACTGAGGTCGTTTTCACACCTGATAGTCCGGTAGACTCAGTTCGGTTCGGGACCAATATTCATGACCTTTTGTTTACATTTGAGCTGGTGCGTTTGCATTCACACTGCACTGTGCAGTCGAGTCAACCTGTTGAACCAACCTGATCCCCCGCTCGCCTGTGGGGGCGCTGCACCACAAACTACTGAAAGAAACGACACAAAAACCTCTGAAGACACGTCTTCTTCTTCTTCTGTAAATAAAAATAAAAACGAAGTGGCATCAAGTTTTAGCAGTTTTAGGAGTTCTATTTTGTCATTTTTCAAAAATGGACTCAGCATGAGCAGAAGATGAGACAGAAGACCATGGAGAATATTGTTTTTCCACTCAAGGCAGCTGACGGCTACATATAAGGTCAGAGCAATGTGTGTTTGTTTACCCTGCGGAGCGGGGCTCCGTCTGTTTACATTCACGCTGTACTCGAACCGCGCTGGAGTTCTCTTCTACTGGACCGAGACCTAGGTTTTAGCCCGGGCCAGAGATCGCCTTTTTGTTCCGTGACAGAGTTCGTTGGCGCGTTCACACCTCCCTAAACGAACCGGACTTCCTAGGAAAACGAGCTAGAGTTCAATTAAAGCGGACTAAACAGGGCTAGTGTGAATGCACCCTAAGTTACAGTGATTTAATTTTAATTTGGGCATCAAATCATCACCTTTGAATATATAATATTTTTAATTCATTGAATCAGCTGTTGGTCAGGTTACTTCTTGTTGTGCCATTAACTCTAAAATAGTTACTGAATCAAGTGTCTACTTCCATCCATCCGTGGGGGTAGCAGTCTAAGTAGGGAGGTCCAGACTTCCCTCTCCTCAGACACTTGGACCAGCTCCTCCAGGGGAATCTCAAGGTGTTCCAAGTGTTTACTTATGTAGGTAAAACTAGATGTTAAATAACCATTAAAATACACCAGAATGCAGGAAATGGCATCTACTTTATTCAAAATTTTCTGGGGGAGACCCCCCCCCCCCCATCAGTGTGTCCCCACACACACATTATAAATGCATCTGACACCAGTGATCAACACGTTACAAAACAAGTACACATATGGTGTCATGTGGTGTTCAACGTGCGTTCAACTTGATTCAGTCTTGATGATTTGTGTCAATGAACATTTGGAGTTTTATATATATATATAAATACACTTGATAGTTTGAATTTTAAGTATATTTACTGTATATTATGGTAATTTATTCTGCATTTTGCCAGATTATGGTGATTCTGGGATCGTGATGATGGGGCCCTTGAAGATTGTTGCCCAGGGTACAGCGAAGTGTTAATCTGGTCCTGGCCTTAGTTACCACCTTCTTTTTTTTGTTGCAATAGATCTCTTCCTCCTCGTCCATTGACGCCAAGACTGAAATTGTGAGAAATTAAGGAATTTGTCACAAGAGAATTTTAGGCAATCTGTACACTCGAGTATGAAGTCTCAACCGTCTGCAGACAGTACGCACAGAGTCCGCACGGCTCACGGAGTACACACGGTACGCCCAAGTGTGTGGGGGCCTTTAGGGTGCATTCACCCTAGCCTTGTTTAGTCCGCTTTAATAGAACTCTAGCTCATTTTCCTTGAAAGTCTGGCTCGTTTAGGGAGGTGTGAACGCGCCATCGAATTCTGTCACGGAACAAAAAGGCGAAATCTGGCCCGGGCTAAAACCTAGGTCTCGGTCCGGTAGAAGCGAACTCCAGCGCGGTTCCAGTACAGTGTGAATGTAAACAGACCGGACCCGCTCCTCAGGGTAAACAAACACACATTTCTCTGACCTTATATGGAGCCGTCAGCTGTCTTGTGTGAAAAAACAATATTCTCCATGGTCTTCTGTCTCATCTTCTGCTCATGCTGAGTCCATTTTTGAAAAATGACAAAATAGAACTCCTAAAACTGCTAAAACTTGATGCCACTTCGTTTGTATTTTTATTTACAGAAGAAGAAGAAGACGTGTCTTCAGAGGTTTTTGTGTCATTTCTTTCAGTAGTTCTTGGTGCAGCGCCCCCACAGGCGAGCGGGGGATCAGGTTGGGTCAACAGGTTGACTCGACTGCACAGTGCAGTGTGAATGCAAACGCACCAGCTCAAATGTAACAAAAGGTCATGAATATTGGTCCCGAACCGAGTCTACCGGACTATCTGGTGTGAAAACGACCTTAGACTACTGGAGAGCAAATTGACCTCATTTTCTTAAATTAATTGTTAAAATTGAATAGTTTTCATTTGATACTATTTCTATCTTAACATGTGATTCTTGACCTGCCATTGTGTATCTGTTCCTAGCAGACCCACCCAGTTGAAGCAGATGACCACTTGTCCTCAGCCTGGTTCTGCCAACGGTTTTTTTCTCATACGGGAGTTTTTCCTTTCCACTGTCGCCTTCATGCTTGCTCAAGATGAGAGTTCTGTGGTGGAGTTAAATTCAAAGCAGTCTGCTCCTCAGATAAATAATGTTAAATTATTATTTTTATATATGAATGTTTCTGTTCAGTGCCCTGAGACGACTTCTGTTGTGACTTGACCTATATAAATAAACTGAATTGTTGAATTGAACTTCCAACTGTTTCATGTTCATTCATCACTCAGAATAAATGTTTGTACAAAATAAAGTATGAAACAAAATCGTCTTTTAAAAAAACAAAATGTGATTCTGAGCTCCATTTGGAAATGAACCCCTTGGCTGTGCCAAAGATTATAAACAAATAATCTGTGTTCAGTTTGTAGCGAGACAAAATGGCCCACAGTGAAAATTTGGTGTGTAATTAAAAGTGAAAATCAAATTTGCACCAGATACCACGAAGACAAAGTTGTCAGAGTACAAAACAGGTATGATCCAGTGTTTTAATGCAGATAGAAAGCTGTTCCCATGTTCCATGAACAAGTCTTGAAGGAGCTGCACGCAGCAGCGCATGTGTCTGCATGTCGCATTTTATAACTTTAAACTGTGAGGTCAAAATGTTTTCACACATGGGCCAAAGTTAACAAAATGAAAATGTGCGCAGGCCACAAAAAATATTTTGAATTTGTGATTTTAAAAGTCTGTAAATAATTATTTGTGATTTAATTATTTTCTTTATTCCAACAACATTTTAGTAAAAGGAAAAATTGTATTAATTTTGGTGGGAAAAAAAAGTCTGAATTGTTGTAAATCCAAAACACAAACAACATTGCAAACATTTGTCTTAAGGAAAGCATTTAGTTGCTTTGGCTTGCTGGGCTTGTTATTTTTTGTTTTCTTCTGTTTGGTAACTTTGTCTTTTCTCGGGGAAAAAGTGTAAAATTAGTCACTTTACTTCAAAAGCAGTCACTAAAAAAAGACTGTGTATCGTTGATGTGCAACATTTGTTGGCTTGAAGTTTTAATCTCACCTGCGTTGTTATTGTTTTTTTTGTTTTTTCCATTTTGCAGACAAGCTGGGGCGATTTGTCTCCCAGTCTGTGACAGCTCAGCTGAAGCTGATCAGCTGATCATCACCTGGGCTTCATGAGGAGGAGCTGAACCAGGATTCATCCTTATGACAAAACTCATGTTTTTCACAAATAAAAGAATTGGGGTTAACAAAAAGTTATACTGATATGGAAAAGTGATAGAAAGGGTTCATTATTTTTGTTTTTTGGGAGAATATCCTGATGCATGCTCAATAATCCTCCAGGTAGAAAAATTAAAAAAGTTAAATCTGGTCCTCTGGACATTCAAAAAACAAAACAAAGCAAAGCAACAAATAAATGTAGAAACGTTTCGTTTCTCATCCGAGAGACTTCCTCAGTCTGAGGAGCTGTATTCAGCTCAGTCTCTTAAATAGCACCTTCTCAGAGTGGATCAACCAGTTTTGCTGCTGACAACCAAAACCAGCTGCTCACATGCTCAAGAAGGACCATCAGCCTAACAATGGATCATTAGCACCTGATGGCTGTTTACTACTCACAGAGGGCTGAGTGATACTAGCAATCACAGCATTGTAAGAGGGGGACAGTTAGACCTGGAGGCCTCCACCCCTGTTTAATGATGGACGATTTCTTTTCTATTCTGTGAATAGTAAACAGCCATCAGTGTACTAATGATCCATCATTAGGCTGATGGTCCTTCTTGACCATGTGAGCAGCTGGTTGTACGTGATTTTTATAGCAAGCCATGTTGGCATATAATTGGATCGTTGGCCACGTGCATCCCTGATGCAATAAAAAGCCTGACACGGACCCGGCCCACACATTAAGCACATTATTATGGCCCGGTCCGAATCTGGGTCGGGCAGAGCCGGGCTCCGGGTTTGGGTTAGAAATGACACTGCCGAGTATCCTCCATGCTGCTGACCTGAAGGAGCGTGCGAGGTTGGGGCACGGAGCCTGAACCCTGGCAGGCAGAGGCAGACCGGGACGGGTCTGGGACGGAGGATGGAAAGGATTTATAAAAACATTTATGTATAAAAGAATAATGTATATATTTTTTTATCAGTGAAGATTAAAAATAAATAAATAAACGGTGCCAGCTTTACCATGAAAACCTGTTTTCACTTTAAAGACTATTAAATAATCTGTTAAAGTTAACTCAGCTGAAAAAACATAAAAAGACACAAAATTATTGGATCTCTCAGGAATATTTCCCTCAAACATGTTTAAAGAAGAGAGACGACCTTCAGTTCAACTTTCTTCTAACCCACAGATGAACAAATCACAAAACAAGAACTTTAAAGCAAAGCTAAAAATAAATAAATAAATAAATATATATATATATATATAAGGCAGCACGGTGGCGCAACTGGTAGAGCTGCTGCCTCTCAGCGAGCAGGTCCCTGGTTCAAACCCCGGTCCAGGGGCCTTTCTGGGTGGAGTTTGCATGTTCTCTCCGTGCATGCGTGGGTTTTCTCCGGGTACTCCGGTTTCCTCCCACAGTCCAAAAACATGCATGTTAGGCTGATTGGCAACTCTAAATTGTCCCTAGGTGTGAGTGAGAGAGTGAATGGTTGTTTGTCTCGTTTGTCTCTATGTGGCCCTGTGATGGACTTGCGACCCGTCCAGGGTGTACCCCGCCCCTCGCACAGTGATTGCTGGACATGGGCACCAGCGACCACCGTGACCCAAGTTGGAATAAGCGGGTAAAGAAAATGGATGGATGGATGGATATATATATATATATATATATATACACATATATATATATATATATATATATATATATATATATATATATATATGTATGTATGTATGTATGTGTATGTGTGTGTGAATAAGAAACAAAACCACATTTCTAAATTGAACAATAAAAGTAGACACAATGAGTGCAAATATATCAAACAAATGATGAAGAAAAACTGTAACATTTTAAATATAGATGTTTTTGTAGAATCTGCTTCATCAGAGATTTAATGGTGAACTAAAGTTAATTAAAAGTTTATTAGCAGGATATATATATATTATAATATATTGTTTAATTTGATAATTTTAATAATCTGTAATCTTTTTAATTTACAAGAAACTTCAAAATACTTGTATATTCTCACGCTGTACTAAAACCTGTTTCAGGGTCTTACCACTAGGGCATTAACAGAGTACTCGAGTAATCTACACATCGATTGCTAGGACATCTATCGAGGTTAAAAATGTAAAGTCGGGTATCCGTAGTGACGTCATATTATGTGACCACGTATGACCGTAGGGGGCGGTGTTGCACTGTTGCAGGTCACAGAGTATGGTGTAACATCGGGTCCAATTCACCAGAACCAGTTTCGGTTTAAGTTTTGTTTCTGACCTGCTGCATGTTTCTTCACATTTGCAGTTTAATAATAATAACTAATAGTTTAGTTTTTCCTGTGACTTATTTGCAGTATGATAAATGGTAGGAGCATAATATACACTCCCAATGTTTTGTTGGTCTTTTTTTTTTGTAAATAATTAACTTTTTTTTGCGGTTTTATTATTTATTTATTTTTGTATCTTGAGATCTATGACCTCATCAAATACTCGAGTTCTACTCTGGTTTTATTATGTTAATGTCGAGTTTAAAAATTATATACTCGTTCAACCCCTACTTACCACCAACATTACTGCCACCAGCTGGTAAGGCGCGTGACATCAATTTGAATCCTCCCACTAGAGTCGTTACACTGGAGTGTAATGGAAAACCAGCTGTACGTGCTACCATGCTGTACTGGCACTAATGTGAAAGAGGCATGGCGACACTCCATCCCCAGAGTTACATGATGGTTCCTCAGTGGTAAAGAGTGCTTCCAACCTGATGCTCCTGTAGATCCTCCTGTGAGCTTCCTGCTTTCTTGCTCTGAGCATCAGTTTCTGGTGAAATAGCTCTGATCTCTCGACCTCCTCGTTATATCTCCATGTGTGAAAACCCCAGCTTCTGGAAATCCTCTTGGACTCACCTTTTGAGAAAAAAAAAAAAAAAATCAGCTCGGCCTCAACTCCCACCTGGCTGCTCCGTCATCCCTCCACACTCGTCTGCCACCACTGTGGATCCTAACCACTTACCTTCTGCACACCTGCCTTACCTGGACTCCTGGAATCGTTCACCTCCCCATCAGAACCTGGAAAAAAGGAGAACTATAAGAATTAATCCTACAAGTTATTTCACGAGGTTATATTCAGGTCCTACCTCTGTGTGTGAAGATCTTGGTCAAAGCAAAACAAATCTTGGAGCTTTATAACATTCAGTTTGACAACACAAGAGTTTTTCTCCAAATCTTTTGGACACTCATGAACATGGATTCCCAAACAGGTCGGTCAAAGCACTGAAAAGTGTGCATCTGGCAGTTTCTAAAAATAATTCACTGAAGCTTTGAAATAATTATACAATTAGATTACCTTTATTAAACACTCCATTTTACCTTTACTGAAGAGTAAATAGATAAATATTACTATGAAACTAAGTCTGAAACTATACCATTCTTAAATTGCAATCACCATCCTCATAAAATAACCACTAGGGCTGGAAATGGCCCATGAACCACATTTTGGAAGCTCCCTCTTTAAACAGCTCGTTGGTTTTGATGGATGCTGAGGAGGCAGGTAAGGACGTTTTGTGAAACAAGCCTGACACCTGAACGACTGCTGACACCTGAACGACTGCTGACACCTGA
>NC_056498.1:83945706-83954378 GCF_014905685.2 Nematolebias whitei
CTGACACCTGAACGACTGCTGACACCTGAACGACTGCTGACACCTGAACGACTGCTGACACCGTGAGCCGAGACCTGACAGAACTGTGACAATGACCCAGTTGGAGAAGTTGGAGGATCTTTGAAACTACATTATTATATTTCACGTGTTTTATTATTGTTTCTTGGGCTCTTGGTGTTTATTTGTCCGATAGTTGTGTGGATTTAGTGTAGTTTTTTTCATGTTTCTGTTCTTTGTGTGTGTTTGCTGTGAGTCATTGTTTGTTTGTTTCCTGTGATGTTTATTTTCTTTATCTTCCATTTGTTTTTACGTCTCTGTGTTTCCAGTCGTTCTCAGTACTTTTCTTCAGCAAGCTTCTGTTCTGCCATGCACCTCCACCTGTCCCCCAGTCTCCACCTTCAGCCTCGGTCCATTTAGTGTCCCAGTCTTCACCTGACCTGCAGTCTGGCATTCTGCTTCCATGACCTGTCTGGTTCTCCTTCTCATATGTTTAGCTGCCACACCAGCTTATTGTTTTATTTCTTTTTATTATTTTTATTAAACCTCTCAGAGCTCCTCGTATTTCTCTGCATTTTCTGGAAACTGAAAATTTTGTGCACTGATGAATTTTCTTCCGAGTGAGTGAGCTGGCAGATAAGTTCAGATGAATATTGAAACGAGGTGAAGCTGAGTTTGTACCCAAAACCAGGACTCAATGTGAGCCGGATCCTGCCGGAACAGGATCTGGGAACGCTCTTATTTTGACGGGGTCTGTTCCAGTAAAGGTTTACTTGGATCCAGTAACTCTCAGGCTTACTAATAATAAAGTTATGAATTAATATGATCGCCTTGAATGAATAAAACTTATATTGGATCTGTAAACTGAAAATAATTACACAAACACTAATTTTAAACAAAACAGCACAAAAGATGCCCCTTTAAGTAGCATTTACGCATCTAACCTTAAAAGAAATCTTCATCCTTAAAAGAGTGGTGGGGGTGGGTGTCGAGCTAACCAGGCAGCCGCCATGAACACACGGAGGAGGCGCCTGGAGGTTCACATGTGGAGTCGGACAAGAACAAGCAGGGACAGTGTCCGACTTAGGGATTCTTGACAGAAGCGGATTGTTTACAAATGTAGGTAAACGTAGATGTTTAACAACCCGTTAAAATTAAATTCAATTCAGTTTATTTATATAGCGCCAAGTCACAACAGAAGTCATCTCAGAAAACATACAACAGAAAGCTGCAAATAGCATCTACTTTGTTCAAAATTTTCTGAGGGAGAACCCCCAGAAGCCTCACCTCCTCTGCTGGCCCGCACGCTATTTGCTTCCAGCATCGATCAGTTTACAAATTGAGCCTGGCCCCAAACAAAGCAAAATGTCAGCATTAGTAGAGTGCAGAAAGTGTGGTGAGATGGGAACAAACAAACCATCAAAGTGCAGATCTTGTGCCTTTTCCAACATCCTGTTCATCACACCAGTGTTTTGTGTTTCAGGTCAAACACAGTTCATGAAGAACCATCTTCCTGCCTTTCACAGCTCCATACAAATCAAAAAGGGGAAACACTGCACTCTGAAATTGAAGTGTCAAGTTTTTCTCATCAAAGTGACGATTTGTCACAGTCTGCAGCCGGGCAGAGGGAAGAACGGGGCGCCACCAAACACCATTATTGAACACAGTCTATTGTCATCAATCACTTGTAATGAATAAATCAATTTAGTCATGGTCTGGAGTCCGTAAAGAGATCCGTTTACTGAAGTGAGGCTGTGAACATGGTTTTACTCTGCTCCTCAGGCACTGATCGCATAAACTCTGAGCAGTTTCTATGTTGCAGAGCATCTTTATGAAGGTTTGTATTTCCCGAGTTACTGAGAAATGTTGGTCTTGGTTTATGTTTACAACTGACCAAATGTAAAATACCAAAAGAAGAAAACAAAATATGACTCATGCACAAAGGATTCAGCACAAAAACCTTTGGGTTTAGACGTATACACTGAAGACAAGGGAGGATCTTGATTTAAAATAAAGAACTGAAAGAAACAAATGATCACAATCAAACCACTGTCTGAGTTTCTTTGTGTCCCTTTTGTCTCTACTGATGAAGCTCTGAGTCCTGATTTAACAACCAGCAACATCTAAACAAAACATTCAATACTGAGCTGCTTAAATAACGTATTTTCCACCATAAATGTTGCTCCGCCCTATAAGTCACATCAGTCCAAATATGTCTAATAAAGTGGAAAAATCCATAAATATGTTGCTTCGCCGTATACGTCACATCTATTATGCATCACCGCTGACAACCAGGAAATGTGGGCCCGTGTGGAGCCAAAAATCGATTGGCTGCCAAATGGCGGCCGTGGGAGCGTGCACGGGAGGACTTTAACAAGAATTTAACAAGATTAACACTTAAAAACAATCATTTGTTTGCTTGAAATTATAGTAAAGGTGTGTCTCAGTCTAACGTTTCCTTAATAAATGCACTTTTATTTTTTAAATCTATTACATGACAAAACGGCATGCCATACTACTCGACTGGCATCTAGAGGCTGAAAATGGTAGTGTTCAATATTTTCAGTCAGAATGAATGAGAACGGTCATATCTCAGCTAAAAATTGGTTTATAAATATGAGGAAAAAAATCCATTAATATATCGCTTCGGCATGTAAGTCACAGGGCATGCAAATTATGCAAAAAACCGTGACTTATAGGGTGAAAATACGATACTTAAATCCACAGGAAGAGTCTTTTCTTCACTGTAAAATAAAGATTCTGCTGTTGTCTGGCAGGCAGCACTAAAACATTTACACCTCTCAATACAAAGTTTAAATTCAGTCTGTACTGACATCGGGATTAACTAACTCAAACATAAGTGTGTTTTGGTTTAGCTTGTAGTTTATTCAGACAGAATATAACTTTTATTGGGTTAAAATCATGTTTATTAAATCTCCAACTGGTTCATAAGATTAGAAAAGCAGATTCTCTGTAATTCTGTTCATTTGTTAATTCAAGCAAATCTTTTTTTATTTGGTTGTATTAAAAAAATTATTTCAACTCTCTTAATAGATAAGATTTCTGTGCAGTTCGTCGAAAACTGAATGAAAAGGGGGTTTGTTTTAGTAAAATGTATTATTTGTCAAAAAGAAATGTTAAGCAGTGAATTTGAAGTAATGACTTGAGATTTTTGTGCATTTATGTCATGAAGGCTGCAGGCTGGCACATCACAGAACACACTTTTGACAAATGAAGTTAAAACCAACAAAAACTAAAATAATAAATAAAAACAGAATTTATTATTTTAAAGAATGGCTGTTAAAACTAAAATAATGCCAGCACGTTCATTAATGTTGCGATGAAGAATGGGAACAGGAGGCCTGCTCTGAAGAGATCTGAGACGAGGCGTGTAATCAAATGTCACAGCTCAGCCAGAGCGCGCAGTAAAACCTAAAGGAAAGCTGGCGGACGGGTCAGGGCCGCACTCTGCAGACGCCTTTAAGACCCTGATGGACGTGTAAACGAAAGGTTTTTAATCTTTTCCCAAAGGAAACTGTTAACATTTATTTACTGTTTCTTTAAAGTCATGTCGTGCTCTTTTCTGCATAAGTCCAAAAAAAATGTAATGCTCTAAAGAAAAACCACCACCTCCAAATTATAAATAAAATATTTGTGTCCACATTGTTTTCTATGTATTTTTATTGGAAAATAAAACACATCTGTTCACTACATGTACAGAGTGGAAGATTATTTTTTTTATTCAAGTAAGTTGAGTAAAGTTGGAGAGAGCAGCTGCTGAGCTGCAACAAGCTGCATCAGTATCAGCAGCAGTTTGTTGTAACAGATGATACAGTTGTTACAGCTGTTGTAACAGATGTTGGCAGTTTTATGTTCAGCGAAGCGGTGCAGACCTGCGATTGCTTTCCATGTATCAACATTACTATTATAGTAAACAATGAAACATTTTTAATGGACTAAAACCTCAAAAACCTTCACGTTTTAATATAGGAATGAAATAGGTCTTTTTTTCAGTATCCAGAAACTTCCCACACAAATCCCACAAACATTCTGTCTCAAACATGGACCTGCTGGACAATTTTAATCTTGGACAACCTTAATCTTGGACAATCTTGCTCCCTGCGTTAGGGGTTGCCACATCGAACTAAATCGCACAAAGACTTGGTAGTTATTTTTACGCTGGATGTTCTTCCTGATGCAACCACAGACACTGAGCTACCACAGCCTCTGTGTGGAGCAGAGAGCTGCTGTCTAGGACACCCAGAGGAGCAGATGGTGGGGGTTAAGAGCCTTGCTCAAGGGCCCAGAGTGGGACGAATGAGGGTGGGGGCAGGTGTGGGTGCTTCACCTACCCCACCCACATTTTTGATGTTGTCGGTACCGGGGCTTGAACTGGCGATCTTCCCATCACAGGCCCACCTTCTCTAACTTTTGCACCACCACTCCCCCATTTATATATATATATATATATATATATTTTTATTTTTTATTTTTTTTATTTTACTTTTTTTCCAGGGGTGCTGAGTTAAAATTTAGGGGTGCTTGAGCACCCCCAAAAACTATCTACAATCTGTACTGTTTAATACGTAATCTAACATGTTTAAGTTGGTTTCTACATTAATGAATGTGGACGTATAATGTAAAGACTTCAAGATATCAACTTTAAAAACCTTCAGAGTTTATTTTTGTTAAATCTTTCTGCAACATGCTGCACTTTAATGCAGTGGTTCCTAACCATGGTCCCTGAGGAACACCATCCTGCATGTTTCAGTTGTTTCCTCCAACATGGCTGATCCAGTGGTCTAATTACTTCCTCAGGTTCTGCAGAAGCCTGTTAATCACCGTTCATTCAAATCAGGAGAACAAGTAAAACATCCAGGACGGTGTTCCTCAAGGACCAGAGTTGGGAACCACTGCTTTAATGTTCTTGGCTTTTTGTTATTGAACACAGTTCAATGTCAGATTGTCAACTGCTCAAAGAGAGAGAGAGAATGGTAAATGGACTGTACTTATATAGCACATTTCTATCTGATCAAGACACTCAAAGCTCTTTACAACACAATCTGTGCCTCATTTACCCATTCAAACAGCTCTATACTAGATCTATACAGAGAGTAATCAGTGCTTTATCACATTCATACACTGATGGGACACACATCAGAGGCAATGAGGGGTTCAGTGTCTTGCCCAGGGACACTTCAACATGTGACTGCTAGTGGACTCGAACCCTCAATTCTCACAATGGAGGACGACTGCTCTAACCACTCAGCCACAGCTGCCAGAAAAAAAAGAGTATTTTTCTTTGGCGTGTTAACGCCTCTCCTGAGGTTTGGGACAGATGAAAGCAGAATGAAGTTTGGAAATGAGAGCCACTCTGAAACAAGAGTCCAGCCCTGCTCATGTTCATGTCAGGGCTCCGAGGTCTTAAAAGTGCAAACGCTTGAAGAACTTTCTTCTCTTCTTTCACAAAGGCTGAACAATGTATGCTAAAAAATAACTTCACAATTAAACAAATTATTTTCTTTGGTGACTTTCTGTCTATAAAGTTTCGTAGTTGTGTATTTTCCATCAGCTTCAACAATCTTTCTGTAGTTTTCTCTTCTCTTCTTTTTCTGCTGATTTGAAAACCTTGAAACTGAATTCAGGTGGACCTGTTCTCTGTGTGTGTGAGCAGAAGAGTCTCCATCTAACAAACAATGTAAAGAAACACGACTCGAGCAGCATCTCATGTAGAATCTCATTTGATTCCAGTTGTTGGGACTAACTGGGGACTAACTGGGGACTATGGGGACAAAATGGTGCGAAAACAGCTGAAATCACACGACACAACCAAGATCTGGGCCAAAACTGACAAACTGCAGCTCATGGTCTCTGACTCCTCGCTGAACTGAGACGACTTTGATGACAAGTGTGGGACAACGTGGAAGTTCTGTCAGGCACGTTGTTGAACAAATGTTTCTGAATAATTTGCGAGGATTTTCAATTTTCTTGCACAGTGATGGGACATGGGCACCTGACCCCCGCGACCCAAACAGGAAGAAGCAGGTAAAGATGATGGATGGATGGATGGATGGATGGATGGATGGATGGATGGATGGATGGATGGATGGATGGTTCCCTCAGAATATCACGGGCATCTAAAACATGTCTTGGACCTTCTCAGTGTAGTTCCTGAGAGCTGTATGTTTTGTCAGGATGTGTAAATACTCTGACCTGAATTTTGCAGAAAACGGTGTATTTGTGTATTTGTGTGTTTGTGTGTTTGTGTATTTGTGTATTTATGTGTTTGTGTGTTTGTGTATTTATGTGTTTGTGTATTTGTGTATTTATGTGTTTGTGTGTTTGTGTATTTGTGTATTTGTGTATTTGTGTTTTACAATGTGATTCCATGTAAAAAATATATTTTCTTGCAATTTTGTGAACAGTTGCAGCCCAATGAGAAAGTGGCTCCAACATTTAGATGTTTTAAACATCCATGTTTACCGCTTCCTCCTTTTCTGGGTCACGGGGTCACTGGTGTCCATGTGCAGCAGTCACTGTGCAAAAGTCGGGGGACAACGAACGTGGACATGTCTCCAGTCCATCACAGGGACACATAGAGACAAATGAGGCAAACAACATTCACTTCAGTCTCATGCATGTTTTTGGTCTGTGGGAGGAAACTGGAGAAAACTTTCTCTTCAGTTGTGGGTCAGGATAAAAACCGACACCTCCTCTGTCTGACTGTAGGTCATACTCTAATTTCTTTGCAACATGAAATGGCCCGGAGCCAAATATTTATTATTTCTGGTAATTCAAGGAAAATGAGTTTATTTTCTTGTAATAATTTTGTAAATGGTGCGAGCTGCACAAAACTAATTCTGCCGTGAAGATTTGTAGTTTTTCAAACATTCCAACATTTTTCAGTCAGGTCATCTGGACAGTTTCTGTTTTTGTGCTGAAACGTTTCACCTTCCATCCAGAAGGCTTCATCAGTCAAGGAAACACACAACACAAAACTGATTCTTCCCCCAACAACTTACTCCAAAGTGGAACAAACCAGTTATGTTGGTGCTAAGATGGTCTCTTTGGCACGTCCCCTCCTCAATTGCCGGCCCTCTTCCTTGTTAACAGTCGTGTCAAACTGGTTGAAAACAACAAAGTCCAGAATCAGAATCAGTTTTGTGTTTCCTTGACTGATGAAACCTTCTGGATGGAAGGTGAAACGTTTCAGCACAAAAACAAAAACTGACCTGACTGAAAAATGTTGGATTGTATACCTGGATTATTCACCATGGACTGTGTTTATTTTATTTATTTTTTATTTATTTATTTATTTATTTATTTATTTATTGGGTGTGTGTGTGTGTGTGTGTGTGGGGGGGGGGGGGGTCCAAACATTGTTTTAGGGAATAAGAAAAGGCTAAATAATAGTTTCTAATTGGACACCTTCGCCTGTGATCTCACGGCGCGTTTCACAAACACACCCACCTCACTCCCACGCGCGCACAGGCGCGCAGAGAGAGAGGCAGAGGGAGGGATGAGGAGCTGATTACCGTCCAGACCAGAACTTGTTGGTCAGAAGGTTCTAGTCTCGGCACATCCCGTCCTCCGGATGGGGTCCACTCGCGTCTCGCTGCGCGTCACCAGACGTGGATTAGGAAGAGCCGGGCGGTCAACATGTGGCTGCAGCCCCCCCTGTGACCCGAGCTGTTCCACCCTGAGCAGCCCGGCCTGAAGCGCCTGAAGACACAAACGGTGGTCAGGGGGGCCATCATGAGCTCAAAGGCCGAGCCCAAAGGCCCCGAGGTGGAGAGGAGGCGCAGCCCCCTGGATCAGCTCCCCCCTCCCGCAAACTCCAACAAGCCGCTGACGCCTTTCAGCATCGAAGACATCCTCAGCAAGCCGTGCGTGAAGAGGACCCCCCTGGTCCCCCACGGAGAGAACGTCCGTTCGGGGGGCCACAGCCCGAGCGGCCGCGAGCTGCTGGGTCAGAGCTCCCCGCTGTGCGCGCTCGAGGAGCTGGCGAGCAAGACCTTCAGGGGCCTGGAGGTCAGCGTCCTGCAGGCTGCCGAGGGTACGTGCTGTCCTCATACCTTTCATTTAGTATTCATAATAATAATAACAACATTATTATTAATAGTATTAGTATTATTATTAGTAATAAATACATATAAGAGCTTGAAATGAGTATCATGAATTCTAGCTCAGGAACAGAGCAGGAGAAATAAAACACATCAAGCAGCTCATGAATAAAGTCCTGAACGGAAATGGCTACTAATATTAATAAACAATTTAAAGTTTAAAAATATAATAATAATCAACATAAAAATGATTAAACTGTGTTCAGATTTAATCCCAAATTAACTAAAGTTTGAATAAAACCAGGCACGTGTTAAAGATCATCACATGGTGATTAATGTAAATATACTGAAGACACGAATGATGAATAATACTATTACAGAACTAAATATAGTAGACACAGTATATATATATATATATACAGTATATAAGCTATATATGCTCATGTTCGTGCTGCTGTTCGACATAATGTTTTTATGCTATTAGTGCTTAGTCTAATTTTAGTTTATGTTTTTCTTAGTTCATATCAGATGTTATCATTGTTTTTCCTTTACATTTTATTGTTGTATGTAACTGGGACCCTGTATACATTATTTTGTGGTGGAACGAAACAT
>NC_056498.1:83954478-83960043 GCF_014905685.2 Nematolebias whitei
TATATAATGCGTGTGTCTGTGTGATAATCATTGTGTTCCTATTTGGAAATGTTTAAACAAAGTGTGGATTTGTGTGAAGTTAGCAAGCTGATTGTACAAATTATTAGTTCTTCATAAATATATGCTAAAATTACAGAAGATAAATTTGAGAGAAGTCAATAAACGGGAAATTATTAAATTTGAACAATAAATAAATCTGATACCATTATACAGTGAAGTTTATTTACAAAACACCTTTCTCAGATTAAAATCATAATGTTCTTAAAAGACACAACTCAATTAATAAACCACAGCTGTTCAGTTATAAACAGATTTAGAAAAAAAGCTTATGAAAAACTTGTATTAAAATCGGAGTCAAACTTCATCCGAATAAAGAAAAATATCTTCAGCTGGTTATTTTTTAAGATGCAGTGCTGATAATAAATGAAATCATTTCACTGTGAAGTCAGTGAAGATTTTAAAATTAATTAAATAATTTAAGATAATAAACTCATCCAACTCTGTTTTCATATAAACTGCAAATATCGTTTTTGAATGTCATGAAACTAGATTTAGTTTGAGTCTGTGACCAAATCAATTCCCTCCGGGGTCAATAATGTATTTACTCATTAATTCATATTTATTATAAAGTATTTTCTCATTAATTCATATTTATAATAAAGTATTTACTCATTAATTTATATTATAATAATGCATTTACTCATTAATTAATATTATAATATAGTATTTACTCATTAGTTCATATTTATAATTAAGTATTTACTCATTAATTCATATTTATAATAAAGTATTACTCATTAATTCATGTTGATAATAAAGTATTACTCATTAATTCATATTGATAATAAAGTATTACTCATTAATTCATATTGATAATAAAGTATTACTCATTAATTCATATGATAATAAAGTATTACTCATTAATTTATATTGATAATAAAGTATTACTCATTAATTTATATTGATAATAAAGTTTTACTCATTAATTCATATTGATAGTTAAGTTTTTACTCATTAATTCATATGTTCTGGTGTTGCTTCACTTTGTGGTCTAATTCAGACGCATAAAAGACCTTTCCATTGACTCTAATCGATCTTATTGATTGATCCATGGTGCTGCTGCTGCTGACGCGCACCTGTGTGTCCTCTCAGGCCGGGATGGAGCTGCGCTCTTCGGTCAGAGGAACGCTCCCAAGAAGCGGCGGAAGTCGCGCACGGCCTTCACCAACCATCAGATCTACGAGCTGGAGAAACGCTTCCTGTACCAGAAGTACCTGAGCCCGGCGGACCGGGACCAGATCGCCCAGCAGCTGGGCCTGACCAACGCGCAGGTCATCACCTGGTTCCAGAACCGGCGCGCGAAGCTGAAGCGGGACTTGGAGGAGATGAAGGCGGACGTGGAGTCCGCGCGAGCCGCGGGGACCGTGGCCTTCGAGAAGCTTTCCAAGCTGGCGGAGCTGGAGAGGTGCGCGGCGGCGGGGGGGTTCACTCCGAGCCGCTCCGAGCCGCAGCGGGTCTATGACGGCCGCCTGGACTCGAACGGGCCGCGCACCTCACCTCCTTCACCCGCAGGACGGAGCAAGTGCTGCTCCGAGGAGGAGGAGGAGGAAGAGGAGGAGGAGGAGATAGACGTGGACGACTGAAAAGTGAAAAATGAGGTGTCCAGTTTCAGTGTGCGGGTATGCACTCAATGTAAACAAAGCATGGCTGGCTGTTGTCTGTAAACAAACATGACCGAATCAGACAAGCGTAGAACCTCAAAGACGTTTAGGTGGAAATATAAAAATTAATCTGCTGCTAAATGTGAAAGAAAAGAGAAAGATTGAGGTCAAGAATAAATATCTGGGATCCCACAGGGCGGTGGAGCGCCATAAAGACAGAGTTAACACACGAGGCTTTTCTACCAGACAGGTAAGTTTACAGTTTCAACCTAACCTGTTCATCTGATCATCTTTACTCAGTTTGATCGTTATAAACAACTCTTCAGTGAAAGTTGTTGTTCTTTTGTTTTCTGACTGTTTCTGTAACAAACCGACCGCCTGTTTCATGAACAAATGTTTATATTAACCACCAGTAAGGACAAAAAAACTGCAGATGTTTCCTGCTTTATGAATGTTCTGCATTTTTCATGGCATTGCATTGAATACCTTCAAATGGTTTCAGTGAAAGCTTTTATAATTTAAGAAGAATGTTTTGTTTTATGTTGAGATGATAATCAGTCGAGGTTTGATATATTTATAACACTTTGTACTCCTGAAGTGCCTTCAGAGTGGCTGATCAGCACTCCTCATGTAGAAAGTGTAAAATCATAATGTCAAATAAAAATAAAATACATTTAAATAATTTAAACCCGGTTTTGGTTGAATCATATTTTAGTTTGAATGCTCCAGACTGGCTCTCTTGTGGGAATCATTTTCAGTTTTGATCTTCAGTCTGCAGGGCCGGTCCAAGCCTCCATGGGGCCCTAAGTGAAATTTGATTTGGGGCCCTCTGCTAATAATGTGGATTACTGCAATCAACAGTCAGATGATCAGATCATTCACCACCTAACATGCTGACATATGTTTCATCGTGCTACTAAAAGTAACACAAGAAAAACAACACCAGTATGTGATGTGTTTTACAGCAAACATCATCTGGTTTATTATCTTTGGTTTCAAAGAACTGCAACAGGAATGTTCAAAATAATTTATAGTGTAAGATCAACAACAAACAACAGATAAAATAACTTGGATGCATAAAAATAAATTGAATTGTGCAAAAACAGACAAAATAAAATAAAAAGTAAAATATCAAGGAAATACAAAGTACTTAAATGATGTAAATGAACAATTACTTGAAACCACATAAAACGGTTTTAAAAAAGAAATTTAAAGTTGAATAATTAGTTTTTTTAACTATGTGAATGTATGTAACAATGTGCAAAAGCTGAACAAAATATTAAATAGAATCATATAGAAATCATTATTAAAAAAACAAAAACAATTCCACTTAGGGGGCCCCCTAGTGGCCCCAGGGCAGCTGCTTAGTTTGTTTAAGCCTTGAGCCGGCCCTGTCAGTCTGTGAAGAGCAGCGTGTCTGTGTATGTGTGTGTCCTCCGGCGGGTCCTCGCACACAAAGGCGTCCTGCAGGCAGCGTGTTGGAGGCCATATGGTTCTGATGGTCCTCTTCAGTTACGAGACACTTTGATGGATTCACTGAACGTGTCTTTTGGACAATTAGAGCCTCTTTGTGTCGCGCTCCGTGCAGACACACTCAGTTGTGACCCCGCTGACTTTGGAACATGGCCATGAATATGAATGGGCCTCAGCGGGTCATCAGAACTCCTGACCTCATCTGCACGCCATGTCCAGGTCCAGAGCTGACTTTGTGGGCTGAAGTGAGAGGATGAGTGGATCCAAATCACACATGTCTACCACACAGACATATTCATGTTTTGAAGCTTGGTTAAAATGTACGTTTCAACACAGAAACTGCTGCAGTCCAGCTGATTTTACATCACCTTTCAGAAGAACACCCAAGTGCTAAACTTACCAAAACACAATTAATACAACAGACACTAATTAAAAGAAGATTCAAGTAAAATTAAAGTAACTTAAATGTAAAGAGTGCAAAAAATTAAACAAGTGTTTTGAACATTAAAACGGGACATACAGGCAATTTAGTTCAATAGATCATAAGAATATATAAAATACTAACGGTTACTTCAAAGAGGGAAGTTTTAAGCTTTTTTTATTCAATTCAACTTTATTGTCCATAACATTCAAAGAAATGGAGATTTGTCTTATCTGGCTCATAAAAAACAACACAAGTTAAAAATGCCATAAAACTTTAAAAAGTTTTGCTAACACAATTAAAGGCATTCTAAAATACATGAAACAAGAAAAACAGCAGACAACAGTTTGTCATGTGAGGCTAGGTTTAAATAGGACCCTGTAAATTCACAGCAGAGGGAACAAATGACTTTTTATCCATTTTTCTTTACCAGAGGAACCAGCAGTCTTCTGACAGATGGCACCAACCTGAATACTGGTTGCAGTGGATGAACTGGGTCATTGTAGACCTGGATTGACTTGTTTTCCAGAACCTGACTGTACAGGTCTGTAGGCTGCATTTGTTGGTGACCAGTGAATTTACTACCTTGTTTGACCACCTGAGACAACTTGTTCCTGTCTCTGGCTAGAAGGTTCCCACACCATGAGACAAAATTAACCAGTATAAATAAAGGTTGAATGAATATTAAATGAAATGTGTGTTTAAAACGTCAACAGGAAATCGATTCCAGAGCGGAGGAGATAAAACTTCACCTCGTCTGGTCCCAGAGAAACAGTAAACCTGCAAACCTTGAAAGCCAAGTGTTTTTTGTGGGGAAGTAAAAGTTAAAAAGATCATAAATAAAATGGCACAATGCCAAAAAAGAGATTTATATATTAACTGGATTTAAATTGGAAAGGTAACCAGTGGAATGATTCTGAAGCTCGTGGTACAAAATGTAAACACAAGAAGAAGAAAAGGACGCCTGGTTGAGGTGGGGCTATGACGACATCATTGCTTTCTAAAGGTTATGTTTTGGCAGATTACATTAAAGCACAGGGTGTCATTTCAAGATCAGACACTCTGGGACCAGACACTCAAAAAAATGTTGTTTTTTTTACTCACAAATCATACGTTGTTGTAAATGTACTTTATGGGGACTTTGCATTGACTTCCATTCATTTTCTATAACCCTAACACCCCCCCCCCCCCCAACGAGACTTCTCCTGACCTGGTTTTGGTCCCCATAAGGAGCAGTTGGTTCCGTACAAAGTAACCTGAACACACACACACAAACACAATAATCATTGATTCAATCAGCCATTAAATTGAAGTTTGATGCACCGCCTCTCTCAGACTATCAGACCTGCTTCTGCTCCCCCCTTCACTTTCCACTTGGTGGAGTCCAGCACCAACTGGCTGCAGCCGAGACCCTTCAACACAACAAACATGCTGATTCTGTTCACCAGCTCTGCAGCACTGGTTTCGGTTTGTCTCTGACAAGTTTTCAAAAGAGCACGACGTGGAACTGTTCATGATGGAATGGGTCGTCGACACTTAAGTTGTTTATTTTATTAAAGCATCAGTTTATGTTTTGATTTCAATTCTAATTTTAAAAGGTGAAACATGTAATCTCCAAAAACAGTCTGCATTTTTTATTTTCTGTATTTCCTTGAAGGATCATCATCATCATCATATCTGGTGAATTGAAAAAAGGTAATCTAAAACATAAAACAAGAAACTGTTTTCATTTTCAAGTGGTGATCAGACTTCTTTATCTCCTTTATATTCATCCATCCATCCATCCATCCATCCATCCATCCATCCATTATCTTAACCTGCTTCTACCTTTTCAGGTCACAGGGGTCACTGGTGCCCATGTCCAGCTATCACTGAGGTGGGAGACATCCAGGACATGTCTCCAGTCCATCTCTCTCTCCCTCCCTCTCTCTCTCTCTCTCTCTCTCTCTCTCTCTCTCTCTCTCTCTCTCTCTCTCTCTCTCTCTCTCTCTCTCTCTCTCTCTCTCTCTC
>NC_056498.1:83960053-83973629 GCF_014905685.2 Nematolebias whitei
CTCTCTCTCTCTCTCTCTCTCTCTCTCTCTCTCTCTCTCTCTCTCTCCGTCTCTCTCTCTCTCTCTCACCTAGGGACAATTTAGAGTTACCAATCAGCTTATAGTAACATGCATGTTTTTGGTCTGTGGGAGGAAACTGGAGTGTGCACAGAGAGAACATGCTCCATTATATCATTTCTTTAAAATGTTTTTCCAATTGTTATATTTTGAACTTGTCAATGCGAAATTGGATAATTTTATTAAAATAATTTATTTATTATTTAATATTATTTTTGTATCAATTTATTGTAATATTGTTTTGACAATAATAATACAATTTATAATTATAATAGTTTTTTCATGAAAGTAAGATACAGTAATTAAAAACAGTAATTCAAAATTATACAATTTATAACATAGTTCTAATAGCTCAGTGATAATGCATTTTTAAAACAATACATCTTAGCAATACTGTATTATTATGTATAAAATATAAAAATTAATTGTGTAAAATCAAAGTATCAATTTGGCGAGCAGCCTTTAAAAAGTTATCTGACTCTTTAGGATTCAAACAAAAAGTTTTTTTTAATCTTCCTTCTGCTGCTTTAAAAAGACAGATTCAGCTTTCTTAGTGGAAAAAGTGCTGTTTTATTTATGATATATAAATATGAAAAGCACAATGCACGAGCCAGTTTGGACTCTGTATGCTGTAGGTGTCGGTATAGCTGAAGAAACTCACCCAGACTGGATCCAATAAACCAGGAACTTTGACTCTGGGGAAACCAGAACATCCCAGTTCAGGCCTCATTGCTCCATTGACAGTCATTCTAACCCATTAGTGAAGGAATAATTAGTTGGCAGAGATGGTTTTGTAAGATCAAACTTGTACACACATATTTAACTCCTGAAGAGTGTGTTGGTGTTTGAGCTTCTCTCTTTGGACTATCTTTTCTCAACAACCGTTCACATCACAATGTTTCTCACTGTGCAGCAGTTTTTGTTCCTGTTACCATAGTTACTAGTTATTTTGTACTGCACATGCTTTGAGCGGTCAATCAATCCAATAATCAGCGATCTAATCATCTCGTTATCACCAGCCTTCATCATGCAGATCAAACCGTACGTACTGTGAAGCTGCACTGTAAAAAGCTTTCTCTCTCTCTGTTGCAGGGTGTTAAGCAGACATCTTTGTTTTATGGTTGTGTGTGTCGGAGCGGAGCTGAAGAAATGAGATGCCTCTGCCTCGGGGCGCAGCTTGATTGATCACTAAATAGGGCACATTTGAAAGTTTTAGTTATAACATTCCCGCAGAGCCCCTTAACACTTCAAACTTCAATTTTACGGGCTATTGAACTAAGCGTGTCCCTGACAAAATTGATATATGTATTAATTTACTTTTAACTGGTGATTAATTACTCTCCACAAAGAGAATTATCTCAGACTTTCTCTACCTTCCTGACACCCACCCTCTCAATTTGCATATTAATCAAATTCTAGTTGATATTTTTGATAGAGAAATAGATTTACCAATGCTGGAAGGCATAACTCTCTTTCTTTACACACAGACACACTTCCCCCTCCCCTCCTTCCTCCCTGGGGCCTTTCTCCCCCTCCTCGGCTGCTAAGCTGCTTGTCGAGTGTATTAAAATCAGAGATGCAGAACGAGCTCGGCTGGCTATTTGGTGAGAACAGAAATTGCCTGTCCACCTCCATGATGTGTTTGTGCTGAGCAGGCTCTTCTCAACGTGACCTGTCAGAGCCGGAGGATTTACAGAGGGCAGGTAGGGGGCTGGAGGGGATCACATGTGTGTGCGGCGTGTGTGTGTGTGTGTGTGGAGGGGGGGGGGGGGGGGGGCGTCCATGTATGTGTGTGTTTGTCTGTACCATGAGCAAAAACTCTCAAAAAACACTAAACAGATTTATAAGAAATGTTCAGAAACTATTCATTTGGTGTCCATCTACAACTGATACATTTTTGGAGTTAACCTGATTCAAGATGAGCTCCACAGCAAAGCAATCTTAGCTAACATGAAAACAGCTATAATTTGGTCACCTTTATATACTGTATATTCAGCAAAAGGAGACTGATCCCCAACTCAAACTGTGAATGTCTCTCAAACGCCACTCAAACCATACCAAGATGACCGCGCTCTCAGGAGCCGCAGCTTCACAGGCTCCCAGTGCAGTCCCAGTTCTATTTCGTGTAAGCTACGCCCTTTCAAAGCTGTCACTATTGGGTTTACCTACACGCAACGCGCCAAACACTGAAAACTTCTAGTCCATGCCCACCTGCTCTGTGGGCCCCACCAGTCCATTATAAATTGCATCTGGACCGTAGATCGACTCCAGTTTTTCTTCAGCCAACGCTAAGAACACTGCTTCTAAGAAAATAGGAAAAGAAAAGAAGAAGAAAGATGACTTCTATTAAGAAATCGAAGACCATCCGTCTGTGCCCCGTGTGCCAGACAGGCTACATCTTATCGTTGGACCTGCATGCCGTGTGTGAAAGCTGCCTGGGAGCTGACCATGCTCAGCAAGCTTTGAATCCGCTCTTCTCTTGCCCAGCCTGCAAATTTTTTCGGCTAAGGAAAAGCAGCGGCGGTGTGAGCTCTTTTCCTCTACGGAGGACGAGATTCAACCGAGGGGGGACTGTTCGCTCGAGGAATTTTTGAACTCCCTGGACACGGAGTACGTGAACACGTCTCCCTCTGAAGCTGAAACAGCTAGCAGCCACACTCCACTCTGCCTTACAGGAGGTTTGGAGCCGGTGTTGCCTTCAATGGTCGCCTCCCCGAGCCAGGGGTCGTCTACCACTCTGCTCCACGAGCTCCCAGAAATAATCGGGAGGTCAGTGAGAGCCTGCAACCTGGAAGTGTCCGAACCGGTGGCCCCGGCCACGTCGACCCTTCTGGCGGGAAGGTTTGCTGCCCAGCACATTGGACACCGGGACCCGATCTGGCCCTGTTTCCCGGCTGTGTCCACCCTCCTCCTGGGTTCAGCCAATGAGCCCTTAAAGTTGAGGGCTCCGGTAGCCTCCTACGTGGGATCACCAAAATCAAAGGGCTCACGGACCAGGATTTACCCACCATCCCTCCCCTAGAACCCAGTTTGTCAGCTGTTTTCAGGGTAAGAGCAGCGAAATACGTCGGCCGACATATCATCCCGCCATCTTCCAGTGACCTGCTCACCGCAAAGCTGATGTACAGAATTCATCAGTGCTTGTCGCAGGTGGAAGCAGCAACCAACAACATCGCTATGCTAGCCCTTAGCATAGCCAAGGAGGCGAAGGAACCAAACCCATTCTCTGTAGATTTGGACCAGATCAGCACGGCTGCAGACATGATCACCAACCTGTGTGCGGTACTTGCAGCGTGTTCCGCCCACATCTCGTCCTGGGTAACGTTGCTGCAGAGACGGATGTGGTTGAAATTGTCTCCGTCCATTCCAGAGGACGTTAAAAAAGAACTCCTGGAAGGTCCTGTGTTCTCAGATGGCCTCTTTGGACCTCATTTTCAGTCGATCCTGAACCAGCTGCAGTCCTCATCCGACGCTCTGGAACAGGTGCAGAGACACATGACCCTACTCCGAGCAGACTCCCGGACACCTGGCCGCTGGCGAGAACAGAGCAGGTTCCAGCGCCAGCAGCAGAGGCGTTCCATGCCCGCTGCAACCTTCTCTGGGGGGGCCCCACCAGCCTTCCCCAGATGACAAACGTCCCAGATGCAACGAAGATCTGGGGTTCTCAGAGACAGAGACGGCCAACAGACTAACCCAAGGCCTAATCAGATGCAGGACACATGGAGGAGGCAGTACAAAAAAATTGTGTGTGTGTGTATGGGGGGGGGGGGGGGGGTTGATGAAATGAGCGGGGTTTTTAAAGTAAAAAATAAAAAAACTTTCTCAAAAAGCTGAGTTTTTCATTCAGACCGGCTGCATTCATCTGTTCCATTTTTTGTAAGCACATCTCCCACAATTAATGAAAAGGTTAGCCTGAGTCAACCGTTCAAAGGTAAACAAAAAAAAAGCAAACTTTGTATAATGACACACAAACAGGAAAAGGTGGAGGGGCTGCGCTCAGAGACTCCTCCACTCACTCAACAGCCCCACCTCCTCGCCTGTCAGTGGAGGCGAGCACTGACAGCTGTCAGAAAGCGCAGAGTGGTAAGATGTTTGACAAGCACAGGGACCTGTCCTCACTCAGATAAAAAATATGAACCTGCAGTTAAAGCGAGAGCTTTACGCAGGGGTTATCCGTCTCTTTTTCCTGACCGACCAACAGAAGTGAGTGCTGAAGGTGAAACTCCACTGAAACGGCACTTGTTTTGTTCACCCACTAACGCCGGTTCTCCCCCCCCAACCGGGCACGGCCGGGGAACATTGTAAGAACCGTTACATAGAAACCGATAAAGGGCCCTTTTCATGCCAGCCTCCCATGGGTCAGTGTGGGCGAAGCCCCCCACAGGATATGACGGTGATAGAGGCCCAGTTATTGTTCTCTCGTACGAAACAAAACATTCACGTATTCCCACTCTCGGAGTGGAGTGTGGCGTGGCAGGAAACATGCACTTTGAGCAAATGGTTGCATCGTTTAATTCACAAGGGTTACACTCTCAGGTTTGCAAAAATACCACTAAAGTTTAACGGAGTTCTAGAAACTCATCTCACATCCCCAGAACAAGGCGTAATCCTCCAATCAGAGCTGATGGAGCTTCTGGAAAAAGACATGATTTCCAGAGTTCCCCTGGGAGAGGAGGAAGCTGGTTTTTACTCCCTGTACTTCCTGGTTCTGAAGAAGTCGGGAGGGCTCAGACCAATTCTGGATCTGTCTGTTTTCAACAAATTCGTCATGGAACGACCCTTTCACATGCTGACGATGAAACGTGTTCTCGAATACGAGACGTGAGGGGACTGGTTTGTGTCCATAGACCTGAAGGATGTATATTTCCACATTCCGATAATAAACAAACACAGGAAATTCCTCCATTTTTCCTTCCAAGGGGCCTGTTTTCAGTACAACCGTCTGCCGTTCGGATACGCACTCGCCCCACGCACGTTCTCAAAATGTATGGAGGCAGCTCTGCAACCGCTTCGAACGAGAGGGATAAAAATCCTGTTTTATCTGGACGAACTCCTGCTATTATCTCGGTCCAGAAAAGAGGCAGAGACACAAACAGTTGTTTTAGTGAATCATCTGTCTCCTCCTGGATTCACAATAAATTGAGAGAAGAGCTCTATAATTCTGTCTCAGCGAATTACATTCCTGGGAGTGAATCTAAATTCAGTGAACATAACAGCTGTCCTGTCAGAACAGAGGAGGGAATCACTGACGTCATTGCTTCAGTTTGTCCGGCCCCTCAGAACAGTAACAGCGCTGACAGTCATGAAACTGCTAGGAATGATGTCAGCGGCTCACATTGTGGTGCTGCTGGGGTTATTGTATATGCGCCGCCTGCAAAGATGGTTCAATCAACTAAAAGTCGACCCTGTACATCACAAACGGCGGCGCCTGATCACCGTTCCTCCATCCGTGGGAGTGAATCTGAGCCACTTGGGGAATTCCCTGAACCTGTCAGAGGGAGTTCCCCTGGGCAAAGTGACATCATTCACATCGGTGTTCACAGACGTGTCCCTCTCTGGCTATGGAGGGACCTGCCTGTCACAATCGATAGGAGATGCGTGGCCCGCTGGCGCATCTTGTCACATTAATATTTTAGAACTTCTTACAGTAAAAAGAGTGCTCAGACATTTTGATCCACTGGTTCAGGATCATCACGTGATGATCCACACAGACAATGGAACTGCAGCAGCGTACATAAATTGCCAGGGGGGCGTGCCTTCAGCTCAGCTGCTGAATGCAGCTCAAGATCTGCTCTGCTGGGCACGCACACATTTATGTTTGATTAGAGCAGTTTACATCCCAGGTGTTTTAAACAGAGGAGCAGATATTATGTCGAGAGGAGGCCCTCTGGACAGGGATCGGTCTCTTCATCCAGATCTAATCTCGCAAATCTGGAGCAGGTTTGGGAGAGCGGAGGTGGACATCATGGTCACCCTGGACAATTCTCAGTGCGCTTTGTTCTTCTCCCTAAATCCACAGGATGTTCCGCCACTGGGGGTGAACGCGTTTGCACAGAAACTGTGGCCAAAGACGTTGATTTATGCCTTCCCTCCAGTTCCCCTGATATCAGCACTGTTAGAGGGTGAAAGAGGAGAATCTGAAAATGATTCAGATCACCCCAGAGTGCATGAACGCCTCGTGGTTCCTGGTTCTGCAACAGCTGACGGGTCAACCATGGACATTGCCATGGAGACAGAATGCGCTTCTGCAGGCGGGAGGAGAAATCAGGAGCCCCCCTATAATAGGTCAGCCCCTTTGGGTCTGGCCACAGAATGAGAACGCTTAGAAAAATTTGGGTTTCAAAAGACGTAATATGTACCATCCAGGGGGCATGTGCAAAATCCACTACGGCTGTTTACGCTTCTAAATGAGCTGCTTTTCAGCAATGGTACCTAGAAAAGGAGGTGGACCTGACTTCATGTCCCCTGGGCTACATTTTGTCCTACCTGCTGCTGCTGTTGGACAGAAATTTTAGCTTTCAGCACAATTAAAACTTATGCTGCATCAATCTCCTCCTGTCATGAAGGTTTTAACCATAGAACAGTTTTCAATCACCCCTTAACAAAACATTTTCTGAAAGGTGTGCGCCGACTCAGGCCAGTGACACACGCCCTGGCACCACAGTGGGATTTAGTCTTTGTTCTCCGTGTACTCACTAAAAATCTGTTCGAGCCTCTGGACCAGATACCTTTCAAGTATCTGTCGCTCAAAACAGCCTTATTATTAGCTCTGACATCAGCTAAAAGAGTGAGCGACTTGTCAGGTCTGTCCTTCTTGTCTCAGGGGGGCTCAGCAGAACTCTGACCAAATCCTGCTTTTATACCCAAAAGCATAACAAGTTCGTTCAGGTCCAGAGTCGTTACACTGGATGGGTTCTGTTCCCCTTCCCATAAAACTACGAAAGAGGAACAGTTTTACCTGCTCTGTCCAGTATGCGCACTCAGGTGTTATGTGACACGCACAGCCGCGATGCGTAAATTCGATCAACTGTTTGTACATTTCAGAGAACGATCACAGGGTCAGCCTTTATCTTCCCAGCATCTGTCACATTGGTTCTGTGAAGCTATATCACAAGTTTACAGTTCTTCTGGCCTTCAACCTCCTGAAGGACTCATGGCTCATTCCACCAGAGGGATTTCTACCTCCACAGCTCTGCACAGAGAGGTGTCTGTGCAGGACATCTGCTCTGCGGCTTCATGGTCATCACCGACCCCTTTTCATCCATTTTTATTTATGAGATGTCTCCAGCTCTTCATTGACACATTCAGTTCTCAGAGTTATGTCAGAGTGATTCTTCACAATCACACAGCAAAAAATAAATAAATAAAATGAAATAAATAAAAACAACATACAATAAAACAACACAGCCCTGCTCTGTCATTATTAGTGGGCATTTTTATTTTCTATGGTTATTCGTTCAAACAGGAAAATGCCTTCTTCCTCTGAAAATGTTTCCTTCTCTTATTCCTCTATTGCCTGATATGAATAAACATTCCTTCATTTAAGACAGTCCTTCTCAAATGGTGGGGCGCGCCCCCCTGGGGGGGGCCGGAGCAATGGCGGGGGGGGGGCGCATGTGACCTGGGGAACATTTTGCGGCAGGGAGTAAGTTTTTTGGGGGGGTTTTGCACCATTCTCATTGTGTCATGGTGCGTTCGGCAACTGTTAGCTAAAATCCAGCAACTCTCAGTCTTACTAATAATAAAGTTATGAACAAATATGTCTGTCTTGTCGTTTGGGGAGCCATGCTTGAACCGTGTCGCTGTGACACCTCCTCAGCTGGTGACGCTCTGGATGCTTGTCACCCACAGCATGCATGGACAGAGAATAAATTCAAAGCGAGAGCGTTACCTGCCCCTCTTCCTCTTTTACTTTAACAAGTTTTTTTTAAGTTTGTCAAAGCACAATTTTTGTGTGTTTTTTTTAATACAGAAGTAATGTTTAATAAATGTTAGGACTCTATTCTTTACTAACAAGTCCTCCGCTCTAGACGCATTTCACTAGGGCTGAGTACCGAACCGAGGTTCTTTTATGGCACCGACCGAACTGCACCGGTCGGTGTATGGATTGAAACGTCACTCTTTTTTCGGTGTCAAGTTTCGGTATTTGCTGTAAGGTGTCACGTGGTTTCAGCACGCAGGCAGGCAAAACACCAGACATATGATGAAACAGACTACATGTTTACACCCAGAGCTGTATAGAGCTGCCGCACCTAATCTATGTATAATGTATGTCTATGGTGCTGGTGACGCCCACAGACTGGGTTCACATGTGCAGCGCGTGTGTTGTCGAACGACTTCAATTTATGAGCAGAAAGTTGCTCCGTGTTTCTCTGCAAGAAGACAAGAAGCAGCCTCCCCCCTCCTCCTCTCAGCATTAGTCAGTCTGTGTGTCTGTGAAACGTACTGAATCAACATTCCACAGCCGGACTCGTCTTCATCAAAGAACTCCCGAGGACGGCTCTGTGTCTGTTTCAGCTGGTGAGTTTACGTCTGTTAACCTGACTGACCTGACTGAAAAATGTTGGATTTTATACCTGGATTATTGAGCATGGACTTTGTTACGTTTACTTTGTTACCTAGAATTGCGCCGCTCAAGGTGGCTGCATGTTGGAGTAGCTCTGTTACTTTCATTCTGAGATATTACTTTTGATAACTTTAATTCCTCTTTTTTCTGGATATAAATCGCTTTTTTTGGATGATTATTTCCTCTGGTGTCGGATGCTGTGCAGCTGGAAGGATTTTTACAGAAATATCTTTGCTTTTGGACATTTGTTATGATGCGTAACCATAACAACAAGGTTTTTTACAACCGGGAGCAGCTAATTAACATCTCCAAATCTCAAATAATATCTCAACTACAGCCTCAAATCCCAAATGAGTTGAAAAGGAGGCGTCGTGGATGCAGAGCAGGAGCAAAGAAGAGGGAGAAAGAGAGAAGAATGCAGTTTAAACCATCTCTTCCATCGATCATGATGGGCAATGTGAGATCGCTGGGAAACAAGTTGGATGAACTTCAAGCCCTAACAAGGACCCATCCAGAGTATCGGTAATGTAGTATTATGTGTTTCACTGAGACATGGCTGCAGGATCATATCCCCGACTCCAGCGTTTCATTGCCAGGCTTTCTGACCATACGAGCAGATAGAGATTTAAAGAGGAGTGGCAAAAGGAAAGGAGGTGGGTTAGCAGTGCTTGTGAACAACAGATGGTGTAATCCTGGACATGTTACTGTGAAGTGTCATCTCTGCAGTCCAGATATTGAACTGTTAGCGCTAAGTTGTCGTCCATATTATTTGCCAAGAGAGTTCACCAGTGTTATTTTGGCAACTGTTTACATTCAACCCAATGCTGTTGCTGAGACTGCATGTGATGTCATCAGCTCCGAGGTTGCTAAGCTACAAACACAACACCCTCGTGCGTTTGTTGCAATATCTGGGGATTTTAATCATGCCTGTCTCTCTGCTACACTTCCAACATTCGAACAGTTTGTCAGCTGCTCTACCAGAGAAAACAAAACGCTGGACTTGTTTTATGCAAATGTCAAGGATTCATACATGGCTAAAGCAAGACCCCCTCTTGGCAAATCAGATCACAATCTTGTGTTTCTCTGCTCAAAATATAAACCCCTTGTTCAGAGGCAACCTGCAATAAAGAGAACAGTGAGAAAATGGTCAACGGAAGCTGAAGAAGCCCTGCGGGGTTGTTTTGAAGCTACAGACTGGGATGCACTGTGCCAGCCACATGGAGAGGACATCAATGCCATGACTGAGTGTGTGACTGACTACATAAACTTCTGTGTAAACAACACCATCCCCACCAGAACAGTGAGATGCTTCCCCAGTAACAAACCCTGGATTACCACTGACCTGAAGGAACTGCTAAACCAGAAAAAAAGAGCCTTCAGGGAGGGAGACAGAGAATTATTGAGGAGCACACAGAAGCAACTAAAAGTCAAGATAAGAAACAGCAAGGAGGTGTACAAGAAAAAGCTGGAGAGCAAGCTCCAACAGAACAATATCAGAGAGGTGTGGTCAGGGATGAAACAGATCACAGGCTTCAAGCAGAAGGAGGATCAGAAGGATGGAAGCCTGGACAGAGCCAATGAACTGAACACATTCTTCAATAGGTTCAGTTCAGGAACAAGCTCAGCATCCTCCTCTCTTGCCCACAGCCAAACATACATAGCGCACTCCATTGACCCAAGGCTGTCCTGTCACACCTCAAATATTGTATCTACCACCTCAGTCATGGACCCTTCTTCTACATATTGGTCTTCAACTAAATCAGAAGATGCTGATACCTCCTTTGCCTCCCCCCTCTGCGTCTCCAGAAGTCAGGTGAGGAAGCAGCTGGGGAGACTGAACCGGAATAAGGCTGCAGGTCCAGATGGTGTCAGTCCCAGAGTCCTGAAGGTCTGTTCAGAGCAGCTCTGTGGGGTTCTGCAGCACCTCTTCAACCTTAGCCTGACCCAGGAGAAGGTTCCAGTGTTGTGGAAAACATCCTGTCTTGTTCCAGTGCCAAAGAAAACGCACCCATCAGTCCTCAATGACTATAGACCTGTTGCCCTGACATCCCACATCATGAAGGTCATAGAGAGACTTCTGCTGACCCACCTGACTAAAAAAACAAGCACATATCAGGACCCACTGCAGTTTGCTTATCAGTATGGACTTGGAGTTGAAGATGCCATCATACACCTGCTTCAGCAAACTCGCTGTCATCTAGAAAAGGCAGACAGCACTGTGAGAGTCATGTTCTTTGATTTCTCCCGTGCATTTAACACAATCCAGCCTGATTTGCTTTGTCAGAAACTCCAGAAGACTCAGGTGGAGGCCTCAACAATCGCCTGGATCAAAGACTACCTGACAGACAGACCACAGTTTGTGAGACTGAAGGGTTGTGTGTCTAACCAGGTGGTCAGTAGCTCAGGAGCACCACAGGGGACTGTACTCTCACCATTCCTTTTCACTCTGTACACCTCATATTTCCAGTACACAACAGACTCCTGTCATCTGCAGAAATATTCTGATGACTCTGCAGTGGTCGGGTGTATCAGAGATGGACAAGAAGCTGAGTACAGGGAACTGGTGGACCGCTTTGTGGCATGATGTGGAAACAATCATCTCATCTTGAATGTGAACAAAACAAAGGAGATGATTGTAGATTTCAGGAGAATCAGGAATAGATCCAACCCTATTTTCATCATGGGAGAAGAAGTGGAGGTGGTGGAGAAGTATAAATACCTTGGAGTTCACCTGGACAATAGACTGGACTGGAAATGCAACAGTGAAGCCATCTATAAGAAGGGACAGAGCAGACTGTACTTCTTGAGGAAGCTGAAGTCCTTCAACGTTTGAAGCAAGATGCTGCATATCTTCTATAAGTCTGTTGTAGAGAGTGCCATCTCTTCTGCCATCATCTGCTGGGGTAGCAGCACCAGAGCAAGTGACTTAAAAAAGATCAACAAGCTCATAAAGAAGGCTGGCTCAGTTCTGGGGACTCCTCTAGAACCTTTGGAGACGATTGTTCAAAGAAGGATTCTTCATAAAATGAAGAACATTATAGACAACCCTCAGCATCCTCTTCATCAGACTGTCATACAACAACAAAGTGTCTTCAGTCAGAGGCGTCTTCAAATCCGTTGTAGGACAGACCGCTACAAGAGATACTTCCTGCCCACAACCATCAACATCTAGAACAACTCTTTAATGAAACCAGGATGATGAGTTACAACAACATTTAATTTCCCTCTGGGATTAATAAAGTATTTTTGAATTGAATTTGAGTTGAATTGAATTGTTTGTTAACGTTACTGCAGCTTAACACATACATCGTGGTGAAATAACGCTAACTTTAAGATATTAGTGTGTAAATTTATTTTATCTACATAGCTAGCTAAACTCAGAAGCTAACTAAAGATTGACAGTAACAGATGAAGCTTAGCTTGTAAAACTGCTCATCCATCCAGTCAGCTGCTTAGACAGTTCACTAATGTTCACCGTTTGTTTATGTTCATGTTCTCCTCACAGGAGGTTCTGACCCAGATGTGAGGACAGACAGAAAAGCGAGGTGCAAGCCACAGGACAATCAGACTTTGTTGTTAAAAGTTTGCTGTCTTTTCTACAGTGAAGCTGCACGGTGGAGATAAATTAAGCTGTAAAGGATTTTGTTGACCAGTTAAGCTTTTATCTCTCAGCCTAGATAATGTTTTTTGAGCAATAATAACACAACCATGTTATTGTTGATGTTTTGTTCTCATGTCAATTAGGGAGATGATCAGAGTCCTAAACACCAGAGAACCACAGAGAAGATTCAGGCAGAGACACAGAGGTGCAGAAGTCTGCATCATCCCTACCTCAGTGAATCCAGTGACCTGCTGGTGGGATGTGAGGGACAATACAGTATGTCAGTGCTACCAAACTGACAACCAGGTATCTGTGTGTGCAACAATAATAATAATAATAATAATAATAATACTTTATTTATATTGCCCTTTAAAACAACCACAGCTGCCACAAAGTGCTGTACATATAAAATCAAGAACATTTAAACACATAAAAACAGTTGTTAAAACATTAAGATCAATAAAAATAATAAAAACAGTGCAGAGCAGATTCAGTGTGTGCTAAAAGCCAAGGAGTAAAAATGTGTTTTTAAAAGAGTTTTAAAACTGGACAGTGAAGGGGCTCGTCTGATGGGAAGAGGGAGATCGTTCCACAGTCTTGGAGCAGCAACAGAAAAAGCTCTGTCCCCTCTGAACCTCCGTTTAGACCTCGGCACCTCCAGGAGCAGCTGATCAGCTGATCCGAGGCACCGAGCAGGAGAGTATGGGTGAAGCAGCTCAGAGAGGTAGGATGGAGCAAGACCATTTAATCTTAAAATCATCATCTGCAGCCTCAGAGGGAACATTTCCTACTGCTGGAGACACCATCAGCCAGGAGCTTGTTTGTGTCCAGAGTAAGCAGACATGTTGATTCTGAAAAAAAACTGTTAAGTAAAAAGGTCCTCAGTGCGTAGCAGTGAACATTAGACACTGACATGTCACTTATTGTTTAAAACTGTTCTTTTGAACTGGAAATTATTTGTTTATTTTAATATAAGAAAACTGCTTGGAATAGAAATACCAAAGTTAAAAAATAAAATTCAGAGTATGTACTGTAATGTGTAACGTAATTTTATTCTTGTTAGAATTAATAGTAATTACAAAATTGGTACCGAAAAAAGAACCGTCCAGGAACCTACATCGACGTGAAGATACCGATACCGGTACCGATACCGATTTTTTTAGAAAGGTACCCAGCCCTACATTTCACCCACAGCGCGCATGCAACAAAGAGTATAAACTCAAAGCGAGAGCGACACCTGCCCCCCTTTCCTCTTTCATGTTGACAACATTTTTTAGTTTTATCGATTGTCACAGCACAAGTTTGATGTTTTTTTTAATTTGTTACAAAAACAGATGTTTAACAAATGTTAG
>NC_056498.1:83983629-83984325 GCF_014905685.2 Nematolebias whitei
GGGGGGCAGAAACCAGACAAGGCAGAAGAGGATTGTGATGTCTGTGAACATAGAACAATCACCGGACCAGGAGTGAAGGAAAGAAAGGCTTTTTATGTGACAGAGGGAGAGTTAGTAATGAGAGCACCTGGGCAAGTGGCTGATGAGGGACAGGTGTGAATGATAAAGACTGAGTGGAGAAGCAGACTGAGGAATGAGAGGAACATAACAGAAACAGATAAACAGAAAATCACACACAAAGCAGAACAATAAAAAATATAAAAAGCAGACAGAGACAGAAACTTGAAATAGAAGGAAATGATTAAGACTGTGGGATGATAGTTTAAAGATATAAATGTTGGTTTCTGGTTGCAGCTTGAAGGAGGTGGCAGAGGCTTGGCAGATGGGGGGGGCAGCGGGGGCCGCTGACCGTGACTAAAACGTGCATTGAATTTAACAAAAATGTGGACGTGAGACGTCATTTTTCTTTGACCCATCAAAATGAATGCCGTCATTTATTTTACAGAATCAAAGTTTATGTCACGAATCACGTCTGTCAGTTAGGTTTTTGTGTCACTCTGTTCACTTGTTTTTGTTCTGGGGATCTATTCTTTTGCTTTTCTCTTTCTCTGCATGTGGGTTGAGGTTTGTCTTCACTCCTAGTTTAACGTTGTCTTCACTGCAGCCAGCAGCGCTGATTGCGCTCAACTGGCTGCA
>NC_056498.1:83984335-84000766 GCF_014905685.2 Nematolebias whitei
ATTTCTTGTGGTGGTGATTTTGGTCCATTAAACGGGGTTCGTTACAGTTTAACATCAAACATTTACATTAATTTGGCAAAATATGAAAATAACAACATAATCAATCAGCTTTACAACCAGGAAAACCATACGGCCATGGTTTTCCGTTGCTTCACCACAGACATTAATGAAAACATCTGGATTAATTTTCTAGCAGAAAGGAGAGTTTAAAGATGGAAAATTGAGATTTATCTTACAGAGAGATGTGTGAGGGAATTTGTTTATTTTAACCAGAACGTGCACGCTCCTTCGGAAATCAGCTTGTCCCACAGTACACTTTTGGTGAAGGTCGACTTTTACCTTTTCTGAAGATAGGTCAGTTCCGGCGTGGAGTCTCACTTCCAACCACTGTTCAGCGTCTCAGTGAGAACAGCCAAATACCTCGAGAGCCGTGCGAGGTTATCCAAACAGAAGTTATAATTCCCAAAATCGTCTCTGGTTCAGCTTGTTTGGCTTAGCAGCATCCATGAATGCCTGCGTTTGCATTCATGAACGCCCAAACTCTCTGCATTCTGGATCCCAAAACTCCTGAACTCTACTTGAACTGCTGCTCCATCTTCAAGACTGAGCTTACAGCAGCTTCGAGACTGAGCTGAACTCTCTACCAGAACTCTTCTGGAACTCTTCTCTTTGAACTAGGAAGTGCCAACCTTTTTATGAAGGGTCACTTCCGGTTCATTTGAGAGCTTTTTGATTGGTGGATGGACCAAAGCAGAGGTGGGGTTTGTGATGTAAGGTGTTATGGAAAGTCAAGGATTGTTTAAGAACAGACAGAAAGATATCATGGAAAAACCAGACTTCGTGGCGTCGCTCACCAAATATCTTGCTGTAAAAGTTAAACATGACATTTCTTTTCAGTAAACTTCTTAGTTGACCGAAGCTTGAACTTTAACACACTTACAAATTTGCTCACTTTCAAAGCAGACGATCAAGAAATTGAATCATTACTCTGTAATGTACTCTAACTTGATTTCACTTTGAATTGAGGAATAAAAATCATTACTACTGTTTAAGTAAATAAAAATGAGTAGTTCACTTCAACATGTAAACATTGTTTGAACTAACACAATTTGATTATCAAAACATTTGTAAAATAGTAATGATCATAGAGAATTGTCTTTTCCACTTGATTAATTCAAGAAAGAAAGTCTCAGGATCGATCAACCTGTATTTCTGGATGCAAATCAATGAAATGACAGTTTCTGACCATATGATCCTAAGGTCATTGATTTGACATCAGGTCAAGTTCACTACAACTTTAAACCCAATGACGACAGCTTTTAAAGGGCGTAGCTTACATGAAATAGAACGTTGGTTACGTGTTGTAACCCCAGATTCTATGAGTGTAAGCGTAGCCCTTTAAAAACTGGGCCTCACTGGCTCTCAAAAGGCTGAAGAAAAAGAGTAAGCCTTTGGGAGTCGATCTCCGGTCCAGATGCAATTTATAACGGACCGGTGGGGCCCACACAGCAGGTGGGCGTGGACTAGAAGTTTTCAGTGTTCTGCGCGCTGCGTGCGGGTAAACCCAGTAGCGACAGCTTTTAAAGGGCTACACTTACACTCATAGAATCTGCAGTTACAATACGTAACCAACGTTTTTAGGAGTTTTGAAACTGACTCCGAGCCTGACGCCGCACGGTTAATGTGTGTGAATTATAGCCGAACCAAACTGATGAGAGTAAGAGTTGATTTACCACGGAATATAGCAGCGATCAGCAACAATCTCAAATCTACGCTCTGCAGAACGCAAATCTTAAAGTCATCTTCCTGGAAGCTGCAGCAGAGGCACTCTAACAGGAAGAGGAAACGCTGCTCCCAGCTAAAGAAGCTAGGTTGCCAGACTGGGGTGCTAGTAAGGCTAAATGCTAATGCTAAGGCTGGCAAACTCTCAATACCCTCCCTCTTTTGTCGAACGTCTACTCTTTGGACAACAAAATGGACTTGCTTTTTCTGAGAGTGGGTGCCTCAGAGGAGATGAGGAAGTGTGCGGTGCTTTGTCTCACAGAATCATGGATTAACAGCGACATCCTGGACTCAGCGTTCCAGCTGGATGACAGACTTTTTTCTGAGTGGACCACTGCAGTGAGCTAACGGGGAAATCACGGGGGGAGGATGGATTATTCAATTCAATTCAGTTTATTTATATAGCGCCAAGTCACAACAAAAGTCATCTCAGGGCACTGAATAGAAATATTCATATATGTAAAATAAGTTAAAAGAAACATTCCATCCATCCATTACCTTTTACCCACTTCTTCCATTTTGGGTCACGGGGGTCGCTGGTGCCCATGTCCAGCAATCACTGTGCGAGGGGCGGGGGACATGCTGGATGGGTCGTAAGTCCATCACAGACAGAAACATTCATATATAAAAATAATAATTTAACATTATTTATCTGAGGAGCAGACTGCTTTGAGTTTAACTCCATCACAGAACTCTCATCTTGAGCAAACATGAAGGCAACAGTGGAAAGGAAAAACTCCCTCATGAGGAAGAAACCTTTAGCAGAACCAGGCTCAGGACAAGTGGTCATCTGCTTCGACCGGCTGGGTCTGGTAGGAACAGATACACAATGTCAAGCCGAGAATCACGTTAAGATAGAAATAGTATCAAATGAAAAATATTCAATTGTAACAATTCATTTAAGGAAATGAGGTCAAATTATCCTCTAGAAATCTAAGCTTAAGGCAGCATAACAAGTCAACCCTAATTATAAGATTTATCAAAAAGGAAAGTCTTAAGCCCAGTCTTAAAACTGGACAATGTTTCAGCCTCATGGACAGAAACTGGAAGTTGCTTCCACAAAAAAGGAGCCTGATAACTGGAAGATCTTCCTCCCATTCTGTTTTTGGAAACTCTAGGTACTACAAGATAGCCTGCAGTCTGAGAGCAAAGTGCTCTGTTTAGAAAATATGGAACAATAAGATCTCGAACAAATGAAGCTAGGTTGTTGAGGGATTTGTAGTTTAGAAGTAAGATTTTGAATTCAGTTATGGACGTGACAGGGAGCCAATGGAGAGAAGCTAAAACTGGAGAGAAATGTACCCTATGCACATAGTTTCGGCCCACCTCATGAATCACGTGTGGTGTGTATGACAAATAAATCTCTTTCTCTGACTCTGATATGATCTCTCCTACTAACTCCAGTTAAGACTCTGGCAGCATCATTTTGGATCAACTCAAGACTTTTTAAAGAAGAATTTGGACACCCAGATAACAAACCATTGCAAAAGTCCAGTCTAGACGTGACAAATGCATGGACCAGTTTTTCTGCATCATTTTTAGATAAGATGTTTCTAATTTCAGTGATCTTACGCAGGTGGAAGAAGGTGGTACTAGCAACATTTTTAATGTGGGGGATAAAAGACATGTCCTGATCAAAAATAACACCAAGATTTTTAACATTAGAGCTGGAGGCCAGATTAATGCCATCTAAGGAGGGAGAAAGACTGAAAAATTAATTCCTAAGATGCTCAGGTACAAAAACCAAAACCTCAGTCTTGTCTGTGTTCAAAAGGAGAAAATTTAGGGTCATCCAGGTTTTTATGTCTTTAAGACATGCTTGTAGTCTGAGTAGCTGATAGGATTCATTGGGTTTCATCGACAAATATAACTGTGTATCATCAGCATAACAATGAAATTTATCCCATTCTGTTTAATAACATAACTTAATGGAAGAAAAAATACAAGGTAAAAAATATTGGTCCAAGCACTGAACATTGAGGAACTCCATGACTAACTTCGGTGTATGATGAAGATTCATTATTTACAATTGCAAATTGGAATCTATCAGATAGATATGATTTAAACCAATTTAGAGCTGTTCTTGTAATTCCAGTTTCATATTCAAGTTTTTGTAATAGAATATTATGCTCAACTGTATCACATGTAGCACTGAGGTCTAACTGATATTGGAAGAACAGAAACAATACAAAAAAAACTGGTTCATGCATTTGTCATGTCTAGACTGGACTATTGCAATGGTTTGTTATCTGGGTGTCCAAATACTTCTTTAAAACGTCTTCAGTTGATCCAAAATGCTGCTGCCAGAGTCTTAACTGGAGTTAGTAGGAGAGATCATATCTCTCCAGTTTTAGTTTCTCTCCATTGGCTCCCTGTCAAGTCCAGATTAGAATTCAAAATCTTACTTCTAACCTACAAATTTCTCAACAACCTAGCTCCATCTTATATTACAGATCTTATTATTCTATATTTTCCTAACAGAGCACTTCGCTCTCAGGGTGTAGGTTTACTCGCGGTTCCTAGAGTTTCCAAAAACAGAATGGGAAGCAGAGCTTCCAGTTATCAGGCTCCTCTCTTGTGGAACCAACTTCCAGTTTCTGTCCCTAAGGCTGACACATTGTCCAGTTTTAAGACTTTGGCTTAAGGCTCTCCTTTTTGCTAAATCCTATAGTTAGGGTAGGCTTGGGTTTCCTGAGCTGTCCCTTAATTATGCTGCTAAAGGCTTAGCCTGCTGGAGGACAAACTTACCACACTTTTTCACTCTGCTACTGTCTTTACTTACTCTGCTCAACCTGTTTTGTATTTGTAATTATTTTTTCTATCCTTACATGTGCTTTTTGTCTTTCAGGTACACCTGGACCTACCATTCTGTGTTTGTCTCTCCTTCCTGTCCTCTCAACCAGCTGGTCAAAGCAGATGGCTGCTTGTCCTGAGCCTGGTTCTGCTGGAGGTTTCTTCCTGTTAAAAGGGAGTTTTTCCTTTCCACTGTTGCCACTGTGCTTGCTCAGGATGTGAGACTGTAACAAATCCAAGATTCAACATGTCTTCTGGCTTCCTTAGATAGAGAACTTTACTAATTGGCTTTTCAATGTATGTGAATGTTCCTGTAAAGTGCCGTGAGACAACTGTGTTGTGATTTGGCACTATATAAATGAACTGAATTGAATTGAATTAACAGGACCAGCATAGACACATGTCCATTATCAGAGGCCATGAGAATATCATTGGTAACTTTTACCAGTGCAAATTCAGTGCTTTGGTGAGCTCTAAACCCTGACTGAAACTCTTCAAACAGATTATTTCTTTGCAGAACATCACATAACTGACCAGCAACTATTTTCTCTAGAATTTTTTAAATGAAAGTAAAATTAGATATATGTCTATAGTTGGCTAGGATTCCTCAGTCAATGTTATGTTTCTTAAGTAATGGTTTAATTACAGAATCTTAAAGCTCTGTGGTACGTAATCGTTTATTAGAGACAAATTAAGCAAATCCACGACATGATTATTAATTAAGGGAAATACGTCTTTAAATTGCCTGGTTGAGATGGGATCTAGCAGACATGTGGATGGTTTGGATGAAGCTATTATTTTTGACAATTCAGAGAGCTCAACAGGACAAAAACAGTCCAAACATAATTCAGGTTATAGTGACATTTTTAAAGTTGTCTCATCTGACAGAACCAAAGGCGATAGGAGTAATGTTGGTTTGATTTTTTTCCCTAATAGAAACAATTTTATTTATAAAGAATCTCATGAAGTCATCACTGCTAATAGTTGTGCATGAATCAACAGAGATAGGATTTTTCATTAGACTAGCTATGGCATTGAAAAGATACCTGGGGTTATTTTTATACTCATTAAATAAAGATCCATCCATCCATTATCTTTACCCGCTTGTTCCATTTTGCGTCGCGGGGGTCGCCGGTGCCCATGTCCAGCATTCACTGTCCGAGGGGCGGGGTACACCCTGGACGGGTCGCAAGTCCATCACAGGGCGACATAGAGACAAACAACCATTCACTTTCTCACTCACACCTAGGGACAATTTAGAGTTACCAATCAGCCTAACATCAATTCAATTCAATTAAAAAATAATTTATTAATCACAAAGGGAATATCAACAAATTAAATCTATAACAAAAAATAAATTCAACCTTAATAACACTAGAATTAAAATACCAACAAGTGTATTAGAATTCCTACATCTTAACCCTCCCAAATTACTATCTAAGGTTTACCGGACGCTCATTAAAATAGATGAATCAATATCCCTTCCCATTATAAAATGGGAGACAGAATTTTCAGTCAACTTTGACCAAAACTTCTGGTCTCAGATATGTCTAAGAACTTTTAAGATGATTAAAAAAACAATTTACAATTAATACAATACAAAATCCTTCATAGAGTACACTACACAGGTAAACGGATGTTCAGGATGGGTTTCGCATCATCTAATGTTTGCTCACAGTGCACAGACAATATTCCTGACAATTACTGTACATCCACACATTTTGGTTCTGTCCACCTGTTCAGAGGTTTTGGTCCCGGATATGTGAAGACTTATCAAAGTGTCAAAGAGGTAATATTCCACTCTCTCTGTCAGTTTGCTTATTGGGCCACTTAGATGATGTCACCTTGGAGACAAAGTCAATTCACATGATTTTTACTGCTTTATGTATAGCAAAAAAATAAAAACTATACTCATGAATTGGAAAAATAAAAATACTCTTAGTATTAAACAGTATAAAGACCTTTTGTTGGATTACATCAGTCTTGAGATAGCCTGTGCCTCCACATCAGAACAATCTTTCTGGGCTTCTTTGATTGGCTCCAACCTGTAGTGGAGGTGGGTAAACCCCTTTGATTTCGTCCCGTGGGGCATTGTTGTTGATGTGGGGGGGGGGGTATCGGGGCTGGGGGCATGGGGGGGGTCATGGGCCCAGGGCAATGGCGCTCAACTGGGGAGATGACTTTGGTGGTTCTGGGCGTTGACCTCTGCTGGTTGCATGCAGGCTTCTGGGCGGTCTGTATCGGTGGGCGCAGGTTACTGATTGCTCCTGGGTGGGTTTGGGGTGGGTGTGGGTTCGTGGTTCTGGGGGAGTGTTGCTTCTGGGCCGGGGTCCCGGCTTGACTCGGGGGTCTTGGGTCTTGGCAGGTATGCTGTCGGGGTCTTGGGCCGGTGCATGCGCCGGTACCCGGCCCTGGCCTGGGGGCCCTTGGTGCGCTGGTGGGCTTTGGGGCCTCTGCCATGGAGGAGGGGGGGGGGGGGCATGGGAGGGGATGGGTGGATCCAGCCTGGGTGTCTTCCTGCCTGACTGTGGCTGCGGTCTGGTGCTTGGCTGGGGGTCTGGGCTGTGGGGGGTTGTGGGGGGGGGGGTGGGGGGGTGGGGGGGGCTTTTGCTCGGGTGGCTCTGCACTGCTGGCCCGGGGGTGTCTGGGCGTGTTAGGCATGTGCCCTCCCTTGCGTGGGGCACTCTCATTGTGGGTGTTGCTGTGATGGACTGGTCGGTCCTTTTGTGGGGGTGGGGGTGCGCTCTCGGTCGTCGTGGTGCGCTATCTGCGGCTGTTCGGGTACTCCTGGCTGATTGTCGCTGCTGGAGTTTGGTGGCCTCTTTGGTCAGGGGGCTGGGTGTTGAGCTGGGGATCGGGTTAGGGGTCTGGACAATCTCTGCGGGGGTTGGGTCGCTGGCCCGGGTTCTGGTCAGTCCTTGGGGCTATGTGCCAGTCTGTGGCCTGGGTCCCTGTTGGTGCGGCTGCCTCCTGCTCCTAGATGGATGCACTGGAGCCTCACCTCCCCTGGTGGATCTCGGAGAATGGGGGTGCCTATTGGGGTCAGTGGGGGAGCTGGCCCCCTGGGAGGGCATTGCCACCTCAGTTGTTCCTCCCCATCCCAACATCTTCCTCCACCCACACCATCACACCACCACTCAAGCAGGGCCTTGGGGTTCAGGTGCACTACTGAGCTGCAGAGAGGATCCTCCATCTCCATGGTTCGTGGAGACCTGGGCCCCAATTTTATTAAACAACCTAGACACTCACATATAACATTCTCATGACACATGCATATATAGGGTCTGGAGTGGGCACACGGTGGCATATATAATGGGTGGGATGTGTAATCATTCTCATCCCCGGGACCTGTGCCCACTCTCATATGTAGCATGTAGAGGGTTCTGGGCAAAAGCTGGGGAGGTGAATGGGCATTGCCTGCTCTCTGGGGAGGGGGTGGGTCTGTGCCAGTCGCGGCCTCATCCCCCCCATTTTATACACATTATATAACAACATGCATCAACACCTTATTTGAATGGGAGGAGGGAGTAGTTGGGTCTTCCTGTTTTCCCTAAACCCTCGTTCTCAGTTTGATATTTGGGGTCGGGGACAGGGGGGGGTGGGGTAGGCTGCCTGGTTGGAGTCTGGGCTGTGGGTGGGTGTTGGGCCTTGGGGGGGGCAATTGAGGGTGGGGCCCGTGATCCAGTTGTCCCTGGGTTGTTCGGATCTTTTGATCAGAGTTCCTGGCTGCAGTGGCCGGCCCTTTGGCTGGGGGTGGCTGCCGGGTTCTGGCGGAGGGTCGGCTGTTGTTGTGCGTGTGTGGTCGTTGGTGGTGCATGGCGGCGGTCGGGGGCATGGCTTCACTTTGACGGGGTGCTGGCTGGTCAGCCTGATGTGACATTTGCGGTGGGGGGTGCTGTGTGTGTGTGTGTGCGGGGGGGGGGGGGGGGGCATGGGTGGCGTGCTGGGGCCTCTCCGGGTCTGTGGTGTGGGGCTGTAGGGAAGCATTGGTGCGCTGGGCCGGCCTTCCTTGGCCGTTGTTCCCTGCTGCTCTGGCCCCCGGCCTGGGGCCAGCTTGCGGTCACTGTCGGGTTGGTGGGGCACATGGACGGCCCGACAGAAGATCCGTCGGGCTGTTTCTGTGTGCCTGTTTATGTCTCAGGTTGGGTTTTGGGTGGTCCCTTCTCTTGGATCAATCTCATTTGGTGTGTTGTACTCCCAGCCGGTGGTGGGCTGTCCTGCCGTCGGTGCATTGGCGGCTCCCAGCAGCTGGGGCTGGGTAGTGGGGTGTGTGCGGGCACGCCCTGGTGGCTGACTGCCGGGGCCTGAGTGCCCTGGCTCTGCCAGGCCTCTGTTGGGGGGTGGTATGACCTTGGGGCTCGGTGTCCATGGCCGGATCTACTCTGGAGGGGCGGGTTGCCGGTGGGGCCTGTGGACTCGTCGCTGCAGCCTCCTGGGGTTTCTGCATTGTGGTGGCTGGGGATCGCCCGGGGCTTCCGTTTGCTTTTCTCTCTGGGAGGTGCGGATATCCCTGTTGGGGGACTCCTGGAGTTTCGGGCTTGGGGGCCGCTGTGTGTCTGTGGTTCCGGTCTTCCCTGTGTTACCATCATGTCCTGTGGGGATGGGTCTGTGGGTCCCCACATCCACTATTGAACATTTTTATGGAGAAACCTTATAGTGACAAGCATGCTCACACAGGTGTTTAGATTCAGGTGTTTATCAGATACACACTCAGTTGGGTTGTGGTGGCCATCAAATATATCTTGTATTACCATGTATTGTATAAAATACTTTCTAATGATGTTACAAGTATCATTATATATCTTGTTTGTTGTTGTGGTTTCTCGGTTTTGTCTTGTCTTTTTTTTCCGCAGGTATAGAGGCAGACTTCAATGATGTTGATTTGTGTTCTCTTTATCCCTCTCTCTCTCCTCTATTCCCATCTCCTTCTTTGCCTTTTAACCCTTCTCTCACTTTTCTGCTTTGTCATCTTCTTTGTTTTTCATCCCCATGTCCATTACATCTGAAACAAGTCCATAGCAAATTCTAATAAAATTTAATTTTCATATCAAGTGGAGCATTAAGGCCAGCCATAATGATCTGCTTGTGAAAGTAAATCTGTTGGGCATCATTTTGACTTTCAGACAATAATTCTAAGTGTCACAATGCCGGACAGGACGGGGGGGATCCCAAAGGGAAATTATTTGTTGTTGTAACTCGTTATCCTCATTTCATTAAGAGATGTTATAGATGCTGATGGCTGTAGGGAGGAAGGATCTCTTGTAAAGGTCCATCCCACAGTGGATCCTAAGAAACTGGCTGCAGATGTCGTCCGATCCGTCCACCCAGACTCGGCTGGTCTGTCGGTTCCCCCGGGCTGTAGGACTAACCAAATGCCGGGCCAAACTCCTCCCAGAGCGATGGCCACTTCTCCCAGCAGTCTGCCAAGCTCCTCATCGCTGCGGACATCCAACATCCAAGACATGCATGTTTTTGGTCTGTGGGAGGAAACCGGTGTACTCGGAGAAAATCCACGCATGCACGAAGAGAACATGTAAAGTCCACCCAGAAAGGCCCCTGGACTGGGATTTGAACCAGGGACCCGCACACTGAGAGGCAGCAGCTCTACCAGTTGCACCACTGTGCTGCCCCATTAAATAAAGATGAATAATATAAAGTTCTAGCTTTAAAGAGCACTTTCTTATATGTTAGCAGGCTATCTCTACAGGATGAGTAAGATTCCTCAGCGTTAGTGGAGTGCCATTTCCTTTCTAGCCGTCTAGATGTCTGTTTTAAAGTATGTAACTCAGAGTTGAACCAATAAGCTAATTCATCTGATTGTTTACTTTCTTTTTCAGCAGAGCAGCTTTATTGAGTGACGTTTGCAAAGTAATTGTAAAATTATCAACCAGATGATCTAAGTCACTGCTCCATGATGTATTACCCTGCAAGAGAGAGGAAAACCTTGATAGAAAAGACTATTTAAATTTGGTTACAGCGTTTTCTATAACCACCTGCTAAGGTGAAATTTCTCGGTAACTGTGTAGTCATTTAATGTAAACTCAAAGGTAATTAAAAAATGGTCAGGCATAACCGGACTATGAGGAAATATCACAAAGTTGTTAATCTCGATGCCACAGGTCAAAACTAGATCATGGGTGTGATAATGAGAGTGAGTAGGTGCTTGGATGTTTTGGGTAAAACCAAATGACAATTAAATTTTTAAAGGCTCTGCTTGCGCTATCACTATCTACATCTATATCCATCCATCCATTATTATCTTTTACCCGCTTCTTCCATTTTGGGTCATGGGGGTCGCAGGTGCCCATGTCCGACAATCACTGTGCGAGGGGCGGGGTACACCTTGGACGGGTCAAAAGTCCATCACAGGGACACATAGAGACAAACGAGACAAACAACCATTCACTCTCTCACTCACACCTAGGGACAATTTAGAGTTACCAATCAGCCTAACATGCATGTTTTTGGTCTGTGGGAGGAAAACGGTGTACCCGGAGAAAACCCACGCATGCACGGAGAGAACATGCAAACTCCACCCAGAAAGGCCCCCGAACCTGGATTTGAACCAGGGACCTGCTCGCTGAGAGGCAGCAGTTCTACCAGTTGCGCCACAGTGCTGCTCTACATCTACAATAATACTGAAATTACAAATTATTATGACTTTATCAGTATTTAGTAGTAAGTCAGTTAAGAAATCTGAGAATTCAGACAAAAACTGAGCATAGGAGCCTGGTGGACGATATATAACAACTAGTGAAATTGGCCGTTCCGTTTTCCATTTAGGATGGGATGAACTTAGAGACAGAGACACAAAAGTATTACAACGACTAATTAGTTTAGTTTTAATTAAATGTCCTGACTGAAAAATAGAAGCTACACCTCCGTCTCGACCTGTTGTTCTAGGAACATGAACATTTAAATAATTAGGTGTTTTGGATTCATTTACACTAACAAAATCTTCCTGTTTTAGCCAGGTTTCTGTCAGACAGAATAAATAGGTATGATGATCATTTTATTTATTTGTATATATGTAGGGTTTTTTCAACCTCTCTCCACCAGGTTCCTGAAGGCATGGTCGGCGCTGCTGAGCAGCTGCAGCTGGAGACCATTTTCCCTAATTGGTGCCAGGACTACTTAAGGCTTCAGTTGAGCTCCAGTCATTGCTGGAGCATTGTTCTACCTGCAGGTATATATGCTTCCAGCCCAGTATAGTGTTTAGAAACATAAATACTTACCTTGTTTCTATCTGCATGTTTTCAGAGTCTTGATGTCCTGGATCTCGTCCTTTAACCTGAAATGTTGGAGAAACCCTTGGAAGATACAACTCACCTGTGACTCTTGGTTCTCAGCTGCTCTCACACGCCTTCCACCACTTGCCTCTGCAGACTGCCTGGCCCAGTCGCTCTTGGAGAAAGAACCCTCAGTCTTGCTCACCCAGCCATCTCAACTCCTTCCACTGTAAGCTCCTCAAGATTTTGGTCTATCGCCTGTTGGAAGCTGGAAAGAAAAACACTTGTTAGATATACCAGCCAGGCCTCTTAGTGAAATATTTGATGACAAGGAAGAGCTGGAAATCTACACAGTGAATGGAAGCATGCTCCCATTTGATGGTTGGGTCCCCATCACAGTGTGCACACAAGGAAACAGTAGTTTCAGTGAACCCATCATGGCACCTTTCCTCATCTGCAGTGCCCCTCTCTGTCAGCCACTTCTTGGATTCAGTGTGTTGGAGGAGGTGGTCCAGAGTCGCCCAAATGAATTAGTCCCAGCTCTCATCACCCTCCTCTCTGATGCAATGTCAGTGTCTACTGAGAACACTGAGTGCCTAGTGAGCTCCATTCAGACCTGTAAAACCTCTTTGTATCAGGGACAGCTGCAGACTGGCACGAATGACACTTTCATTCCCGCTGGAAAGGTGGTCTGGATAAGGTGCCCGGTCCTGTCAGTGATTGACCTGTCTGACCCACTCCTGCTGTTTCAGCCAGAGGAAAACAGTGCACATCTGACAGATTTGGCCATTGGAGAAGGTCTTTCAGAAGTGCAGAACTCAAAGAAACCCTATATTACAATACCAGTGAAAAATAACACAAATCATTCTGTCACCTTACCAAGGAAAACAGTTTTAGGCAGCATTCAGACGGTGGCCAAGGTAATTGAGACAGAATCATTAGAGAACTCCACCATAAGAACATCAGTAAACTCAGCCATAACAGCAGCCCCCATAATGACCACAGACTTGTGGCAGCCTCCAGTGGACCTCAGCCACCTCAGTGTTGACCAACAAGAGAAGGTCAAAGAAATGTTACATCAAGAGTCAGCTGCTTTTGCAAGAGACAGTGAGGACATTGGCTGTATTCCTAGCTTGCAGATGTCAATCGCTCTTAAGGATGAGATTCCAGTACAGAGAGCTTATTCTGCCATCCCAAAACCATTGTTCAAAGAGGTCAAAGCCTATATACATGACATACTAATGAAGGGTTGGGTTGTAAAGTCTAAGTCTGCCTATACAGCTCCAGTGGTCTGCGTTCGCAAGAAAGACAGGACGCTCCGCCTCTGTATTGATTATCACCTCTTGAACCAAAAGACTGTCCCAGAGCGACATCCCCTGCCCTGGATATAAGACCTTACAAACACCCTTGGAGGCTACACCTGGTTCAGCATCCTTGACCAGGATAAAGCCTACCATCAGGGGTTTATGGACAAAGATTCAAGACATCTCACTGCCTTTATTACTCCATGGGGGTTGTATGAATGGATGTGGATCCCATTTGGGCTCTCCAATGCTCCAGCAGCCTTCCAGAGGAGCATAGAAGAGATATTAGGCCATCTACGAGACGACTGCTGCCTCCCATATCTTGATTATGTCTTGTGCTATGCAAGGACATTCGGAGAGCATGTGGAAGCAGTTCGTAAAGTGCTCCAGGCTCTACAGAAACATAAGAGTAAAGTTAAGAGCCTAAAAATGTGAGCTGTTCCGACAGGAAGTCAGGTATGTTGGCTGGCTGGTGTCCGCTCAAGGAGTGAGGATTGATCCAAGGAATCTGGAAGCTGTGCGGTCACTAGTTAACAGGACCCCCAAGACCGTTGGAGACGTAAGAAAGCTTACTGGGTTCCTTGGTTACTACCGAGCATACATACAGGACTTCTCACAAATAGCCAAGCCGATCTACGAGCTACTCCAAGCAAAAAAAGTCAAGCTGTCTCAAAGCGTAACCCAACCAGAGGACCACAACTGCCTGCTCAGACACATGTCGAGTGGACTTCGGTACATCAAAGTGCCTTGGAACAGATCACCTCCCTGCTCATGAACCCTCCTTCCATCCATCCATCCATTATCTTTACCCGCTTATTCCATTTTGGGTCACGGGGGTCGCCGGTGCCCATGTCCAGCAATCACTGTGCGAGGGGCGGGGTACACCCTGGACAGGTCCCAAGTCCATCACAGGGCCACATAGAGACAAATGACACAAACAACCATTCACTCTCTCACTCACACCTAGGGACAATCTAGAGTTACCAATCAGCCTAACATGCATGTTTTTGGTCTGTGGGAGGAAACCGGAGTACCCGGAGAAAACCCACGCATGCACGGGGAGAACATGCAAACTCCACCCAGAAATGCCCCTGGACCGGGGTTTGAACCAAGGACCTGCTCGCTGAGAGGCAGCAGCTCTACCAGTTGCGCCACCGTGCTGCCCATGAACCCTCCTGTGTTAGCCTATCCAGACTTTAACTTGCCATTTGTCTTGCACACAGATGCCTCAGACCAAGGCTTCAGTGCAGTCCTATATCAACACCAAGAGGGTAAGTTGAGGGTGGTTGGATATGGCTCAAGGACATTGACAGCAGCGGAGCGCAATTACCACCTGCACAGCGGAAAACTGGAATTCTTAGCCTTGAAGTGGGCTGTGTGTGAAAAGTTTAGGGACTACCTGATTTATGCCACCCACTTCACAGTATTCACCGACAACAACCCTCTAACTTATGTGATGAGCACTGCAAAGCTAAATGCAGTGGGTTACTGATGGGTTGAGAAGTTTTTCAGACTTCAGGTTTGACATCAAATATCAACCTAGAAGGTCAAATGCAGACGCAGACACGCTGTCCCGCCTCCCATTAGACATTGAAGAGTACACCAAATTATGTACTAAAGATTTTAACAGTGAGGGGGTACATGCAGTTTGGGATGGAAGCCAAGTGGCCAAGCAAAAAAATGTGGCCTGGGTTGCTGCCCTTAACACCTCATCTCAGACTGCACCCTCCTTTTTACATTACCAGTCAGCTGCCATTAGCCATGATGAACTGGTGGAAGCGCAGCGAGCTGATGCACCAATCAATGATGTGATAAGGCTAAAAGAAAAAGGTACACATCTAACCGATGAAGTACGGAGAACAACAAGTTTGGCCACAAGAAGACTGTTTCATGAATGGAGTAAGTTGGTTCTGGAGAACGACCTCTTGTATTGACGTGTCAATGAGAGAAAACAACTGGTCCTGCCGACCAAATATCGACAACAAGTGCTTAAGGCTCTCCACAATGACATGGCTCATGTGGGTACTAAGAGGGTCCTCAGTTTAGTGAGAGAGAGAGATTCTACTGGCCCTTCATGGCCAAAGATGTAGAAGACCATGTCACTAAGAGATGCCCATGTATTAAATCCAAAAAAGCCAGTCACTCAATTCTGTGCACCAATGGGCAGCATAACATCAAGCTCTCTCCATTGGAACTTGTGTGCATAGATTATCTGCACCTGGAGACCAGCCGAGGGGGTTATGAGTATATATTGGTTGTAGTTGACCACTTTACCAGATTTGCTCAGGCCTATCCTACTGTGTGACAGGCACAAATTTATTCCCATTGTAAATGTTCACGATTGTGTCCCACTGTTGTTGTTGATTCTTCACAAAAAATTTAAATTTTATATCTTTATGTTTGAAGCCTGAAATGTGGCAAAAGGTTGAAAAGTTCAAGGGAGCCGAATACTTTCGCAAGGCACTGTACATATGTATATGTATGTATGTATGTATGTATGTATGTATGTATGTATGTATGTATGTATATATATATATATATATATATTCAATTCAAAAATACTTTATTAATCCCAAAGGGAAATTATTATTTGTTGTAACTCATTATCTTCATTTCAATAAGAGATGTTAAAGATACTGATGGCTGCAGACAGGACGGATCTCTTGTAAAGGTCCATCCCACAGTGGATCCTAAGAAACTGGCTGCAGATGCCGTCCGATCCGTCCACCCAGACTCAGCTGGCCTCTGGGTCCACCTGGGCTGTAGGAGTGCCCGAATGCCGGGCAGAACTCCTCCCAGAGCGATGGTCTCACTTCTCCCAGCAGCCTGCTGAGCTCCTCGTCACTGTGGACAGCCAATTGTAAGTGCCGAGGGACAATCCTATTTGCTGTCATGAGCCGTGTTTCCTGCTAGTTCCAGTATCTCAGTGGTCAGGCACTCGAGCACAGCTGGCAGGTAGATGAGAATGCGTCCACAGAACATCCTTTTCAACTCATTTGAGATATGGGGCTGTAGTTGAGATATTATTTGAGCTTTTGAGATGTTAATCAGCTGCTGGTTGTAGAAAACTGCCTTGTGGTCATGGTTATGCATCATAACAAATGTCCAAAACTAAAAAAGTTTCAATAAAAATCTTTCCAGCTGCTCAGCATTCAATACCAGAGGAAACAATCATCCAAAAAAATGTGATTTACATCCAGACAAAGAGGAATTAAAGTTTCCAAAAGCAAAATCTCAGAATGAAAGTAACAGAGCTGCTCCAACATGCAGCCACTGCAATATATATATATATATATATATATATATATATATATATATATATA
>NC_056498.1:84000866-84002236 GCF_014905685.2 Nematolebias whitei
AATAGATAGATAGATAGATAGATAGATAGATAGATAGATAGATAGATAGATAGATAGATAGATAGATAGATAGATAATGTCTTAAATGATATATAAAAGATAATGGATGGATGGATGTAAATCAGTCAAATATACAGATATTACAAAGTAAAAACAAATTTATGTGATAGTAGCTGAGCATCTCACAACAGGTACTTTGTGAGATTGTGCAGAACATTCTAGAACTGACCAAAAATATTTTATCACCATAAAATAATCTTATAATTCTGGCAGAAAAAGTTACAGATGATAAACTTTAACAAGTTCCAAAACAGCCGAGATGGAGAGGTACAGCAGCCAACTGGGGACCAGAAAGTCGCGATTCAACTCCCAGTCATTCCCACATGTTGTGGTGTCTCTTAGCAAGACACCCAATCCCCAATTGCTACTTGGGCGCTTACATAGTTGCTCACTGCTCCACCTGGGTGTATTTCAGGTGTGATGGGTTAAATGCAGAGAACTAATTTCACCATTGGCCATTCATGCTTTTATAACTTCAAGGCTTGACTACTGCTATATGCAGGAATCTCCCATTCCTCCATTAGATACCTTCAATTGGTCCAAAATGCTGCAGCTCGACTCTTGACCAACACCTCCAGACGTGAACACATTTTATTTTCTCTTCACTGGCTTCCATTCGATTTTAGAATTAAATTCAAAATTTTATTATTAATTTTTAAAGCTCTCAATGGTCTTGCCCCACTATATCTGACTGATCGTAAGTAAGTAAGTAAGTAAGTAAACTTTATTTATATAGCACTTATCATAGATACAATCACAAAGTGCTGTACAACAATAAAGAAATAAAAGATTAAAATAAAATAATAACAACTCATTAATAAAAACAGTAAAAACAGCTGGAAAAAACAGTAAAACATTTAACTAAAAGCTTGTCGAAATAAAAATGTCTTAAGCTGCGTTTTAAAAGAATCAACAGAGACGTTCACACGGAGAGACAGTACAGCTGTTCATGAATTTAGGAGAGCATTGAGATCATCCAATACTTTTCTACTGTCTGTCCCAAAGTCCAGCTACAAACGATGGGGCTGATTGGGCCTTTTCTATTGTTGCACCCAGACTCTGGAACCATCTACCTCAGGTATCCTGATGCATGCTCAATAATCCAGGTAGAAAAATCTAAAAAAGTTAAATCTGGTCCTCTGGACATTCAAAAAAATAAAACAAAGCAAATCAACAAAAAAATGTAGAAACGTTTCGTCTCTCATCCGAGAGACTTCCTCAGTCTGAGGAGCTGTATTCAGCTCAGTCTCTTAAATAGCACCTTCTCAGGGTGGATCAACCAGTTTTGCTGCTGACAACCAAAACCAGCT
>NC_056498.1:84007236-84029242 GCF_014905685.2 Nematolebias whitei
AGCTGGTTTTGGTTGTCAGCAGCAAAACTGGTTGATCCACCCTGAGATGGTGCTATTTAAGAGACTGAGCTGAATACAGCTCCTCAGAATGAGGAAGTCTCTCGGATGAGAGACGAAACGTTTCTACATTTTTTTGTTGATTTGCTTTGTTTTATTTTTTTGAATGTCCAGAGGACCAGATTTAACTTTTTTAGTCATCTACCTCAGGACTTGCGCTCCATCACTGATATGGAGCATTTTAAGTCTAAACTCAAAACGGGCAGGCTTTTAATATATAGTAGTCCTTTGGGAATCTTTCTATGTTTTAATTGTTTGTTTTTAAACTTTAACTGTCTGTTTTTTAATTCTTAATTGTTTGTGTTTAACTTCTGTATTGTGCAGCACTTTGTGCACTTTTTGGATGCTGGAAAGGGCTCTATAAATAAAGTTTGATTGATTGATCATTGTATGAGAGCATACAGTGATGACAAGCTCAGATTTCCATTAGAGGTTTGTTACAGATAAAGTTTTCCTGAGACCTAAAACAAATATTTAAAACAAAAAAGCTGTCATTTAAGCTCCTGTGTCCACAGGTAACACCAGGTGCTGTGCTGTCAGTGCTGATTTGTTCTCATACTGACACCTAGTGGTGTGTTTTGTGTAGTGCAGCTACTCTGTAAAATCAGCTCCTCTTCAATCTGCTTGAAGTTGTTGGTCCTCCAGGTGGCACACCGGTGCTGGGACTGTGGGAGCTCTGGTCTGGAAGATAAGTCATCTTCATCTTTATTTTGGGGTTTGGGCTGAATTTTTGGTTGGAACTGGAAAGTCCAGATTAAAACAATTTTTTGTCTAAATCTTTCTCTTCTTTTTGAAATTGCTAATTATCTTGACTGTATTTACCCTGCACACCAATCTATCTCCTGAAAAAAAAAGTTTTATAAATATTCTGAATAGAGTTTTTTACTAGATAATTTGGAAGATTGTGAGAACAGTTTTGACTTTTCAGAAGGTGGAAGCCTGTTTTTTCCTACAGATACAAATAAAATTACCTGAACTTGAACATTTCAGATTTAATACAGAAATACATGATTTCAATTTGAGTTGTAGGGTTTACTTCCTGATCATAACTCATCTCAGCAAATATCAGATGGTAAGTTTAAGAATATGGACCACTGAAATGCTCAGATGGACAGAAGGAGTTTGTGAGAGTTCAGACGAAAAAACAAAGAAAAAAGAAGAGTCTCATGATAAACACTGCAGACTTGTGCTGTGAGAAGAAAAGATTAACCTATTAAATGGTAAAAGGACTTATATACTTATACTACTTATATAGCGCCTTTCTATCTGATCAAGATACTCAAAGCACTTTCCAACACAATCTGTGCCTCATTTACCCAGTCATACAGCACTCTACTATCTTTACAGAGACTAATCAGAGCTTTATCACATTCATACACCGATGGGACACACATCGGAGGCAATGGTTCAGTGTCTGGCCCAGGGACACTTGGGCATGTGACTGCTGGTGGATTCGATCCCCCAACTTTTGCATTGGAGGACGACTGCTCTAACCATTTAGTCACAGCCGTCCTATTAGAGAGGATAAAGTTAAAATAAACCAAAATTATGTTTTGTGTTTGCTCATCAGATACTAGTAGACTGAGTCCTGCTGCTGGTTTTCAACTTGGATTGATTCAAACTGGATTCAGAGGCATGTCCAGAAGGTTTTCAAAGAGGTGGTCAGATGGGGGGTGGGGGGTGCAGATAATCTTGGGGCGGCTCACTGAAACCAAAAGTGAGGAGTTTCATTGCACTGTTGTAAAAAAAAAATGCTATTTGAAAAATACTGCAATAAAGGATTTTTGTCTGTAGTAAATTTTTAGTTTATTAAAACGTGTTCTCTTCTCTCTGAATTTTATAATGTTCAAAAAACAATAAATGCATATTTCCTACTAAGACCCTGCATCATGATATTCTGTGAAGCCCAAACAGTCCTCAGTCCGGAAGAGTAGATTATTTTTTTTTTAATTAATTTTAAAAATTAATTTAATTTTATTCAAATTTTATGTGACTTTTATTTTTTTAACTAATAAATTTACATTTTAACCCTTTAATTGTTATAAAAAAATGTTTTGTTGTGTTTCTTATTTTATTTTCTGAGGTTCTACTAACACCAAATAGCTAAGGTCAATTAAAAATACACATTAATGAAAACATAATTTTCACTGCCCTTTTACTGTTATTGTGAATGATATTAAAATGTTCCATGATCCTTACTGTAATAATCAGTTTTCATGTGACTGGTTAGTGAAGGGACAGCAAGAGACGGTTTTTAGTATCCTCAAGGTCTGACTGATATGATACCAGTAACGTCTTTCTTCAAGAGCCCTTGAGACTCCAGACTTCTCCCACCTTCTGGCTGCAGCTGGGTTCTGGTAAAGCTGGACAGGGTGGGGAGGGCCTGGGGGCTGGCAGCTAGATGTTTCTACAAAACTGATATTTTATATTCAAGAAGTCAGAACCGGTCAGAACTTCAGACAGGTGAACGCATTGATAAGATGTACTTGTAAAGGCACTGATCTTCTGAGATTGCTGGCTGATAGCTTTGTAATAAATCTGATGAAGTCTACACCTCGCTGTTTTGGGAATCGCTTTTTTCCACATCACATGACTTAAGGACTTAGGAAGACAAGAGTACAAGGGATGTGGGGGGCTGAGGGCAGAAGAACTTGTCAGAAGAATCTTCAACTCGCACCTCCGGGAGAGCTTTAAGTGCATCCCAGCTGAGGCAGGGAACATTGAGTCAGAGTGGGCCATGTTCCGCAACTCAATTGTTGAGGTAGCTGCCTTGAGATGTGGCCATAAGGTTGTGGGTGCTTCTCATGGTGACCATCCTCGAGATCTGTGGTGGACACCCCGGGTTAGGGAGGCTGTCAAGCTGAAGAAGGAGTCCTATCGGGCCTTGTTGGCTGGTGGGACTCCAGAGGCAGCTGAGCAGTACCAGAGTGCCAAGTGGTCCGCAGCCTTGGCTGTTGCTGAGACAAAAGCTCCGAATTGGAAGGAGTTCGGTGAGACCTTGGATAAAGACTCTCAGTCGGCTCCAAGGAGATTCTGGCAAACCATCAGACAGCTGAGGAGGGTAAAGCAGCACTTTACAAACACTGTGTTCAGTGAAGGTGGGGTGCTGTTGACCTCAACCAGTGATGTTGTTGAGAGGTGGAAGGAATACTTCTCAGACCTTCTCAATCCCACTGGCATGTCATCCATGGATGAAGCTGAGTCGAGGGACTTCAGGGTTGGTCTGTCCATAACTGTGGCTGAGGTCATCGAGGTAGTTAAAAAGCTCCGAGGCAGCAGGGCTCCAGAAGTGGATGAGATTCACCCTGATTTCCTAAAGGTTCTGGATGTTGTGGGGCTGTCTTGGTTGACACACCTTTGCAACACTGCATGGACCTGGGGGGGCAGTGCCACTGAATTGGCAGACTGGGGTGGTGGTTCCCCTCTTCAAAAAAGGGAGACCAGAGGGTGTGCTCCAATAATAGGGGCATCACTCTCCTCAGCCTCCCTGGTAAAGTCTGTTCAGGGGAACTGGTGAAACGAGTCCGATTGTTGGTCGAATCTCAGATCCAGGAGAAACAATGAAGGTCTTGTCCTGGCTGTGGAACACTGGACCAGCTCGTCACCATCACTAGGGTTCTCAAGGAGTCATGGGAGTTTGCCCATCCAGTCTAAGTATTTTGTGGTCTTGGAGAAGGCTTTCAACCATGTTCCCTGGGGTACACTGTGGGGGGTGCTCTGTGAGTTTGGGATTGGGGGTCTGTTGCTACGGGCTGGTCAGTCTCTGTACAAGTGGTGCAGGAGTTTGGTTTGCATTGCTGGCAGTAAGTCGGACCCCGTCAGGGTTGGAGTTGGATGCCGCCAGGGCTGTCTGTTGTCACCGATTCTGTTCATAACTTTTATGGACAAAATTTCTCAGAGCAGCCAGGGAGTGGAGGGTTTCTGGTTCGGTGGCCTCAGGATTCCATCTCTGCTCTTTGCAGATGATGTGGTCCTGTTGGCGTTATCGTGCCATGATCACTGGAGTGATTCGCAACTGAGTGTGAAGTGGCTGGGATGAGAATCAGCACCTCCAAATCTGAGATCATGGTCCTCAGTTAGAAAAGGGTGGATTGGTCTCTTCGGGTCAAGGGTGAGGTTCCACCTTAAGTGGAGGAGTTCAAGACCTTAAGTGGAGGAGTTCAAGTATCTCGGAGTTTTGTTCACGAGTGAGGGAAGAATGGAGCGTGAGGTTGACAGGCGGATTGGTGCAGCATCTGCAGTATGCAGTATTGCAGACTCTGTACTGGTCCATTGTAGTGAAGAGAGTGCTGAGCTGTAAGGCAAAACTCTGTGTTTACCGGTCGGTCGGTCTACGTTTCTACCCTCACCTATGATCATGAGCTCTGGGTAGTGACTGAAAGAATGAGATCGTGGATACAGGCGGTTAAAACGAGTTTCCTCCGCAGGGTAGCTGAACTCTCCCTTAGAGACAGGGCGGGAAGTTCAGTTATCAGGAGAGACTCGGAGTAGAACTTCTGCTCCTCCACATTGAGAGAAGCTAGTTGAGGTGATTCAGGCATGTCCAACTGGGAGAAGACCCCAGGAAAGACCCAGGACACGCTGGAGAGACTACATCTCTCAGTTGGACTGGGAACGTGTAGTGGACTATGCCTACGTCGAAACTAAGTCTAAGGTCAAAACTCTTGACCTTTAGAACCTTGTGGGACAGAAGCGGTCATTTCATGTATTTGAATCCATAAATACAGGTTCACCCATCCTGAGACTTTCTTTCTTGAAGATTCAAGTGAAAAGAACACTCTCTTTTTATTATCATTACTATCTTACAAATGTTGATAATCAAAGTGTCTTAGTTCAAACCATTTTAGATGTTGCAGTGAACTAATCAATTTTATTAACTGAGTAATGATTTTTATTCTCATGTTAAAAGCTGTTGCAGAGTTTATGCATTTTCTGATTTCTGCTTTTGAATGAGCAAGTGTGTGCGTTTACAAGGTTACAGTCAAACGAAAAACAAGTTGTTATGTTAAAACTGTCATGTTTTAGAATCCTCTCAGACGTAAGTAGAGATGTTTTGCACCTGTTTCCTGAAACACGCCAAAACAAAACCCTCTCGGTCTGTGAGAACATTTCTGAGCTGTCCCATAACAATTCTCGCTGTCTCTAACCTCTTACGTCACAAAACCCACCCCGTCTGGTCGTTTCTGACCAATGAAAAATCCCAAAAAGTGAACCGGGAAAGAGTCTTTAAAATGTCAGTACTTCCTGGTCTACACAGAGTTACTGAGTTACAGAGTTGGAGAGTTGTCAGACTTCTAGAGTTCTGGAGTTCTGAAGTTGCTGGAGTGCTGGAGAGTTTTCTGCTGGTTCTGCTCAAGTTCTGTTAGAGACGGGATGATCTTGACATGACAAAAGGCTCTTCCGAGTTCCATGGGATTATAACTTTCACTAGCCACTACTTCTGACGAGCTACAGCCACCATCAGGAGACGCTGGACCGGTAGCGTTAACGGAATTCCATATCTGCTGATAAATCTTCAGAAAGGTAATGGATCAAGTTTCCTACCAAGCGTACCGAAGGAGAGCTGGGCTTCTGATGGAGAGTGTCGGTTCTGGTGAACATTCCTCCCTTCCCATTCAATCTTACTCCCTTTAACTTCTTTCATCTTTAACTTTCTATCAAGTAGAAATTCTCCCAGATATTTAGAAATGTCTGTGTAAAGTGCTTATTCACATCCGTGTGGGTAAAAGATCATAGTTGTACAGTTTTATAAATGTCTGTGGTGCAGCAACGGAAAAATCATGGCCGTATGATTTTTCCTGATTGATTGCTTTGTTGTTATTTTCATAATTTGCCAAATTAATGTACATGTTTGATGTTAAATTTGATTCTGTAAATAAATGACCGCATTCATTTTGATGGGTCAAATCTAAATGACGTCTCACGTTTGCATTTCCTTAAATTCAATGCACGTTTTATTCAGTCCAGAAAAATGAGGAACCCGCGTTAAATGATGAATATATCCCAGCATCTGTTCATCTACAAACGCCTTGGGAGTCCTCCCAGAAGAGCTGGAAGAGGTGGCTGTGGAAAGTGATGTCTGGATCTCCCTGTTCAAGCTGCTGCCCCCGAGACCTGACTTCGGAACAAGAGGAAGATAATGGATAAATAAATTCTCTCTTTGAATCCATGAAATGCAAAGATACATTTTGTTTTAGTTTTTCCCAGATTTTATAACACATTACTGATACGTTTGTCTTTATGTCTCACAGCACTTTGAAAATAATCTAAACTACAAAAATTTACACTAACAAACACAGAGAGATTACAGCTCGGAATCTGCTCAATTCTGACTGCCACAAGGGTTGAACACAAAAACAAATAAAATCAAAACGAACAATATAAATAAACCTAATACACCCAAAGAAATAAAATCTGTTTAATTTGTAATGTAAAATAGACAGATAAAATATTGAGCATTTACTGTATATTTTTGCTTTGTTATTTTCCAAAGTGTCACTGTAAAAGACAAAGTTATCATGATCTGCTGTGACAGTCGAACCCAAAGTGCAAACAGAACACCAGAAACAAGAAGGATATGGTAAGAATTATAATATTTATTAATAAGCAAAAGGCTGACGTGGCAGCAAAACTTACTCGTATAGCGAGGAGACACAGAGGGCGAACAGAACATAATGCCATACAGGACAGTCCACTGACCGGTGAACAACAAGGAAGCACAGAATATAAAGAGATGCTGACAAGGAAATAATTAAACACCTGGGGGAGGACAATGACTGAGGGACAGGTGCAACAGGAACTGGCAACATGAGGGAAACACAATGAGGAAGACAAGACAGATGACACAAGAAAAACATGCATAACAAACAGATCCTGTCAAGAACAGAATTAGCATCAACAAGGTAATCCCCAACAAACTCAGTTCAAAAACCAAAACAGTCAATGACTACCTGGTTTTTGCTGGTTTCTAATATTTCATTAATGGTTTCACTATGCTATACTGTTCAAGTTCTGCAGTCATTTTCTAATCCTGTCAAGTCAATTTATTTATTTATTTATTTATTTTTGCTGTTGTTGTCTTGTTTATTGTCCAGTTTGTTATTTACTTTAAGAAGAAACTGCATAAATTGACCAGATTCAGTAAAACTGACCCTATGGAAGGATTCAGACAAAATGCCGATTATACTGGATGTAAACTAAACTAATCTTTAAACTTTATTTCAGTTCATCCATCCATTTTCTTCCGCTTATCCGGGGTTGGGTCGTGGGGGTAGCAGCCTAAGTAGGGAGGCCCAGATTTTCCTCTCCCCAGCCACTGGGGCCAGCTCCTCCAGGAGAATCCCAAGGTGCTCCCAGGCCAGCCGAGAAACATAGTCCCTCCAGCGTGTCCTGGGTCTTGCTCTGGGTCTCCTCCCGGTGGGACGTGTCTGGAACACCTCACCAGGGAGGCGTCCAGGAGGCATCCTAACCAGATGCCCGAGCCACATCAACTGGCTCCTCTCGCTGTGGAGAAGCAGTGGCTCTATTCCGAGTCCCTCCCAGATGACCGAGCTTCTTACCCTATCTCTAAGGGAGAGCCCAGACACGCTGCAGAGAAAACTCATTTCGGCCACCTGTCTCCGTGATCTTGTTCTATCGGTCACAACCCAAAGCTCATAGATGAGGGTAGGAACGTAGATTGACCAGTAAATTGAGAGCTTCGCCTTTTGAATCAGCTCTTTCTTCACCACGACAGACCGGTACAGCGCCCGCATCACTGCTGATGCTGCACCTATCCGCCTATTGATCTCATGCTCCATTTTTACCTCATTCATAAACAAGGTCCCAAGACACTTAAACTCCTCCACTTGGGACAGGAACTCCTCCCCGACCCATAAGAGGGCACTCTACCCTTTTCCGGCTCAAGACCATGGCCTCGGATTTGGAGGAACTGCTCCTCATTCCAGCCACATCACATTCGGCTGCAAACCACTCCAGCAAAAGTTGTAGATCACGACCTGATGAAGCCAATAGGACCACATCATCTGCAAAAAAACAGAGAAGCAATCCTAAGGCCACCAAAACAAATCCCCTCAACACCTTGGCTGTGCCTAGAAATTCTGTCCATAAAAGTTATGAACAGAATCAGTGACAAAGGACAACCTTGGTGGAGTCCAACTCTCACTGGGAATGAGCCCGACTCACTGCCGGCAATGTGGACCAAGCTCTGACACTGGTCGTACAGGGACCTAACAACCCGTTTCAAAGGTCCTGGTACCCCATACTTCCAAAGTACCCCCCACAGGGCTCCCCGAGGGACACGGTCGAACGCCTTCTCCAAGTCCACAAAGCAAATATAGACTGGTTGGGCAAACTCTCATGCACCCTCCAAGACCCTGCTGAGGGTGTAGAGCTGGTCCAGTGTTCCACGGCCAGGACAAAAACCGCATTGCTCCCCCTGAATTTGAGGTTCGACTATCTGATGGACCCTCCTCTCTAGAACTCCTGAATAGACCTTACAAGGGAGGCTTAAGAGTGTGAGCCCCTGTAGTTGGAACACACTCTATGGTCCCCCTTTTTGAATAGGGGAACTGCCACCCCAGTCTGCCAATCCAGGGGAACTGCCCCTGATGTCCACAAAATATTGCAGTCGTGTAAGCCAGCATAACCCCACAACATCCAGAGCCTTACAGAACTCCGGGCGAATCTCATCCACCCTTGGGGCCCTGCCACCGAGGAACTTTTTAACCATCTCGGTGACCTCAGCACCAGAGACTGGAGAGCCTGACCCAAAGTCCCCAGGCTCTGCTTCCTCAGTGGAAGATGTGCCGGTGGGATTGAGGAGGTCTTCAAAGTATTCTTCCTACCAACCCATGACATCCCAAGTTGAGGTCAGTAGCACACCACCTCCACTATAAATAGTGCTGGTGGCATACTGCTTTCCTCCCTGAGATGCCAGATGGTGGACCAGAATCGCCTCAAAGCCGTACGGAAGTCATTCTCCATGGCCACTCCAAACTCCTCCCACGCTCGAGTTTTTGCCTCAGCGACCACCTAAACCACATGCCGCTTGGACTGCCGGTACCCATTAGCTGCTTCCAGGGTCCCACAGACCAAATAGGCCCGATAGGACTCCTTCTTCAGCCTGACAACATGCCTCACTGTCGGTGTCCACCACTGGGTATGAGTGTTACCACCGTGACAGGCACCGACAACCTTGCAGCCACAGCTCCGGTAAGCCGCCTCCAAAATAAAGGTGTGGAACATGGCTCACTTGGACTCAGTGTCCCCCACCTCCCCCAGAACGTGTTTGAAGCTCTCCTGGAGGTGGGAGTTAAAGCTCCGTCTCACGGGAGACTCTGCCAGACATTCCCAGCAGACCCTGACAATGCGTTTGGGTCTGCCAAAATTGACTGGCATCCTCCACCACCATTAGAGCCAACTCCCCACTAGGTAGTGGTCAGTGGACAGCTCCGGCCTTCTCTTCACCCCAGTGTTGTTTTCGTTAACGATGACGATGACGAAAACTTTTCGTCGACGCCCCCTTTTTTCATGACAATAATGAGACGGTAACGAAATAAACATTGCTCTTTAATGACTAAAACATGACGAAATGTGTGTGAGTTTTCGTTGACGAGATGAGACTGTACGAAAATGTTTGTCGGTGGTCCGTCAATAATTTAGAATGCACAATATTTCTGCCCATTGGTCACACCCACTGCTACCCAACCGCGCTGATGCACCGCGCGCTCACCTTTGACTTCATTTCAAACTGGACCATGGCAGATGCTGCACGTTTTACGAAGGGGCTCGGTGGACGCAAACCCAGAAAGGATTTATGGACTTATTTTGTATTTAACCCAACTGAAAGAAGAACCGAATGTATTGTCGAGGGAGACGGAGGTAAATGTGGATTTAAACTTGGTGGAAAAAACACGACAAATCTTAAGCGGCACCTGAAGGCTCACCATCCTGATATTTTTTCCAAGGTAAGTTAGTTACAACTACTATTTTTGTAATGTACATACATGCAATGTTACTTGACAAACCAAACGGGTTGTGACACATTTCACAACTCCAGTTTCGTGTAAACTTAATGTTTTTTTAATTTTATTTTTATAAATCCTGTCCTTGCTTGCGCACGTGGATGCTAACTTCGTGCTATTAGCTTGTTTGTTGTGCTAATCTAATGTCGGCTACTGTTACGTGTAAAACATGCAGGGATGTATGGCTGATAGGTTGTGTTTGAGTGACTGAATATCAAACCTGTTGCTGTTACCCCATGTGTCTGTCGGGTCTGCATCCTTTAAACCAAAAACCCATTTTAGCTAAACACTACTTGCATTACATTTTAAAATGAGACAACCAACATTTGTCTGATAAATGTTTACAGTAAAAAATGTTAGGGGGCCAAAAAATACTTCATTTTAAATAAATAAATTGAATCAAAACATTTGCAAAAGAGAAAAGATACATTTTCTTAGATTGAGTGTTTATTGGTAGAAGAAAAATGGACAAAGTAATGTAAAAAATACCCCCCCAAAAAAGCTGTTTTCAATCTAATGAAAAGAAAAATAGTATTAAAAATACTGGTTATGTTAGTGTCATTCTGGATTGAAAATCTAATGCCAATTAGCAAAAAATAGGTAAAGCTGACATTTATCTGTATTCAAATTTCAAAAGCATCTGCCTGTGTTAAATGTTTGGTACTTCAGACTAAAAGCTACAAGGGCACCTCAGTGTTGTTTTTCTGCTCTGAACCCTGAGCAGAAAAACATTAACACTGCACTAAAGTATTTTTTCATTTATCACAAGTCATATCATCATCGCAATATGATGCACTGTTCTTGCACATCACAGGATTTCCTAATATCAGACAGCCCTAGTGCACTTTTAATAATCTAACTCAACTGTACAGATACATTAGAAATTTGGCCATTGCACAATATAGAAAGATCAGATGACTTACGTAAGGAGGACAGGGTGGATGCTATTCATCTGGTTATTAACGTATCAGAAAGATTTTTTTGTTTGCTTGTTTGACAGCTAAAGTCATTCTGTTTTCTTAACATGGTATTTAGTAAGATATGTTGACACAAATCATTATGCACAATATATGTACATATAGACATATAAATAATTTTTTAAAGATATACATACATTTGATTATTTTATATTCACTTATAGATTCTTTACAAGAGGTGTACATTGTATATACAGAAAGAATAATTATCTTCTCGCCTTGCTTTTTTCTCATCCAGATCCCAGAGATCCTAACTCCTAAAGAGAAACCTGGTGGTCCAAAGAACGACAGGTCACAGTCATCTATACCAGCAGCCTTTGCCGCAGGATCTAAATATAAAACAGATTCTCAGGAACAACATGCCAAAGAACAGGCGATTGCTCTTTGGATTGGACGAACAGGTCTACCTGCTTGCACAGTTGAGGATGAAGATTTCATCCTTATGATGGAGACCTTTGATAAGAGGCTCACCATACCGATTCAAGTTTTTGTCAAGTCGGCCATCCAGATCTGGCTTCTCAAAGCCGTGTGTCATGCAGGAAATGAAGAAATTCAAGGAGCAGCTGTCACAGCCTATAAACCAAGAGACTGCCCTTGAATTTTGGGCTGCACAGGGGGATTCTGTGTATCCGAGCCTAAAACCTATTGCCTTAGATCTTCTGGCCATGCCAGCATCTCAAGCATTTGCTGAGAGGGTCTTTAGCATTACAGGTGACCTCAGTCGTGGCCGTCGAAATAGAGCAAGAGTCATTTTAGAGCGAAGTGCTTTCCTTAAACTGAATCGAGGTTGTTAAACTTAATTTGCATACCCACCTCGTTACCAAGCTTATTAGTGCAGGTGAAGACATGTTAAAATAGTGTTCTGTTTGGACTTTTTGCAACACTGCACAAAGGGTAGAGCCCCTATCTATTCTAAACAATGTTGTGGTAAACATTTTTGTTGTTTATTTATTTCATACTTACTTTAAAGACCAGATACAGTGTGTATACAGTACTTAGTGTTCTGGGGTTGACTTATTCATTTTAGATTTCAAAACTTCCAATGGCATATTTCATACTTTAAGAGAATAAGAAGAGATATATTTTATTATTTTGGTTTAGAATGTTTGCACAAGTTAAAGATAGTCAAGGTTTAGGACAGTCTGTTTTTATGTCTTCATTGTCCTGGTTGAAAAGTTTGAGTTTAACATGTGTGTTCCCTTTTATTATAATATTGGGCATTTGTACTTCATTGCACTTTAGCACATTTTGAGAAATAAAGCCACAAAGTGAGAATGTTTTTGTTTTGGGCATTTTTGGAGTACCAGTATTTGATTCCACTATTAAAACAAATTACTCAAATTAATTTGTAAAGACTAATATGTTTTCTATTTATTTTAAAGACTAAAACTAGACTTAAAATTTTAAAGTTTTTGTCGACTAAAGCTGGACTAAAACCATTAAATATAGAAATGACTAAAACTGACTAAAACTAAGAAGTATTTTTGTCTAAAAGACTAAGACTAAAACTAAAATCAAAATGGCAGTCAAAAACAACACTGCTTCACCCGATTGTCCAAGACATGTGGCCACAGATCAGATGAGACAACAACAAAGTCCATCATCAAACTGCGGCCTAGGGTGTCCTGGTGCACATATGGAGACCCTTATGCTTGAACATGGTGATTGCTATGGACAATCCATGACGAGTACAGAAGTCCCATAACAGAACACCACTTGGGTTCAGAGCAGGTGGGCCGGTCCTCCCAACCACACACCTCCAAGGCTCACTGTCATTGCCCACATGAACATTGAAGTCCCCCAGCAGAATAATGGAGTCCCCAGGTGGCTCACTCTTCAGTACCCCCTCCAAGGACTCCAAAAAGGGTGGGTAATATGAGCTGCTGTTTGGCACATAAGCACAAACAACAATTAGAACCCGTCCCCCCACACGTAGGCAGAGGGAGGCTACCCTCTCATTCACCAGGTTGAACCCCAACGTACAGGGACCAAGATGGGTGGCAACAAGTATGCCCACTCCTGCTCGGCGCCTCTCACCAGGGGCAACTCCAGAGTGGAAGAGTGTCCAACCCTCTCAAGGAAACTGTTTCCAGAGCCAGAGCCATGCTTCGAGGTGAGTCCGACTATTTCTAGCCAGAACCTCTCAACTTCACACACCAGCTCAGGCTCCTTCCCCACCAGAGAGGTGATATTTCATGTCCCAATAGCCAGCTTCTGTAGCCGAGGATCAGACTGCCAGCGTCCCCGCCCTCGACCACCACCCATCCCACATTGCACCCGACCCCTTTGGCCCCTCCCACAGGTGGTGAGCCCATGGGAAGGGGACCCAAGTCTCCTCTTCGGGTTGTGCCCGGCCGGGCTCCATGGGTAAAAGCCTGGCCACCAGGCACTCGCCAGTGTGCCCCGCCTCCAGGCCCAGCTCCAGAATGGCTCCCCGGTGACTCACGTCCAGGAGAGGGAACACTGTTTCTATCCATCTTTTTCATCATAAGGGGTCTCTGGGCTGCACTTTTGCTGGTCCCTCACCTAGGACGTGTCTGCCTTGGGTGACCTTACTAGGGGCATGAAGCCCCTGACAGTATAGCTCCTAGGATCATTGGGACACTCAAACCCCTCTACCACGGTAAGTAGTCTTCATTTCACTTTATTTATATAGCGCCACTTATCACAACAAAGTTGTCTCAGGACACTTTACAGGAACATTCACATACATAGGAAAGCCAATTAGTAAAGTTCTCTATCTAAGGAAGCAGGAGACATGTTGAAACTTGGCTTCGTTGCAGTCTCCCATCCTGAGCAAGCACAGTGGCAACAGTGGAAAGGAAAAACTCCCTTTTAAAAGGAAAAAACCTCCAGCAGAACCAGGCTCAGGACAAGCGGCCATCTGCTTTGACCGGCTGGTTTGAGAGGACAGGAAGGAGAGACAAACGAACATAGAACGGTAGGTCCAGATGTAGGTCCAGGTGTACCTGAAAGACAAAAAAAAAAAAATGTCAAGGATAGAAAAAATTATTACAAATACAAAACAGGATGAGCAGAGAAAGTAAAGACAGTAATAGAGTGAAGTAATGTGGTCAGTTTGTCTTCCAGCAGTCTAAGCCTATAACAGCATAACTAAGGGACAGCTCAAGAAACCCAAGCTGACCATATGACCCTAACTATAGGATTTAGCAAAATGGAAAGTCTTATGCCCAGTCATAAAACTGGACAATGTGTCAGCCTCACGGACAGAAACTGGAAGTTGGTTCCACAAGAGAGGAGCCTGATAACTGAAAGATCTTCCTCCCATTTTGTTTTTGGAAACTCTGATTCGCAAATAAACCTGAGTCTGACAGCGAAGTGCTCTGTTAGGAAAAAAAAAATCCTCTTTTTTCTGGATGTAAATTAAGTTTTATGGATGAATACTTCATCTGGTTTTGGATGCTGTGCAACGGGAAGGATTTTTACTGAAACATTTTTACTTTTGGACATTTCAGAGAGATTGAGAGTTTCTTTATCTGTCATTCACACCACATGTACATATGGTGGAAATAAACTTTGTATGCAGGGTCCCAGTTACATCCAACAATAAAATGTAAAAGAAAAACATAAGATCTAAGATATGAACTAAGAAAAACATCAACTAACTATACACTAAGCACTAGTAGTACAAAAACAATATGCCAAACAGCAGCACAAACACAAGTCTGTGTGAGCAGATGAGCATGAATGAACACAGCAACATGAAACAGATCAGCAGCAACATGATGTGATTTTCCACAGTGATTATTCTGGTTAGAAATTCATGAGTCTAACAGCCTCAGGGTAGAAGCTGTTCCTCAGTCTAGTGGTTTTACACTTAATGCTCCTCAACTCCTTCCTGAGGGGAGTGGGGCAAAAAGTGTGTGTGCTGGGTTAGTGGGGTCCTTTATGATGCAGGTGGATCTCTTCCTGCATCTGGAGGTGGAGATGTTTGTGATGGTGGGGCGGCTGACTCCAACAGACTTCTGTGCAGCCTTCACCACTCTCTGCAAAGCTTTTATTTCTGCAGTTGTGTAGCCTCCATGCCACACGTTGATGCTGGAGCACAGGATGCTCTCCACTGCACACCTGATTTGTAATGAAGTGTAACCATGACAACAAGGTGGCTTTTACAACCAGCTGATTAACATCTCAAAGCTCAAATATTATCTCAAATACAAACCCAAATCTCAAATGAGTTGTAAAGGAGGTGCGGTGGATGCATCTCCATCTACCTGGCGAAGGTGCTCAAGCGACTGACTGCCGAGAACCTGGAGCTGGCAGGAAACGTGGCTCACGACAACAAAAAGAACAGGTTCATCCCCCGACAGCTGCAGTTGGCTGTCTGCAATGATGAGCTGCTGAGAGTGAGCATCGCTCAGGGAAGAGTTATGCCCAACATTCAGGTGGTCCTGCTGCCCAGGTGGACAGATCAGCATCCGTGGCTAGATTCTTCAGATCCACTGTGAGAGATCCTTACTGCCCATAGCCATCAGCATATATAGCAACTCTTAATGAAACCAGGATGATTAGTTACAACATTTAATTTCCCTTTGGGATTAATAAAGTATTTTGAATAGAATGTGGATGAAATGTAGAAGGGCCCACACACACATTAAAAACATTAATCCAGAAGATACTACGTGGCTTTAGAGACGTTCCTACCGAAGGCACAAACAAGACCATGAAAGCCAATTGTTCAGGCAGTCTGATAAATTCATTGAAGAGTCAGCCCTTCAAGGTTTTGTTAAACTCTTTGTTTGTCTTGTTTTGTTTAAATTGGATTTAAGACACTGATGTGCTCTGCTATGGGGAATAAAAAGTACTCTGACAAATATCCCAACAGCAGCAAAGGAGTATGTGTGTTCTGTAGACAAACACATACGATGTCAACATAAATGGACTGTTTGTTTTTTCCCTTTTTGTTTAACAGGAATGATCCTGATAAATGTTTTACCAGACCACTTTATCCACAGCCGGCTTGATGTACACTCTGCTCTTACATTTCAAGTAGTGTTTATGCGTAGCACTTGTAGAAGGCTCTGCTTTAAACTGAGCTCAGCTTGTGGTGAGGCTAATTTTACTTTAATCCAAACCATCCAGTCTGGGGCAGGATGAGTATTTATTCACAGTGTGTGCACTGAAACCATGAAGTGTGGGACATCTGGGAGGCAGAAGAGGTAAAGTAAAATGAAGAGGAAGGATAGAATTGAGTGTAGAAAAAAGAAGGGGGGAGGGGGTTTCTGAAAACAGAGAAGAAAGTGCTTTTTTCCCCCACATGCAGATTTTTGTGTGTGCACGAACATGGCTGTGCACGCGTGTGCATATGCAGTCGGACCTGTGCTCTGTCTTCATCTGTCAGCTGCTCCGACACAGATCTATTGTGCAGCAGCAGGAAGGAGACAGCTCAAGCAAAGAGGACAATTAAAGCTCTCAGTGGATGGTGCGTTTTTGGGTTCACGTTTGCTCGTCTAAAACTGCCACAGCCTAAATTTAGTGTGTGTAAACGTGTAAAGCACCTTTTGGATCGGTCGTTTCTTGTGTATCTCACTCTGTAAAATGTGCCCCTCAGAGAAGCTCATGGCTTTGACCAAACAGCAATCAACATCCTGAGAATAAAACAGGTTAGTGTGTCTGTGCGGGCGTAATGTGTGTGACACTTTTATTGCCAGCGGATGGAAACAATATCCATCTAGTAAAAGCCAGGCGTGGGTGACAAAATGGCGTCTTAATTTTCCGCGGGGAGTCACTCCCTCTATCAAGTTCCCATCAGTGTTAAACTCAATCAGCCAGCAGGCTGAGCAACAGGCCACGCTTCACATTTTCATTAGTCTAATCTTTATGTACAGCTGCGAACCATGAAGCCTGTACGTTATTGCTTACACATCCCATTTTATCCTGCCAGACTAGAATGAAGTCAGGAGTGACTCAAGTTGAGGAGCGGAGCAGTGTTTGCTGTACGTCAAGAAGCTGAAGGTTGGAATTCTTGTAGGTTTCATTAAGAACTTGGATGAGTTGTCTCAGGGGACACAGAGGATGTTGCAGACCAAATACTAACACTTAGTAACAACCATTACAGACCTTGTGTCAGGTTTGAGTTTTTGTTAGTTTTGTTTGTAACATTTTGTGTTATGGTTAGTTTTTGTTTAATGTTCAGTGATTCCTGTTTGGTCACTAGTGTTCTCATCTTTTTAACTTCCCTGTGGTCCTTTGTGTCGTCATTCAACCAGTCAGCCTGCCACGAGCACTCTCACCTGTCTCCAGTCCAGTCCTTTCAGGCCCAGTCCAGCAGTCACGTTCTCCTTCACATGAGCAGAGCATTGTTCATTTAATAACACACGTTTATGCAGCTTCAACAGAGCTTTGTGTTGTTTGAGCTCTTTGAGTCTGTCTGATTCTGGATCCAAAACATCCTGCCACCATGACTGTGTGAACCAGCTGTGGATCAGTGGGAAACATTTTATTTGCAGAGGCTCACATGGGTTGGCTTCCCACTCAGTTTCCTGGACGGATGTACTGATGAAGCTGAAACTGAATTGGCAAGTTAAAACAATTATAATGGACGTTAAAATTAGGAAAACAAAAAATAAAAACTTAAATTAGCAAAACGGTACCAAAAAGCTAAGACTAGCAAATTAGTGGCACAAAGCTAAAATTAGCAAAATAGCAGCTAAAACCTAAAATGATTAAAACATTAAGCGAACAGCTAAAAAGAGCAGAACAGTAGTTAAAAGCTAAAACTGATTCTTTTTTGTTGAGTTTGTTGCGCCTCAGACTGAAGTTTTTTTTGTATAAAAGACGTAACATTTCAGCCCATCAGAGTACTAACGACCAATAGACTGATGGTCCTCCTTTATCACATGACCAGCTGTTCTGGATGTCACCACCAAACTGGTTGATCCAAGGTGCCATTTTATAAGACTGAGTTTGTTGCAGCTCCTCAGACTGAAGAAGATAAAAGATGAAACGTTTCAACAAAGAAGAATCCGTCTAGATGACCTAACCTGATGGCTCTTCAACGGCTTGTGGTTTTAATTGTGTTTGGTGTAGAAATGGTTTCAAGCTTTTAGCCGAGATTATAACGGTTTATAAGTATACCACATAATGATAACAATAATGCTAAATTTTATTTGTATAGTGCTTTTCTCAGTAGGCTGCTCAAAGACGCTTAACTGGAGTTCAAAAAATATAAAGTCAACAACACAACACATACAAAGGCAAATTTAAACATTAAAAGTAATTTTAAACAGATGGGATTTGAGTTTGTTCTTAAAAGTGGGTGGCTGTGGCTGAATGGTTGGAGCAGTTGTCTTCCAGTGAAAGAGTTGGGGGTTCGAATCCATCAGCAGTCACATGCCGAAGTGTCCCTGGGCAAGACACTGAACCCCTCGTTGCCTCTGATGAGTGTCCCGTCAGTGTATGAATGTGATAAAGCTCTGATTAATCGCTTTAGAATGATTTGTTCCATTAGCTTTGTATAGATCTAGTATAGAGCTGTATGAACGGGTAAATGAGGCACAGATTGTTGTAAAGCGTTTTGAGTGTCTCCATAAGATAGAAAGGCTCTGTATAAGTACAGTCCATTTAAAAGTGGGGAGATCGGAGCAGGCACAAACCTGTTGGGGCAGTGAGTTCCAGAGGGTGGGGGCAGTAATGGAGAAGGCTCTGTCTCCCCAGGTTCGGAGCTCGGTCCTACAGAGGAGAGACAGAAGGCATCGGAGGAGCGGAGGGAACGAGGAGTGTGGTGATGGGTCTTTGTTGAACAGACCTTTCATTAACAGAAGTAGAAAATGGCAAACTTTATTCTGCCCTCTGTAGTGGGGGTGTAGGACACTGAATATAGATATATATTCAATAATATATTTTTAGTCAACATAATGAAAGTATAGCCTATGTTTCAATAGCTGCAGGTTATATTTCAACCATGTTTTGTTATATAGCAAGCAATCAAGATTTGGTGCTAGAACCAAGCAGAGTACAGTATGTTGTTTATTGTCCCCTGTTGCAGAGTGAAGTGAGGAACTGAAATTGCCCATTGATCGTTCATCTGTCAGTCCATGTCTTGCTGTCAAATGTATGTGTAATGTGTTTACAAATGTGCTTACTAGTAGAGTTTTTTGATGTCTTAAATTGTGTCCTGATAAGGTCAAGGTTTGAATATATCTTTTTTGTAATACCACTATTCTATCCTCATGGCCTTTTCCCCTTTTCTATCTAAAAGAATAAGGGACCGTGCTCTTCGGAGCAGCACCATCGTGCTCTCCGCCCATCTTTCAGATGACTGTATGAACATAATCTCACTGTTTTTTAGATTTTTCTACCTGGATTATTGAGCATGCATCAGGATATAATCACTGTATTTCAGTACAATGATATTAAAGCTTATGCTGATTCTGATACTTTTCGTCTTCTTCTCCTCCCTTGAGCATATTGCCTACAACACATGAACATAACACTTAATGTCACTTTCAGGAGTTAGATATTTTATTATAGTTATAAGAAATACATAAACTCTACTGTCTTAAATTCAGATTTTATTTGATATAATCAATTTTACAAATTCTCAAATTAGACCTGGAAGCGTTTGGTTGGGAATTTGCTGTTTGCACTGATGGTTTCTGGGGGGAGTCTGGAGGGGTAACAAGGTGCTGGTGATCTTCTTTTCTGTCTTTGATATTATGGTATGTGTCTCTCCACTTTCTGCATTTTTCTCTTTCACTTAAATCATTGATCCTTTTCTTCCTGCCTGATTGTCGGTCCTTCCTGTGTTTCTCTTTCCTTCTCTAGATATCTTTCCCTCCTCTCTGGGTCGGCATCACGTCGAGCGCGATAGAGCCGCTGCTTTTCTGCAGCACTAAGTGATGGCTTGGCTCCCTGTCAGTACGAATTAATATCATGAAACTGAACATATATCTCAACAATTTAACAATCAGATAAATGGTCTAATACTGAATAATGTTTGCAAATCATTTAATCATTGAGAAACTACTCAGTCCTGTTACACTTTGTAAGAGTAACAGGACTGAGTTTTTAGCATAAAGTTAGCAAATACATGAAATATAGCCACATGGCATCCTTGCTAATAGCATGAAGCATCTGAGCGCATTCTAGTGATTTACCTAAATTTATTTATTTATTTATTAACAAATGAAAACAAAGATATAATTTAGGTAACAGGAGAGTATGTTGAGATTGACCTTTTCATCCATAGTTGAAACATGATCAAATTTACATTAAAAATAAATGGAATAATTTACTTTTGGTCTTCCCATGACTTTCAGAAGGTCAAACTGATAAAACTTCATGTTGACCATGTCACTTCTGGATTGTTCCAAATTTTTCAAATAGGCTAATATGTTATGGTAACAGGACTGAGTGAAAACCAAGGGACACAACTAAAATATGTATTTTAACAAAAATATAAGATTTATTTTAATAAAAATATATCCATCCATCCATCCATTTCCTTTACCCGCTTGTTCCATTTTGGGTCATGGGGGTCGCTGGTGCCCATGTCCAGCAATCACTGTGCGAGGGGCGGGGTACACTCTGGACGGGTCACAAGTCCATCACAGGGACACGTGGAGACAAACAAGACAAACAACCATTCACTCCACCCAGAAAGGCCCCTGGACCGGGGTTTGAACCAACGACCTGCTCGCTGAGAGGCAGCAGCCCTACCAGTTGCGCCACCTGCCCAATAAAAATATATATAAACCATAAATGGGATTAGCAGTCACACACACACACAAAAATCAACAGTTCTTTGGGATTTTATTTATTACATTTTATTGTAAAATGTAAGGTTACAGAGTGAGGACAGGTGACAAAAGCTGTTTCTTCAGTATTCTTGTAGTTTTTAATCATCTTTATCATGTATCTTAAATTTGCAATTGGATCACATGCAGGACATTTTCTTTCATAAGAAAATACATTTTGCAGCTAATTTTTATATGCATTTATAGATATAATTTCAAGGGGACGTAAAAGGCACCCATTCGGTGGAATGACCCATTTAGATGAGTTGTGTTGAACACAAGTAAAAAAGTTGTGATGTTTTTTATTTCTCTATAAACACAAATAGTGCCGACCTGATGCTGTGTGTTAAAGTTAAAATGTCTTTAAAACCCACAGCTGAATTTACACAAACTTGATGAGAAACAAGTTTTAAATGTGTGGAATTAAAGGAAATCTAGGTGAAATGCTGCTTTTTTTGTTCACTAGTTTACACCTTTTTTTACGCATTCGGGCGCACACACCGTGTCCCCCCCACATTACGGAGGCTTCTGACACCCTTGGATTCAGTAACTCCTTTAGAGTACGACACAAGAAGTAGCACTAAGCTAGCGATGCGCAATACAGATGCAGTAAGATGCTACAGATGTAGTGCTCAACTTTACATTACACAACCTAATAAAATCAGTTTAGTGTTAACTGATCATAACAAAGACAAAACTCAAGCAACCAGAAGTTCTGACATTGCATTTAAAACATGAAACAAAAAACTAGCTTTAAGCATTAACCTTTAATCTAACCCGTAAGCATACAATGTAATTATGATTTTTTTTAAAAGGATTTACTTTTCAGAATCAGAATAAACTTTATTGGAATTGCACCGAGATACAACGTGAATATGTACGTAGTCATCTGAAAGATGGGCGGAGCACACGAAGCTGCAACTATAGAAAGCACGGCCTTCTTATCTTTATCAGATAATAATCTTAGATAGGAAAAGGGGGAGAAACATGAGGGTAGATAGTGGTATTACAAAAAAATATCTTTCACATCTTGTCTATCAGGACACGATTTGAGACATAAAAAAAAAACTACCAGCAAGCACAATTAAAACATGATTACATTTGCATTTGACATCGAGGTGTTGAGATTTGTCCATGAGCGTTTTTTTCAGATCAGCCAGTTTCTGAAGATGTTGTTCCAGCCAGCAGT
>NC_056498.1:84029642-84043724 GCF_014905685.2 Nematolebias whitei
GGATACTCATGTCCGAGGAGAAATTTGATAGTGGGCCTGTCTCCGAGGCCGTCGGGGAGTCAGATTCAGAAAAGCTCAATTCTTGTTTTTCTTCAGGCAGATTACTTTTTTCCAGCCTCGAGTCCATCTGAGCGTTCTGGTTCCCAAAATGCCTAATTGTGGGATTCCATTCCACTGATCCATGCTACGAGTCTCCTTCAAGGTCGCACCCACCACGCTGACGAGTCCCAGAAGCTGCAGGTGGCCTACGATTCTCATAAATCACCTCCACCTTACGGTTAAGCTCGTAAACCAGATAATTTAAAGTTCCTACTGCACGGACTAAACCTTCACACAGACTCAGAAGCTTTTCCATGGCCGGTTAACTGCTGCAGATGTCTTCTTCAAAAGTCGATAAAACAGAGCCCCGCCGATGCCAAAAAGCAGAGTCCCTGCTATCATAAATCCAAATATGTAAACCTCTTCAACATCCTCCTGAGACAGAACTGAGAGACACATCATCTGCCACACTCCCCACGAAGTACCCCACAGCGCGAGTCTCAGCTGGACACGTCGGTTCCCCAGGACCTTGTCGCTTTGATGAAAAAAATCGTATAAATAGAGTTGAACGCCCACGATACCAAATCCATAATCTTCTTAATTTATGTTCGGGAGATGAGACCCAGGCGCTTCAGACACACAGAGAGTAGTGCAGGAGGAAGGAAAAACAGGGAAGGGATGACAGAAGCAGCCACCTCGATGAGAGCCAGGGAGGAAGTTAGTTAACTAGATGAACATGTGGTACTTCCTGTTAATAACTGATGTACTCAGCTGCTAATGAGGTCAGCCACAGGGCTTCATCATCCTTTACATTTATCCAAACACCGTTTAGGTTTTGGAAATTGAATAAACTGTATTCCTTTTTGTTGCCTTTTTTTTGTAAACTAATTCTCAAACCTTTTCCCAGATAAATTTAGGTGGAATTATTTGAAGAAATAACCACTCCCAAACCACGTTTTTCTTATGGACAAAAAAAAAAAAAAAAAAAAAAAAGTTTATTTAATACTTACACATAATTTCTTAAAAAGAGTTACACACCAGTACATAGAACTAAAGTAGCTTGGATAATTATGAAAAAACAAGTTTAATTAGAATTTCAAAAAAATTCATAAATTTCAAATGCTTTGGACCAAGTACACAAACAACTTTGTTGGACACCACAGTCAAGACTGACAAAAAAATTATCTGGGGAAAGAAAAAAAATTGAACTTGTTAAATATTTGGATGAGATAATTTTTCCTCTTTGAATTAATGTAGAAATGAAAACTTGCAACTTGAAATATCTTGCAACAAAGACTTTCTTCAAAAAGGCATTCATGTGTTCGGTATAAACAAAGTTTACAACAAAACATGAGTATAAAGAAATACCTTTTGAATTTTGAGAATTTTTTTTTTTTTGGTCACTCATGCGTTAAAAAAAATAAAAGTATAAAGCAAGCATACTTTTCTTTATGAACCACAAAATTTAAAATAACTACATTGAGATTTTTAAATGAATTTGCTTTAGCTTTTAAAATTGGCTAAAGCAAAACAAGACAAAAGACAACATCTAAAAAAAATACAGTGAGAAGAAACAAAGAATATTTGAAGTTGCTTTAGTTCACACAGCGGAGTGGGAGTCGAGATTTCTGAGGAGTCGATGAGCCTTCGTTTTCTGGTGCTTTTGATTTGTAGTTCTTAGACTCCTTACTGCCTTTTTTCTGCAGGAAAACAAACACATTAATATTAAACTAAAACTGTTTTGAATTAGAACATGAAACTTGTCTTCATCTCTAAACTCACCTTAAAGAAAGGAACACGATTTCTCTCGTTGAAGACAAGGTTCTCATCAAAAGATGGCTCACTTTCGATGCAGTTACTCGTCTCATCCTCAAGAGAATCCTGAAACAAGAAAAGCAAGTGAAATAAAATTTGGTTTTATTTCATCCCTCCTGACCACCAGAGGGTGGTGCTGAAAGCACTGAATGTTCCTTTCGCACATGCGCTGTTCGAGTAATAATACCAACGGAGTTACAGGTGTGACACGGATGACCAATCAGAGGCTATATAGCCCGACGTCATCCGCAGCTCTGCTCCTTTTTTCTTCTCGCCGCGGTTCAATTCAGGGCTTCAGCCCTTTGGACCTTTTCTGAACTTTTTACCGTCGTCTGAAGCCCGACTGCCCGTCTGCGGGAGTAGCGTGTTCGCCCTCCTAGGGCTGCGACGGTTTAACCCTGTTCAAAGGTATTTTCTGATGATTCGTTGGAGACTACGGCGGTTTCCGCCTCTCCCAACTTACAGCGTCTGACTACTATGTGTGTGATTCAACACAGTGAGTAGTGTTTTTCCTTATATTTCGCCGTTGGTTAGCGGTAGCGTTCGCTCCGCTCCCGCTTGTTGGGAGACCTCCAACCGCGTGGTCGGCTGGACTGTGCTCCGACGTTGTTTATGACTACTATGTATGTGATTTAACACTGGTGAGTAGTGGTTTTTTTTGCTTATATTTTGCTATTGGTTAGCGGTAGCGTTCGCTCCGCTCCTGTTTACTGGAGACCTCCAACCGCGTGGTCGGTTGGACTGTGCTCTGAAGTTTGCTTATTACGTAGCCAGCCGAGTTCCTGGCCTTGTTTTAATTGGTGAAGGCAAGCGTTCGCGCCGCCTCTCCCAATTGTCCTCTTTACCAGCTGAGCTAGCGGTGTTACCTTTTCTGAGTTTCTTGCCGTAATTTTTTCGTCCTATTATCTTGGACATAGCTGGGTAAGGAGCATGGATGGCTCTCACTGCTGTACAGTCTGTGGAGCCATGCTCCAGACAGATGACGGTCACGACCTGTGTCCTACCTGCCTTGGACATGACCATCTGGTGGAGGCACTGTCAGAAAACCCCAGCATGAATTTCAGCTTCATGTCGCGTGCTGTGAAGGTAGCCCGGCTGGCCCAGTTTCGCCCAAAACTCGGCGATGACCTCCTGCCTTCTGGGCAGGAGGCTCCACCTAGGCGCTCGAAGCGCCGGACTGAGGCCGCAGTCTCTATGGCCCCTCCTGGGAAGAAGCGAGTCAGGTCTGATGGGGGCCTCTCCACAAGGGTGGAGCAGCTCTCCGCTGAATTAGCGGAGATTAAGTCCCTTTTTCAGGTACGCCAACTGGGAACTGAACCAGTGGCAGCGACCGGACTCTCCTCCCCACCCATGCCTGAACTGGCTGCGGAGGAAGATGTGCCATCCTTGGCTGCCTCTGCCTCTCACTTTTTAGGTGAGGAGGACGGGCATTCATCTCAAGTCTCAGATACAGCTTCACTTTCTTCTTCTCGGGGCACAGTTAGTGGGTCGGGTGACTGCTCGATGCAGGACGTCATGCGTATGGCTCTGAGACAACTGCAGCTGGACGTCCCGCAACCAGAGGCGTCCACCCCTAGAAGTGCCTTCTTCAGGGGCGGACTGACCCCTCCTTCCTTTTCTGTCCCTCCATCAGAGGAGTTCCTGAGGGAGTTGCATGGTTGCTGGCGGGACCCCAAAGCCTTTGCGCGCCTCTCCGCAGATGGCCGAGTGTTGGCGGCCATGCATGAGCCGGTTGCAGCAAGCTTGGATCGCATGCCAGCGATAGAACCTGCTGTTGCCTCTCTCATTGTGTCACCAGAGGAAGCTCTGTGCAGTCATGTTCGGTGCCCACGAGCTCAGTGTTGTGTCACGGATGAATTCCTCTGCAGACCCTATGCCGCCGGAGCGCGTGCTGGCCGCTTAGGCAATTCCTTGGCACACCTCATGCTTGTCCTCTCCGCGTCCCTTCAGGGGACTAGTGGTGCGACAGCAGCAATGGGCTTTAGCGAAGCAGCGCTTCAGGCCTTTGCACTAATGACGAGGGAGCTTGGGCGCGTGATGTCCTCCTTGGTACAGGCTCGCCGACAGGTCTGGTTGGCGCAGTTAGCATTGACTGAGCCATGCCGTAGAACCCTCCTTAATGTCCCAGTGGTGCCGGGGGAGTTGTTCGGTTCGGCTGCCTTGGAAGCACTGGAACGGACTGTCCAGGCACAACAGAGAAGGCAGCAATTTTCAAGCCTTAGCAGGGCAATGCCCCCTCCACCTCCTCGGCATCCAAGGCGCCCGTCGGCTGACTCCAGCATGCAGCCACCGCTTGGGGGTCATAACCGGCCGAGTGGTCCTTACCCTCATGCGGTTCAGCAAAGGCCCAGTAGGAGCTTTCGTGGGTTGGTCCAACAACCAGCTGGGCAGGCTCGGACTAGGGACTCTGGCTGGCATGTTCTTGTTCGGTCAGACAACACCTCTGTTGTCTACCACATCAACAATCAGGGGGGCACCAGGTCAGCACAACTTCTGAGAGTGTTCAGAGAGCTCTTGGAATGGGCCTCTCCTCGCCTGTCCACCCTGCGGGCAGCGTACTTACCAGGGCAACACAATCAGGTTGCAGATTTTCTCTCCCGCCAAGGGTCCCCTCCGGGAGAGTGGTCCCTCCACAGCGACATAGTGCTGATGATCTGGGACCGTTTTGGTCAGGCAGAGATAGACCTATTTACGACAAAAGAGTCGACTCGGTGTCCACTATAGTACTCTCTTACGGGGGCGTCGGGTGCGCTGGGCCAGGACGCATTGGCTAATCCTTGGCCAAGGGTCCTTCTATATGCCTTTCTACCCCTTTCTCTAATTTGGCCAACCTTTCAGAGAGTCCTTGAGGAGGGCCACAGGATGCTGCTGCTGGTGGCTCCGTATTGGCCAGCATGACCATGGTTCCCACTGCTACGAAGTCGATGTCAGGGCGTCCCACGGTGTCTTCTGACCAGGAGGGACTTGCTGTCTTGGTTGGGGGGACTGATATGGCACCCCAATCCTCAACGTCTTCGGCTGTGGGTGTGGCCACTGCAAGGCTAGGACAGCAGCTGACTGGAGTTTCGAGCCCCGTCAGACGCACCATCCTGGGCGCCAGGGCATCCTCTACTCGTCAGCAGTATGAAAACAGGTGACGTCTGTTTTTCCAATTGTGTTCTGATCACAACGAGGATCCAGTCTCCTGTACAGTATCCACCATTCTGGAGTTTCTTCAGTCTCTACTTGGTAAGGGTCGCTCTCTTTCGACACTTAAAGTTTATGTAGCGGCAATATCATCTAATCACGCTGGCATTGATGGCTGTATGGTAGGGAGCCATAATCTAGTCTCTTTTTCTGCATGGTGCCCGTAGGTCACACCCGCCGACAGCTCCACGAGCACCAGGTTGGGACCTGCCCTTGGTTCTCAAAGCTCTGTGCCGTCCTCCTTTCGAGCCTCTAACTCAGGCGGACCTCGAGTGGCTTTCATGCAAGATGGCTTTTTTGTTGGCTATTGCCTCAGCAAAGACAGTCAGCGAGCTACATGCTCTCACAGTCAGCCCCTCATGTCTCAGGTGGGGCCCTGAGGGCTCTTGTGTTACCTTGTGGCCAAACACTGCATTTGTAGCAAAAGGTGTTCTCACTCTCACTGTAACCAACCGTTGAGGCTGGCACGTTTTCAGCCTACGCCTGGTGAGGGGTCTGGATTATTGTGCCCGGTGAGGGCACTGAGGCATACGTTGCAGCTACTGCCGTGATAAGACATTCAGACCAGCTGTTTGTGTGTTACAGAGGCCCTAGTTTGGGCTGTCCTCTTTCCAAACAGCGCCTCTCCCACTGGATCGTGGACGTCATCTGCCACGCCTATGCTGCAGGGCCCGGCCCCCTGCCGGTCGGCTTGAAGGCTCACTCTACCAGGAGCGTCTCCGCTTCCTGGGCTGCCCTGAGAGGGGTTCCGCTGGAAGCAGTATGTGCTGCTGCATCAGCTTCCCCCAAGCATGTTCACCAGATTTTATAGAGTTAACGTGGCCACCCCTCATCCCCTGGGCCAGGTTCTTCTACAAGGGTCCTCTGGGTCTCCTCAGTGAGGTGGGTGTTTATGATTCCTTGTGACATATTTGGTATTAGTCATTCAGTGCTTTCAGCACCACCCTCTGGCGGTCAGGAGGGATGAAATAGAACAAAAGTTACGTATGTAACTACGGTTCTATGAATCCCGGATGACCGCCAGAGCTTCTCTGTCACTCAGAATCCTTGCGTTCCGCGAGAAGATTCTGTAGGAGCAGAGCTGCGGATGATGTCGGGCTATATAGCCTCTGATTGGTCATCCGTGTCACACCTGTGACTCCGTTGGTATTATTACTCGAACAGCGCATGCGCGAAGGGAACATTGAGTGCTTTCAGCACCGCACTCTGGCGGCCATCCGGGATTCATAGAACCGTAGTTACATACGTAACTTTCGTTTTAATAACGAACCAACTATAAAGAATAAAGAACTACAGCTTTAACATATCACATAAATTGAGAAACAAAATTACTGAAAGTGTTTGATTATGTTTCCAGTGATGCTGAAGCAGGAAAAAACAAAGTACATACAGCGCCAGTGTGGCTTTGTTTGTCCTCCTCCTCCTCTGGTTCCTCTCTCTGCTCCTCTTCCTCCTTTAGCGCAGCCTGCAGATCCTCTTGCTGCTGCCTCAGACTGTTTAGCAGCTCGCTGCGGCTCCTTGACTTGTGCAGTTGTCGGGGATAAACAAACTCCCGACGCTGAGGAGTCGCACCTGAATGCAACAGCACAATGAGTTTGTGGCTTGAGAACAGAAAGCTTGGTGTTAAAGCACCAACACTACGCCCCAATAGTATATTCTGTTGGCTTATTCGATTTTTATTATTCTTTTTTTGTCACATACGACCCACTCATTGTCCAGTTTTAAAACATTCAAAAAAAGAAGGTGGCCTCACGTCGAACACAGCCTTTTCAACATGGTGATAGAAAATGGTGAGTTTTGTCACTTTATTTCACTTATTTGCCAATTGCTGCTTTGTGTTGGCCTTGAATAGAACATAATGGTTTCCAGCAGCCACCCTATAATAAAAACAGACCCTCACTATATTGTGGTTCACTTTTTGCGCCTTCACTATTGTAGTGAACTAGGCCTCGACCTCAACCTGTCTCTGAAGACCTTCATGGGACAGGAACTGTTATTTCATTGATTTGAATCCAGAAATACAAATTAGCTCATCCAAAGACTGTTAATTGTATCATGAATTAATCAATTGAAAGAACACTCTTCTTTTTATGTTATCATTACTAATTTACAATATCTTGATAATCAAAAGTGTGTTTAGTTCATATAATTTCTAATGTTGAAAGTAAACCACTCATTTAAATCAACTGTGAAACAGTATTAATGATTTTTTAAACCTCATTAGACTTAGAAATCAAGTTAAATGTCTGTTTACAAAGTAATTATGCATTTTGATCTTCTGTCTGAATGAGAAGTCAGTGATGTCGGTCAAAAGTCAGAGACAGTCAGAGAACGAGTTATTAGAACGAACTGTATTGTTTTTAAACCTAGCAGACGGTAAATAACTGCCATTGGCATCTGGGTTCCTCTCACTTCTTCAAAACATTTCTCTGTCTGTACTAAACGTTCCTAAACATTCCTGAACCCTCTCTTGACTTTTAATAACCCTCTGACATCATTAGAACCACCCCCTGTTGGTTGTTTCAACCAATCAGGAAGTACTAAGTGACCGGAAGTGAGGACTCTTTAAAAAGTCCACACTTCCTGGAACTATTCAGTCTTTTCAGTCTTGGAAGAAGCGGAGTCTTCTCGACTCTTCAATCTTTGAACTCAGTCTCTGATTATGGAGTCTTCCTGAGAGTTCCTAAGGAACTTTCAGATTTAATCGATAGCTGATGGATTTGACCGTGAGACGAGGGTCCGTCTATCTCAGCGGAGACACAGCGCCTTGCTGTGAACTCACCCGGGCGTAACGCCTACAACCTCGAAGGGAGCTAGTTCTGTTTACCGGAGTAAACCACACGACTTCTGACAATGACCAGCCGCTTTAACCGGAGACGCTGGAAAGGTAGCGTTGAAATGGACCCGGTACCGGAGCTGATTCATCTTCTGCAAAGGTAACTAGTCGTCGCACGCTAAGTGTACCGGAGGTTTGAGCTGGTGTTGAAAGAAGCGTGCCAATTCTGGTCAACAAAAACCTACATCTTTCCTTCATCCATCTTCCTCTAAATAACTCCTCTTGTACAGTAAATCTTTCCGCCAGTAAATCAATCTAGATGCCTTCAGAAATGTTCGGTTGTCTTGTTAGTAAAGCGTGCCAAGTTCTGTTAATCAGAACCAGATCAGCGAATCAAGTGTACAATGTTTTGATGTTAAATTTTGATTCTGTTAAATAAATGACCGCATTTATTCTGATGGGCCAAAGAAAAATAACGTCTCCTGTCACTGATTAAACAATACTCACAGTTATCTCGGTCACATGGCATTAATTTAACTCGAAAAAGAAAGAACCCGTTGTAAATAATTAATTAGTAGTGAAGGTACAGCAAAGCTGTCCGTTGACATACTACTACTACACTACATTTCAGGTTTTTTAAACCAAGTTTTATATATTGTGTGTACTGTACATGCTGTGCACTACTGTACATTCATCTCATCATCATCGCAATCGCTAAAGTGTTACGAGCATATGAAGTGCAGCGTTTCCCCTCCATAACTTGCCATGGGGGAGGGGGCACTCATCTCATCCGTGATTTTTATCAATAGGGGGAAAGTAACACGGACACACATCTGAGCAGCGCTCTGTGTGACAGGATGAAAAAAGGTGAGGCTGCACCTGCTGCCACAATAATTAGTTTGTCATGCTAGCCAATGACGTTAGGGGGCGACCCCTACAAAAGCAGCAGTATTCACAGACTTAGACTCGTCAGCTGGAAAGTCACTGTGCGCTTCCGGGTTGTGCTTCCTGTGTGCCCAGTACAGGTGAGGTTGGCTGATCACGCACTTACTTTTATTTCAGCAATGTTACTCATTTATCCTTACAGTAGCAGATAACTGTTGAGTTTACCCCCCCACGTTTGATTGTGTGCAGTGGCTATTGTTGTCAAGTTGTGCCCTCACATCAGCCTTCCTGTGAGTGTGGAAAGAGATTAGCCTGATCGGGATGTGGACAGTGAGCCTCATTTTAATTAACTTGGTTCAGCTGTTTTGATATTTTATATCCAATATTGTGGGTGGTTTTGTTCTAGACCCATCATCACCGCTGCTGCTCTGTTGGATCGGGATTTACCAATGTGCTGTCATAAATGTGTGGCTGACCAAACTGAGGCATTCCAGACACACCCACGCCCCAGAGGGAAGAAGAAACTGAGCACCGGCTTGTTGAATCAATCGTTGCGGTGCTGACAAAAGACAATGGGTTTTTAATGGTTTCATTATATTGTTATTTTTTATCTTGTCTGTATTTTTAAGTTGCATTTGTGCATTTCCAATTTTTTCCAGCACTGAGGTGGTGTGTTGACCTGGATGGTGGCATCCCTTTTTCGTGTGCATGTTGCAGTGATTAACACAACTAGGTGGAGGGACATCCAAGGAGTGAGTGTGAGTTCACGGGTGTTTGCAGTGGGTGTTTTCAGGAGCCTTCCATCCAGAACAGGTCTGTCGGCACCTACCGACCGGTAAGCCTCAGCAGCTGAGTTTTAGTTTGGTAAATTTTCCTGTTCTTTTATCTAAATACAGGTATTGATTTTCTTTGTTTTTAAGAAATATTGCAAATCTTGAACAGTGTCTCTTGCTTACATTTGTACTGTCAGTTTTCAAGCCGGGTGGGGTTCAGCGTGAGAGCAGAAGCAGTGAGTGCTGCCTTTAGCTTGTGGTAGGTGGTGTGCCCTGCTTTTATAATGGTAGGGGAAACATTGAAGTGTTTATGAGAGTGGGAGGGGGTTTATAAATAATAAAATAAGTATAAGTCAAGTCAAGTCAGATTTATTTATAGAGCACATTTAAAACAGAAACTGAAAACAACACTACTTTGTAGATTTTCACCTTCTGCAGGAGTCTCTGGAATGTAACCGCCATGACAGGTGAGGGATTTCCTGCAGGATCAATAAAATTCTATCTTGTCTTATCACTGTATTGAAAACCAAGAACTCTCAGGGCGTGGCAACATGGCGTCAATGTGTAGGGCTTGCTGTCCATCACGCTCAGATTTGTTTGTAGTTCTGGTGCGTTTACAAAGTGTTGTTCAAAATGTCTACTCACATCTGCAGTATGATTCTCCTACTCCACTCCTGTAACCTGGAGCTCCTTGCAAAAATATGTAAAGTTGTGAACCTTGACCTAACCTTTTTAAACAACTGCTAAGTTTATGGCAAAAACCAATGAAGACATGTTCCTGTTTTTAGTATTTTATAATGTTGCTCGTTTTGCTTTTAAATAATTTATTTTATTTCATTTTTCCTCCCAGGCTCTGATCGAGGTGGTAGCTTCTGTTTCTCCTCCCCCATTTTTTTCCTTCTTCCTGCTCTGCTCTCCGTCTGTCTGAAGCGCCTGGGTCTCATCTCCCGAACATAAATTAATAAGATTATGGATTTGGTATCGTGGGCGTTCAACTCTATTGATAAGATTTTTTCATCAAAACGACAAGGTCCTGGAGAACCGGCGTGTCCAGCTGAGACTCACGCTGTGGGGTACGTCATGGATTCATGGGGAGTGTGGCAGTTGATGTGCATTACAGTCCTGTCTCAAGAAGATGTTGAAGATGTTTACATATTTGGACTTATGATAGCAGGGACTCTGCTTTTTGGCATCGGCGGGGCTCTGTTTTATCGACTTTTGAAGAAGACAGCGGGAGCAGTTTTGGCCATGGAAAAGCTTCTGAGTCAGTGTGAAGGTCTGGTCCTCACTGTGGGAACTTTAAATCATCTGGTCTACGAGCTTAACCGTACGGTGGAGGCGATTGAGAATTGCAGACCACCTGCAGCTTCTGGGACTCATCAGCGTAGTGGGTTCGACCTTGAAGGAGACTCATAGCATGGATCAGTGGAATGGAATCCCACAATTAGGCTTTTTCGGAACCAGAACGCCCAGATGGACTCAAGGCTGAAGAAAAAAAAAAAAATCTGTCTGCCTGAAGAAAAAACAAAAATCAAGCTTATCTAAATAAGACTCCCAATGGCCTCGGAGACAGGCTGACTATCAAATTTCTCCTGGGACATGAGTACCCAAGGACAAAATCTTCATCTATCGATGATTGTCTATTGTTGTCTACCTCATCTGTGTTCTTTGTTTAAATAAAGGTTGAATGAAACATCTTCATTAACTTTTGGAGCTTCATAGGTGTGCTGACATGCCTGCTGAATTTATCGACAAATGGTCAGCAGTCTCCTCCCCCCAGTCCTATCTGGAATTCCAGCTCCCTTTGAACTCTTGGCCCTTCTTCCTGGTGGAAGCATCACAGATGTCAAGGAAAGCACAGTTGGATGTTGGTGAAGCTGAGATACATGTGGATTATTCTGCCAAAGATTTCCAGGCTCGTTTTGGATCTGATCATCGCCTTTCTGATTTGTGGCATTTCATGAACCCTGCTGTAGGCCTACTAAATTTACCTTTGCATCCTTACACACTCCGACCATGCCGGTGAGGTGAAAATCTTCCAAATCTGAGGCTGCTAGCACCTGCTCCCCACACCTCTGCTGTGTTGGTTTTGGACCCTATCAGGATGTGTTTGGTGAACACGAGCTCAGTAACCAACAAGACCTTTATCTTTTGGGACTTCTTTAACGCACAGGAGTTGGACTTCCTCTGCATAACAGAAACCTGGATGTCTGTTGGTGAGTCCAGCACTTTGGTGGAATTATTGCCACCTGACTGTCTATTTTAATTCCCTGCGATCTTCGGGTCATGGTGGTGGACTAGTAACAATCTTCAAATCAAACTTTGACTAAACAGTTGTCCATCGGCCATCCTGGTTTCTTACTCCAGCTTTGAACTGAGCCCTTTTGAACTGGGTCATTCTCCCGCGCTGCTGTGACTCCTGGTTTACTATCCTCCGAAGTACAACAATGACTTCTTAAGTGACTTCCCTGCCTTTAGTGAAGAACTTTTTAGATTTGTTGGACTCTTAATTTATCAGTCTATAAATGGTCCCACCCAGGAACGTGGGCACACATTGGACCTGGTTTTATCACAAGGCATTTCCGTTTTTAATCTTGAAATTGGTGATGCTGCATTTTCAGACCACATGCATGTTTTATTTTAGTTTGTTCCTCTAAACCAGGGGTGTCAAACTCACTTACAAAAGGGGACCAAAATTAAAAACTTTTTCAAACTAAGGGCCAGTTTCAGAATCTACATTAACTCAAGTTCGATACCAAACATCTTGTCTTGGTTGCAGGTTCCTCAACAAAATTTTCATTGGTCTCATTTGACGTTCTCTGTTGCACTTTTGACATCATTATCAAATAATACTGAAAAAAATAAAGTGATTAAAGTATTTTACATTTAAAATAGCATCTTGGGGGCCAGATAAGATGTCACCGAGGGCCACATTTGACCCCCGGGCCTTGAGTTTGATACATATGCTCTAAACAGTGTGCTCGTGCTCGGCACAGCCAGGCTTTTAATCGCTTCACTTCTGTTCATTTTACTGATGTTTTTCATTCTGAAGGGATCAAACAGCCCTTGGTGTCTTCCACCACTGAGGAGCTAACCCTTCAGCTTCACTTTGTGTGTTGAAATATTTTGGACCATGTAGCTCCAATACAAACCAGGCAACCAAAGCCCAGATCAGAGCCATGCTTGAATGACGATACCCAAGCTATTAGACAGCAGTGCAGGAGGGCAGAAAGGAAGTAGAGGAAAGAGTTAGCAGATTTATTTTGAAATGCTGAGAGTTGACGTCATCTTTTTTTTCTACCCTGAGCTCAGTTCTTCACCTGTGTGAACACCCCACCCCCCAATGAAGCTTCCACTGAACTGTATAAGAAAATTTTCCACTTCTTTTGAGAAAAGGTTGTGCACACTAGAGTGCTCATTTCTCCACCCGCTCATGATCCATCCATCTCGTCTCAATGTTTATCTGTGTTAGACCACAATGAGATCATCTCACTGTCTTTTGTGAAGCAGCTAATATGCAGCATGAAGCTGTCTGGTTCCCCCTTTGATATTGCCCCCCCTAGACTTCTAAAGGTGGTCTTTCCTATTCTGGGTCCCTCTATTCCCTCTACTGTGAATAGCACTTTAACTACAGGTGTGGTGCCAAAACGTTTTAAACAAGCTGCTGTGCAACCTCTGCTGAGAACAAAAAAACAAAAAAAAACAAAAAAAAAAAAACTTGTCTTAACCCCCCAGAGATGTCCAACTTTAAGCCAGTCTCTGAACTAACATTTGTTACCAAATTACTGGAAAAAATAGTTTATTCCCAGTTAAAATGTTTCCTGGATGATCACTGGTGTTCCAACCAGACTTTAAATCCCACCACAGCACCGAGTCTGCTCTACTGAAGGGTTTTAATGACATCTTGCTAGCCATGGATGTTGGCGATTCTGTGCTTCTTGTCCTATTGGACCTTACATCTGCATTTTACACCACTGACCATGAAATCCTCATTTCCAGGCTGGAGCAGTGGGTGGGCATCACAGGATCTGCCTTCAAATGGGTTAGATCCTACCTCTCTGATAGAACCTTGTGTGTCTACATTAAGGATTTTATTTCAACATTCCATTCTTGGACCCCTTCTCTTTTCTTTATACCTGCTGTTACGAGGTGCTATTTTTCATAAACACGACATCCATTTTTATGCCGATGACTGTTAAATTTACTTCCCTCTAAAGCACACTGGTACACGATCTATTCAACATCTACTTGATTGCCTGATTGACATCAAGGATTGGATGGCTTTACGTTTCTTAAATTATAATGAGAAGAAGACAGAAGTCATGTTTCCACCAAATGGCACAATCAGGAACCACTATTGACCTTTCCTCTCTAGCTTTGTTTGAGAAGTAGGTTGTCACGAATCTGGGAGTGAAAATGGACCCTTCCATGAAGCTAAACTGTCATGTAAAAACGCTGGTTAAATCCTGTTCTTTTGTTTTTCAGTTGAGGCGAATGTTTAAATTGAAGCCCATACTGTCCAAAAGTAATTTTGGTTTCATAACATCCAGGCTTGATTATTGAAATGTGCTTCTGTTTGGAATCAGTCAGACCTCTATTACACGTTGC
>NC_056498.1:84043734-84044537 GCF_014905685.2 Nematolebias whitei
TTAAATCTCTTAATAGTTTGGCCTACTCTTACCTCACTGATCTGCTGCAGCCATATGTCCCATAGCGCTCTCTGAGGTCAGCAGATCAGATGATTCTACTGGTTCCACGCACACGTTTTAAGCTCAGAGGTGACAGAACCTTCTCTGTTGCAGGTCCAAAACTGTGGAATGAGTTACCTCTGCATGTCAGGCAGGCTCCTCTCTCACTGTTTTTGTCGTTTAAAAACTCACTTATTCCCTGGCTTTTGATCCAGTGTGAGTTGATTTAAACTTCACTGTGTATTTATTATTTTAGTCATTTAGTTTCATATATTTACCTCTGTGGATTTATATATTTGATCCTATGTCCTTCGATTTTTTTTTATGCACAGCACTTTGGTTGGCCTTGTTGCCGATTTGCAAGCGCTTTAAAAATAAAGTGTTATGGTATATTAACCTACTTTAAGGCAGTACTCAAGTTAAAGAGCAAGCGTGAATACTGAGTGAAATTGAAAATTATTACAAAAGCAAGTAACAAACTAAATAACTATTATAGAAGAAAGTTTATGGATGTTAGAATGCTAGGTAGGAGCTGCAAAGACTCTTAAAAATATCTAGTAATTTTATCTCCACCCCATTTGGTTTGATCAAAACAAACGGTGGACAACAAAGTTCATGCTCAGTCAACCAGGTACCAAATCCAATAATTCTCAGTCTGTTCATCTGGACAGTTTCTTTTTTTTTTTTTTTTTATAGAGATGTTTCGCTCTCTATCTGGAGGGCTTCATCAGTCAGAGGAGTTCCAGTAAACCGTTTCCCCACCA
>NC_056498.1:84049548-84068756 GCF_014905685.2 Nematolebias whitei
CATTCATGTCAGAAGGGGAGGGATGGAGGGGGGAGTTCAGCATAGATGCTGGGGGCGGTATTAGGTCCAAGGTGTTTATGAATAGAAATGATCTTTTCATTGAATTTAATTTAGTTTGTTTTGTGTGGAAAAAACCATATCAATAACTTTTCATGCAGCAATAAAGGAGCCAAATGAACAAAACACAACAGACATTTGCAACTTGCAAAAATTAATGTAAATTGAATTTTGAGATAAAATTTGCAGATTTTTTCCCTTAAAACCCACATGCAACTGTCTTGTTTTGCATTTTTTTACTTTGTCTTGACAGAGACTCCGACTTATAAACACTCAAAAATTCTGCAGCCATTCGTACCTGACCGAGGGCCTGTACTTCTGCAGAAACAGTATCCATCATGGACAGATGCTTCTGAGTTTGGCTGTTGATCTGCTCATTGACTTTGAGGCTCCACTGGAGGTCACGCCCCACCAGACCTGCAGAAACACACAAGTTAACGTGGCAGATGCATGTTAGAAACAGGAATAATTTAAAAAATGCTTAGTACCAGAGACAGAGCTGTGAAGGTTGGAGCAGTAATCATTCATCTGCCCCAAGATTTGTTCACTATCGTCAGCTGTCAGACGCAGAGAGGCGGCGAGGGAGGAGGAGGTGGAGGAGAGGAGGTCTGCCTGAGCTGAAACGTTATTCTCTACTGAGCTGCAGCCGCTGAAGACAGAAAAACACCATGTTAACTAGATATGGTCATCAAATGGTTTTTACAGATATCAGACTGAAAAAAGTTTGAAGACTCACCTGCTGATACTCTCCTCGAGGCTCAGAGCAGGAGATGCCAGATCTTGGGAGGCCAGGTGCAGATCTGTGAAGTCCTGCCGAGTCTGCAGGGTCAGTAGATTGAGCTGGTCCTGAAGGCACTGGATGGTCTGCTTCATACCCTGAAAAGACACACGTGCCGTTGTTTAGTTTAATCGAATGTTATTTAGATGATAAACAGCTCCATGACGTTCAGAGGACACAGCATCTTTAAGATTCATTAAAAAATTATAAATGGCTGGATCATTTTGTGCTTCAGTTGTATGTTAGTATGTAAAGCTCATTTCCTGCTTTGGGCCATTACCATCTGATCTTATGGTCCATGCCTCAAGTTTCAGTGTTATTTTAAAATGTTAGTTCAAATTTGAAAAACAGATCATCTTTGTGGTAAGAGTTCAGAATTCAAAGTTTATTAATGGCACCAGAAAAAGGCTCATGTCCCTAAGCAGAAGAGATTCACGACAATCTCTCTACAACTTATTGCATCAAGTGAAATGGATTTAATGAAGAAAAAAAATAAATAAATAAATGGCACAGAGTAAATGACAGACAGTGGCAGGTAACTGCTTTCCCAATTTATACCATACCATACCATTTTATGGAACCGTTCAGAGATTTGTAGACATACAGGAGTATTTTGAACTGGATTCGAAGGTGAACCGGTAGCCAGTGCAGTGAGGTCAAAACTGGTGTAATGTGCTCTCTTTTGCCTGTACTGGTTAAAAATCAGGCTGCTGCATTCTGGACAAGTTGTAGTCGTGCAATGGAGGTCTGACTGATACCAAGCAGGAGTGAATTGCAGTAATCAAGCCTAGATGTAATGTGTAGTGGACTAGGCCCATGTCAAAAACTAAGTCTAAGGTCAAAATCTTGACCTTAAGAACCTTGTGGGACAGGAACTGTCATTTCATTCATTTGAACTCAGAAATACAGGTTCACCCATCCTGAGACTTTCTTTCTTGAAGATTCAAGTGAAAAGAACACTCTCTTTTTATTATCATTACTATTTTACAAATATTGATAATCAAAGTGCCTTAGTTCAAACCATTTTAGATGTTGCAGTGAACTAATCAATTTTATTAACTGAGTAATGATTTTTATTCTCATGTCAAAGCTGTAACAGAGTAATTATGCCTTTTCTGATTTCTGCCTTTGAGTGAGCAAGTGTGCGTTTCCAAGGTTGGAGTCAAACGAAAAACAAGTTGTTGAACGAACTGTCATGTTTTTTAGAATCCTCTCAGACGTAAATAGAGAAGTTTTAGCACCTGTGTCTGAAACGCGCCAAAACAAAACTCTCTCTGTCTGTGAGAACATTTCTGATCTGTTTCATAACAATTCTCGCTGTCTCTAACCTCTTACGTCACAAAACACACCCCGTCTGGTCGTTTCTGACCAATGAACAAATCCCAAAAGTGAACCGGGAAAGAGTCTTTAAAATGTCAGTACTTCCTGGTCTAGTCAGAGCTAAAGTTCTGTTGGAGTTCTGCTGGATACACAGTCCAACCAGTTCTGTTCATGTTCTGATGGAGACGGGATGATCCTGACATGACAACAAGCTCTTCCGAGTTCCATGGGATTATAACATTTTCCACTGAGGTGAATATGTGTCGAACAGAGCCTCGCCATTACTTCGGACGAGTAACAGCATCCTACTGAGACGCTGAAAGGGTGCGTTAAACGGAATCTCACCTGAGACATCTCCAGGTAAAGGAGCCGATTTCATCACCTAAGTGTACTGTAAGGAAAAGCTGAAGAAAGCCGGAGAGTGTCGATTCTGGTGAACATTTCTCCCCTCACACACCATCTTACTCCCTCTAAACTTCTTTCCATCTTTAAACTTTTCTATCAAGTAGAAATTCTTCCAGATATTTTAGAAATGTCTGTGTAAAATGCTCACCCACATTCATGTGGGTAAAAGATCATAGTTGTACAGTTTTCATAAGTGTCTGTGGTGAAGCAACGGAAAAATCATGGCCGTATGATTTTTCCTGATTGATTGCTTATGTTGTTATTTTCATAATTTGCCAAATTAATGTAAATGTTTGATGTTAAATTTTGATTCTGTAAATAAATGACCGCATTCATTTTGATGGGTCAAACATAAATGACGTCTCACGTTTGCATTTCCTTAAATTCAATGCACGTTTTATTCAGTCCAGAAAAATGAGGAATTCGTGTTAAATGATGAATATATCCCAGCATCTGTTCATCTACAAATGAATGAATGTCTCCAGGTCATTTTTGGACAATATGGGCTTCAGTTTAGACAGCCGCCTCAGTTGGAAGAAACATGATTTAACAATCATGTTTACGTGACTGTTAAGTTTCAGGGAAGGGTCCATTATCACTCCCAGATTAGTGACTCTTTGTTTTTCTGACAGGGTAAGAGCAGAGAGGTCGATACAGTGGTTTGTGATAAGTGTCGTTGGGAGAGAACAACATGACATCAGACTTCTTTTCATTGAAACTTAAGAAGTTTAAAGCCATCCAGTCCCTGACGTCAGCCAGGCAGTCGAGCAGAGGTTGAATAGAGCATGTGCCATTGTGTCTTAGGGGGAAGTAAATTTGACAGTCATCGGCGTAGAAGTGGAAGGGCATGTTGTGTTTCTGGAAAATAGTACCAAGCGGCAGCAGGTATAAAGAGAATAGGAGGGGACCCAGGATGGACCCCTGCGGAACCCCCCATTTAAGCTCTGCCGCTGCAGAACTAAAATCCTTGATGGAGACACAAAAGGATCCGTCAGCGAGGTAAGATCTGAACCAATTGAGGGCTGACCCTGTGATGCCCACCCACTGCTCTAACCTAGCAATGAGGATCTCATGGTCGATGGTGTCAAAGGCGGCTGTGATGTCCAACAGGACAAGCAGCACAGAATCACTGGTATCAGTGGTTAAGAAAATGTCATTAAAGACCTTCAGCAGGGCAGTTTCAGTGCTATGGAGAGGTTTAAAGCCAGATTGGAATAGCTCTAAGATGGTGTGACCTTCCAGGAAGCACTTCAACTGGGACTCGACTATTTTCTCCAGTAGTTTTGAAACAAATGGGAGTTTGGAGACAGGCCGGAATTTGGACACGACTGAGGGGTCAAGGTTTGGTATTTTCATGACAGGCTGGACAGCAGCATGTTTAAAGGTTTTTGGCACCACGCCAGTGGATAAACTACTGTTTATTTTAGCCAGAATGGACGGACCTAGAATAGGAAAAACCTCTTTGTAGTCGAGGGGGGACCACATCAAAGGGGGAACCAGAAGGTTTGAACTTATGACTCTTTAAATGTGTATATTTCTTGTTTGTGTATATTATACCAACAAGACTAAATATCCAATAAAGAAATGTGAAAAGCAGTATCTCTGTTAAAAAAAAACAAAAAAACAAAAAAAAAAACAAGAAAAATAATCTATAATACAAGTATCTACAAACACTGGCAACCAAGCGCGGATGATCCTACAGAAAATTCACGAAGAAAACTTTTTCATTTTCTGTCAACTTTTTCCCCCTCCCGTCTTTACATCACTGGATTAATATAGTATTTTCCAGCGTATAAGTCACAGTTTTTTTGCATAATTTACATGCCCCTCGACTTCTAGACCGAAGAGACATATTTATGGATTTTCCCCCCATATTTACAAACCATTTTTTGGCTGCGATATGACCGTTTTCATTCATTCTGACTGAGAAAAAAAAATTTGAGCAATACCACTTTCAACCACTTGATGGCAGCAGAGTAGTAATAGCTTTATGGCATGCTGTTCTATCACGTAATGGGTCAACGTGGCTATATTGACAAATTCAAAAAAGTTCAATACAAAAACAACTAGACTTTATCATACTTTATACTTTAGTGGTTTTTTTCTTGAACTTTTTTGAATTTACCATGTCCTGGATGACTGAGAATCTTCACCAGCTTTTAATGACACAATCGGCCTGGCATAGTATCCCCACTTTCATTCTGCTCGCTGCTTGGAACCGTCAAAACAGCTATAGCGGTGACGCATAATAGATGCGATGTATACGGTGAAGCGACATATTTATGGATTTTTCCACTTTATTAGACAAATATGGACTGATGCGACTTATAGGGCGAAGCGACGTGTACAGCAGAAAATAAGGTACTTAATGTATTAATGTCATAGTATTGTATCATAATATCATACATTAATATAGTATACTATTGTCATAGTGTTCTGTACGAGAAAAAAATAGTTTATTGTTAAATATAGGATTTTCTTTCGCGGATACATTTAATTGCAGCTCCACATTCGTAAAGATGGATCTTAATTTCTTTGTGGCATCTTACCAGCTGCTGTCTCTCCTGGGCCTGAAGGATTTGGGTTTTCAGCTTGTCGTGTTTGGTCTGCAGGGCTCTCACACCTTGTACACTGGCCTCCCGCAGATCAGTCAGCTCCTGAGCCAAACCACTGAGAGACATGCCCATCTCCTTCATCTCCTCCACCTGAGAGAAACAGGAACACAGTGAGGTTTAAAACAGCTGCAGGAGACTGTTTCCACATTCAGGAAGATTCAGACACAAGTAGAAATGTTGACTCAAATCAGAGCAACAGATGACAGGACTCACCTTTTGGGCCAGAGCTCGCTGCATCTGCACAGAAGATTTCAATGTGTCACCGAGTTCTTTGACAACTGATAAACCCCCCAGAGTTTTCACAGCCAGGACCTCCTCCATGTCCTGCTGATGCTCCTCCTAAACCAAACAAAATCCTCTGTTACTAAAATCACTCAAGTGAAAACTGGATTTATGAGCCGAGATCAACCAAACCAGAGATGAGATTTTCACATTACAGTAATAAAAGTCATTGAATGTCTCACCAGCAGCTGAAGAAGAATTTCTTTATTCTGTGGACACAGAGCTTTGTGCTGCTGCACCTTCTCCTGACAGCGAGCTACACCCTCAGCCACAAGTGACCCAACTCCACCCACAAACGACTCCATGGTGGTCAGAGAGTCTTTCAGCACCGCCTCGTTCAAAACGATCAACCCATCTTGTCAAAGAGGAACAGAGGGCAACAGTTTAGACACATTACATCATTTGCTTTCAAGCTAAAATGAAGCACAAGTTTTATACTGAATGAACTGAAGCACAATTATTTTAAAAACAGACAAGACAAAACAAAAATTAAGGAAGTTCCTGTTGAATGTACACATTTGCTCTCCAATATCCTCTATGTTTCTGTGCAACGTTTCTACATGTTCTGTGGTGTTTTGGTCGTACCAACAGCCTGTGAGTATTTGCTCAGCATGTCGTTGTGTTTGACTCCATATTGCTGAACGCAGTGCTGCATGTTGCTGAAGGCTCCGTCCACCCGCTGAGCAAAGCTCTGCTGCATCTGAATGTTGTGCTGCTCCACCTGCCATGTAAAACAGAAATATGTTGGTGTAGCTGGAAACATTTCAGGCCACAAAAACATGGGCCACTTTCTTAAAGATAACGTTATTATGTCAGCTGTATGCTGGTATTATTTTGGTTTTGTTGTTTATGAAGTCCTGCAAGGTCTAGAGCAGGGCTATTCATCTGTACTGTTCAGGGGAGGCACAGATACTGAAAGACAGCAGCTCAGGGGCCTGACGTCCAACACTTATTGTCATTAAGCAAGTTAGTTCCATTTCATCCCTCCCGACCGCCAGAGGGCAGTGCTGAAAGCACTGAATGTTCCCTTCGCGCATGCGCTGTTCGAATAGTAATATCAATGGAGTCACAGGTGTGACAAGGATGACCATTCAGAGGCTATATAGCCTGACGTCATCCGCAGCTCTGCTCCTTTTTTCTTCTCACGCGCGGTTCAATTCAGGGCTTCAGCCCTTTGGATTTTTGAACATTTCACTGTCGTTGGAGGCCCGACTGCCCGTTGGCGGGAGTAGCGTGTTCGCCTTCCTAGAGGCTGCGACGGTTTAACTTTGTTCAAAAGGTATTTCTGCTGTCCGTTGTTGTCTACGGCGGTTTCCGCCTCCCTCCCAACTTACAGTGTCTGACTACTTTGTGTGTGATTCAACACCGGTGAGTAGTGTTTTTACTTATATTTCGCCATTGGTTAGCAGTAGCGTTCGCTCCGCTCCCGTTTGCTGGAGACCTCCAACCGTGTGATCGGTTGGACTGTGCTCCGAAATTTAATTACGTAGCCAGCTGAGTTTCTGGCCTTGTTTTCATTGATGAAGGGTAGCGTTCATGCATCCTCTCCCCAGTCATTTTTACAAACCTCAGACGGTTGGACTGTGCTCTGAAGTTTGTTAATTACGTAGCCAGCTGAGTTTCTGGCCTTGTTTTCTTTGGTGAAAGCTAGCGTTCACACACCTTCTCCCCAGTTATTTTCACCAAGCTCATACACGGTTGGACTGAGCTAGTGGTACTAGCCGCTCTACGCTCTGGTCTTATTTTCATTGGTGAAGGTAAGCGTTCCTGCACCCTCTCCCAATCATTTTCACCAATCTCATACATGGTTGGACTGAGCTAGTGGTACTAGCCTTCCTACGTTCTGGCCTTGTTTTCTTAATTGGTGAAGGCAAGCGTTTGCGCCCCCTCTCCCACTTGTCCTCTTTTTACCAGCCGAGCTAGCGGCGTTAGCCTGTCTGAATTTCTTTACCTTGTTAATTGGTGACGGCAAGTGTGTGCGGCCCCTCTCCCAATTCTCGGCCTATACTTTTGTCCTTTTTTCCCCCCTGTATTCTGGACGTATCTGGTGGTGCCAGCCCGTTTGCTGAGTTGCAGGTTTTACTTGAGTAAACTGCCTAAAGTAAGGAGCATGGATGGCTCTCATTGCTGCACAGAATGTGAGGCCATGCTCCAGGCAGATGACCATCAGAACCTGTGTCCTACCTGCCTTGGACATGACCATCTGGTGGAGGCCCCATCAGAGAACCCCTGCATGAACTGCAGCTTTATGCCTCGTGCTGTGAGGGTGGCTCGGCTGGCCCAGTTTTGCCCAGAGCTCAGCAGTGACCTCCCGCTTTCTAGGCAGGAGGCTCCACTTAGGCGCTCGAAGCGCCGGTCTGAGGCTGCAGTCTTTGTGGCCCCTCCTAGGAAAAGACAAGCCAAATCTGATCAGGGCCTCTTCACGAGGGTGGAGCAGCTGTCCGCAGAATCGGCAGAGATTAAGTCCCTATTTCAGGCACGCCAACTGGGGGCTGAGCAGGTGGCAGCGACTGGACTCTCTTCTCACCCATGCCTGAGCTGGCTGTGGAGGAGGATGTGTTATCCTTGGCTGCCTCTGCCTCTCACTTTTTAGGTGAGGAGGAGGGGCAGTCATCTCAAGTCTCAGAGACTGGTTCACTTTCTTCGTCTCGGAGCGCAACTAGGGGGTCAGGTGATGGCTTGATGCAGGACGTCATGTGTATGGCCCTGAGACAACTGCAGCTAGACGTCCCGCAATCAGGAGTCCACCCCGGGAAGTGCCTTCTGCAGGAGCCGACGGCCCCTCCTTCCTTTTCCATCCTTCCATCGGAGGAGTACCTGAGGGAGTTGCATGGTTGCTGGCCGGACCCAAAAGCCTTTGCGCACCTCTCCACGGATGGCCGAATGTTGGCGGCTATGCATGAGCCAGCTGCAGCTGGCTTGGATCGCATGTCGACGATTGAACCTGCTGTTGCCTTGCTCATTGTATCACAAGAGGAGATTCTGTGCAGTGATGTTCGGTGCCCACGAGCTCAGTGTCGCGTCACGGATGAATTCCTCTGGAGAGCTTATTACGCCGGAGCATGTGCTGGCTACCTCGGCCATTCCATGGCGCACCTCATGCTTGCCCTCTTTACGTCCCTTCAGGGGACTAGTGGTGCGACAGCAACAATGGTCTTTAGCGATGTAGCGCTTCAGGCCTTTGCACGGATGACGAGGGAACTTGGGCGCGTGATATCCTTCTTGGTCCAGACTCGCCAACAGGTTTGGGTGGCGCAGTCAACACTGACCGAGCCATGTCGTACAACCCTCCGTAATGTCCCAGTGGTGTCGGGGGAGTTGTTCGGTTCGGCTGCCTTGGAAACCCTGGAACGGACCGTCCAGGCAAGACAGACAAGGCAGCAGCTTTCGAACCATAGCAGGGCAATGCCCCCTCTACCTCCTCGGCATCCAAGACGCCCGTCGGCTGACCCCAGCATTCGGCTTAGGGTCATAATCGGCCGGGTGGTCTTTACCTTTGTGCAATTCAGCAGAGACCCAACAATAGCTTTCGTGAGTCGGTTCACCAACCAGATGGGCAGGTTCGGACCAGGGACTCAGGCCGCAGCCCCCCCCCCCCAGCCCCTAGGGGCCGTCGTGGGAGATTGTGATGCCACCAAGCCGACCGTCTGATATTTCTCTTACCAGCAGCTCAGTTACTGAGCTGCTCACACTGTGGACCCATGGTTGGTTGCCAGTCTCACCCGTGGTTACCAGCTACAGTTTTGACGGCGGCCTCACATCTCACGCCGGGTCAAGATGACTGTAATCGCAGACCCGGTGAAAGCTCAAGCACTAAACCAGGAGCTTTCCTCCCTCCTGGCCAAGGGTACAATTGAGGCAGTGGACCCTCTGCAACAACCCAGAGGCTATTAATCGACTTACTTCCTCGTGCAAAAGAGGACGGGCGGGTTTTGTCCCATTTTAGATCTGAAGGGACTCAACCAGTACCTAAGGGAGCTGCCCTTCCACATGCTCACGACAGCAGAAGTCCTTCAAGCTGTCATGAGGGATGAATGGTTCACGTCTGTAGACCTAAAGGATGCATATTTTCATGTGCCTATTGCGGCAAAACATCGCCGCTTTCTCAGGTTTGCCTATCAGGGTCGCCAATGGCAGTTCCGGGTACTCCCATTCGGGCTCTCTCTCCCCGAGGGTGTTCACTCGGTGCGTGAAGGAAGCCCTCTCTACTCTGCAGGCCTATGGAGTGAAGGTTCTGCCGTACTTAGACGATTGGCTTTTCTGCGCCCCGTCTTGGGCCTGTGCCTTTTGTAACACAAACCGCCTGCTCGCTCATGTGTCCCAGTTGGGCCTCAATGTCAAACTGGAGAAGATCTGCCTGAGCCCTTCCCAGACGATCACCTTTCTTGGGGTGGTTCTGGTTCACCTTCCACGATAGCTCGCCCATCCCAGACGATCACCTTTCTTGGGGTGGTTCTGGATTCAACCTCCATGATAGCTCGCCCATTCGCTCAAAGGGTGGGTGGCATACTGTCAGTCACTCGGGTGGTGCCCTTAGGCCTGTTGTCACTTTGCTCATTGCAGAGGTGGCTCAAAAGCTTTTGTCTGGATGCCAGGCTGCACAGGCATAACAAGCTCGCAGTGACGTGGTCATGTCTTTATGCCCTGACTCCATGGAGGGACGAAGATTATTTGTCCAGGGGTGTCCCCATGGGAATGGTAGTGTGTCGCAGGGAAGTGGTCACGCAGATGCCAGCTCTATGGGATGGGGCATTGTGTGGTAACGCAGAGCGGTTCAGAGCCACTGGGGTCAAAAGGACTGCTCCACGCATATAAATGTGCTAGAGTTGCGTGCAGTGCATTTGGCACTCAGGTACTTCCTGCTCAACCTGGAAGGGGGGCATGTTCTTGTTCGGTCAGACAACACCTCTGTGGTCTATCACATCAACTACCAGGGGGGCACCAGGTCAGCCCAACTTCTGAGAGCATCCAGAGAGCTTATGGAATGGGCCTCTCATCGCCTGTCCACCCTGCGGGCGGCATACTTACCAGTGCGACACAATCAGGTCACAGATTTTTTTCAGAGTTTTCAGCCCCATCAGACGCACTATCCTGAGCGCCAGGGCACCCTCTACTTATCAGCAGGATGAAAACAGGTGGAGTCTGTTTTCTCAATGGTGTTCTGATCACAATGAGGATCCAGTCTCCTGTACAGTACCCACCATTCTAGAGTTTCTCCAGTCTCTCCTAGGTAAGGGTCGCTCTACTTCGACGCTTAAAGTTTATGTAGTGGCAATATCATCTAATCATGCAGGCATTGATGGCTGTACGGTAGGGAGCCATAATTTAGTCTCCCTTCTTCTGCATGGTGCCCGTAGGTTGCACCAGTCGATGGCTCCATGAGCACCAGGTTGGGATCCGTCCTTGGTTCTCGAAGCTCTGTGCCGCCCTCCATTTGAGCCTCTGACGCAAACGGACCTCAAGAAGCTTTCATGTAAGACGGATTTTTTGTTGGCTATTGCCTCAGCAAAGAGGGTCAGTGAGCTCCATGCTCTCTCAGTCAGCCCTTCGTGAATCAGGTGGGGCCCTGAGGGCTCTGGTGTTGCCTTGTGGCCAAACACTGCATTTGTACCAAAGGTGTTATCTCACTCTCACTGTAACCAGCCATTGAGGCTGGCACGTTTTTAACCTACGCCTAGCGAAGGGTCTGGATTATTGTGCCAAGTAAAGGCACTGGAGGCATACGTTGCAGCTACTGCCGTTATACGACGTTCAGGCCAGCTGTTTGTGTGTTACAGAGGCCCTAGTTTGGGCTATCCTCTTTCCTAACAGCGCCTCGCCCACTGGATCGTGGATGTCATCTGCCACACCTATGCTGCAGGGCACTGCCCCCCTGCCAGTTGGCGTGAAGGCACACTCTACAAGGACCATCTCCGCTTCCTGGGCTGCCCTGAAAGGGGTACCGCTGGAAGCAATATGTGCTGCTGCATCATGGGCTTCCCAAAGCACGTTCACCAGATTTTACAGCGTTAACGTGGCCACCCCTCATCCCCTGGGCCAGGTTCTTCTGCAAGGGTCCTCTGGGCCTCCTTAGCGAGGTGTGTGCTCAGGATTCTTTGTGACATTGTTGGTATTAGTCATTCAGTGCTTTCAGCATCGCACTCTGGCAGTCAGGAGGGAAAAAATAGTATGGTTCTATGAATCCCGGATGACCGCCAGAGCTTCTCTGTCACTCAGAATCCTTGCATTCCACGAGAAGATTCTGTAGGAGCAGAGCTGCGGATGACATCATGCTATATAGCCTCTGATTGGTCATCCGTGTCACACCTGTGACTCTGTTAATATTATTACTTGAACAGTGCATGCGCAAAGGGAACATTCAGTGCTTTCAGCACCGCCCTCTGGCAGTCATCCGGGATTCATAGAACCGTAGTTACATACGTAACTTTCGTTTTATGGTTTAAAATCTAATTTTATTAAAAGATTAACCCATTTATGGGCCGAACTGAGCTCACCCACGGGCCTGAATTGGCCCTCGAGCCACCAGTTGAATAGCCCTGCTCTAGAGGCACTTGTGCTTGTAAAAGGCTCAGACCCATTTTACTAAAGAAGTACCTGAAATATGATTATATTTAAAATAAAATAGAACTTTATTGATCCCACAGGAAATTGTGCTAGCTTTTCAGTACAAAGGAACAAACACAAGAAATCACAAGATATAAAAAATAAAGAATATAAAAATACCAGCAATTAAGTTATAAACAGGTCAGGTGCAGACATGTGTGAAATGTCTAATGTTTAATGTTTTCACATTAAAACATCTCAAAGTGTTTATTGTGGTGCAGGATTAATTTTATTGTCCTATGTGCAGAAATGGGGAGGAGTTGAAAAGTATGATAGCCACAAGGAGGAAGGACTTCCTGTGGTGTTCTGTGGAGCACCTCTGTGGTCTCAGTCTATTTAACAGCTAACGGGGACAACTCTTGCAAAAGCTTTTTTTTGTGTGTGCGTGTCACAAATTTTCTTAGTTTTTGAGATTTGTAATCAAATGTCCTGATTCGTGCTCAATAATCCAGGTCAAAAAAATCTGACAAAGTTAAGTCAGGTCCTCTGGAAGGATACGACGAGAAAGTGGCCATTAGGGCATTAACGACCAATTGTTAGGCTGATGATCCTCGATCTCGTGAACAGCTAGTTCTGGATGCTGGATAAAGGTGATATTTATAAAGCCCTATTCGCACGGGATTAGTTTTACCTAGGGACCACATGTAATGAATAAATTACTCCCCAACATCTGTTTTTTATGTGGCGCATTCGCACGGGATAACCGAAGTCTGAGATTTAGCTGAAATTTATGGATATCTTCCATTTATGATGTTAACGCGCTGTGTTGTCACGACCGGGCTGGTCTTAGGCTTTGATGTGGTTTTATGAATCAGCACAAAGAAAACTAAAGAATGCACAATATAAAATTGTGTTAATCTACTTGAGGAGGAGGCAGGTCCGACCGGCTGGTTTAAGAGGTAAAAAAAAAAAAGTCATGTTAAGGTCAGATGGACAGCTGTCACCGGCCACGTGTCCACTAACCCACCGGTTGAAATGGACTTGCGACCTGTCCAAGGTGTCCCTGTCTCTCACACAGTGATGGCTGGACATGGGCACCAGCAACTCCCGCTACCCAAAAAGGAAGAAGCGGGTAAATAAGATGGATGGATGGATGAATGATCAGCTGATCACGCACGTGGCTCCACACCTGCTGTCATTTGCAGTGAAGGAAGTAGCAGCATATATAAAAGCTGAAGCGAACAGCGTGTTCATTTAAAATAACCTTGTTCCATCTTTTTCCAAATGATATTGCTTAAATAAAATCAAAAAACGCCTAGTAATTAAGCATCGGATCCTGCGCATTTCTGTCCAAATCACAGAGATGCCTATACGCATTGGATTAGCATTATCACAGGACCTTTGAGTTCAGCAAAATATAGTAGGTATCATGCAGGGAAATTTTTCCTTTACAAATTACTGACATGGCCGATTCGCACGGGATTAACAACACAGACAATTGCCATAATTATTACAAACAGCATGTGGTCCCTAGGTTAAACTAATCCATGCGAATAGGGCTCAAGACTGAGTTTATTACAGCTCCTCAGACTGAAGAATTCTTTTTGATAAAAGATGAAATGTTTCAACATTTTATTTTTTTACTTTTTGCATCTGTCCAGAGGATCTGACTTAACTTTGTTAGATTTGTGACTAAACATTTTTTTTTTAAGAGTCTTTGTGTCTGGAGGCTTCATGCATACCTTGTTAAAGGGGTATTTCCATCATTGTGAAGCAAGGTTTGAAGGAAACGCTATATCAAAATTTGTATTTTAGCTTTGTTCTTTGAAAAAAATAAAAAATAAAAATCAGTTTGAAAGAACAGTTTAATTTGGACCTGATGGACAAGTTAAAAGCTAGTCTGATTTTTCTAATCCCCCTTCTGTGGCATGTGTCCAACAACCAAAAAACAAGAAGTCATGAAGCATTGAGTAAAAATCTCAAAGAGAGCCCTGAATGAATATCGGCAATTGATAAAATGTTTGTTTTAAAGTTTGAACTAGTCTGCTGCTGATGAACTAATTTCTCTCTGGACCAATAAAGTCTCTTTCCAATTAACCTTCAGTCAACCCAATTCAAGATGACTACCACAGGTAATCAACCTTAAACAGAAATGGTTACAACTCCAGTCATACAATATATCAAATTCAGCTCTATACGTATCAGCTGTTTATTTCCCAGTACAGTAGTCCCTCGCTACTTTTCGGTTCATCTTCCACAGACTCGCCCCATCACAGTATGTGAAAGCACAATACATAATGTACAAAAAAAAAAAAAAAAAAATTAAAAATGTACAGGACTGTCAACTTTAATATTACTCATGTGACTGGGACAATACTGAATCGAGTCCAGTGCCGACAACGATAATGTCGGACTTTACTCTGCGATAATAAGTAACCAAGTTACAGCAGGTAAAATCAACGTTCTTAATGTTAGCTTGGGTTTACTGTAATTACACAACAGTTTTTAAAAATGTTTTTTAGAAGCTGCCCTCCCACCAGAAGCAGACCAGTTCCGAACGAGCCTCAGCCCAGGTGCAGTGCAGGAGGACGTCGAAGAGAGATGCTGGATGAACCATTTATTTAAAATTCCCCTCAGTTCTTTTTCCCAATTCATTCAATGTTTTAAGTTACATTAAGCAAAGGAGTGACCGCCTGGACGAGCCAGATAAACAACATGGCGTCAGTATCCAGGATGACAACAGAGGGGAAGAGTCCAGTTCATTAATGTAGTTTACAGTTCAGTTAACAAGTTTTTAATAGTGTTCAGTTTTCTTACGAGTGTTTGTGTGACATACAGCTTGTGGTGTTGAATAAATAAATAAAAATTAAACCTGATGTCTTCATTTTCAACTTTAGTAACAGGCAACATGTTTCGCATCATTTAAATCGCATAATTTGCATTACATAATGTCCAAATAGCTTCATTACATCTCCCACCACTAACAGAAATACTGTTGATTATTGTTAAACTGTTATTATTTAGCACATTTAGTATGTTATAGTCCAGTGTGACATGTGAAATATACGTCTGCCTCCACAGACTCGTTCAATAAATAGAAATCTTAGACTTGGATCCGACTGGCGTCTCTTCCCAACACAGATGTTGGTCACAGCAGCTACATTCCAGCGTACATTAACTATGAGACAACATATATTCATCCAACAGTCGTAGCACAGAAAGCAGTCATACTCTGCCACCATTGTTGTTGATAGAAATATGCCATCAGTCCGCATGTGCGTGAAATATACACCTGTACTGCACATGTGGTTTAACACCTCTGCAGGAGATGGTTACATTATCAGTGGGAGGCCTCCCAAAAAACCTCCACTTTGAGGTGGGTTGAGAAACCTCTGGATTCAAAGAGGGGGGTTAGTACTTTTGTGTAAATGAACAGCAGAACCACAGAAAGGTGTTGTTTCACTCAAAATACACGCCATGTAAACGGCCCCTAAAATCACCCTAAACTGGATGTCTGTCTGTGTTTTATAATGAGTAGAAAACTTCATACACTGCCATTTTCAACCAGTTCATTTCCCGGAGAACACCACGCCTCCTTTGTAGCAGCTACCCAGTCATTTTCACACATATCAGGAATATATCAATGACTATGTTTACATGTGCAGAATTCTTTGACCGGATTGAAATGTGTTCTGTTTGAATAATTCAAATGTATTGTTTACATGAGCACAATCTGTTCATGACGAGCGTTTACATGCAGCGGGCTTTGTTCTGAACAGCAGTACTGACATGCGCAGAGTGGTAAACTCTCCTTAAAAAAAACCACCGAAGAAGAAGTTCTACTTCCGGGGTGAACGTAAACAAACCTGAGCACCCAAAATGGACCCGCGACAGGTTTTAATGATGGTGGAGACGTCACTGCACTCCCTGACTGAGCTACAGGTAATACAGATCATTTTGAGCTCTGTCAAAGTTTCTAGTAGAAATGTTGTGTCGCTCACCGACCAGTTTTGCTTCCATGACATGCTAATATTATTAGCATTAGCCAGGCGGAAATGGCAAAGTCGCACATGCGCAGTCAGGTCAGTTTTTCACGATCAGATAAAAACGAACAGATTAAGCGTTTACATGCGCACCGATCAGATTTCGGATCGGCGTAAACCACCCGTTTCATTCTGATCACAAATTATATCGGATCGCGCCGAATACACAAAAAATAACACGAACAGAGTGTTTACATGACACACTTATTCCGACCGGCCATTTGATCCAGTGACTTATGTCCATGTAAACATAGCTAATGTCACAAGAGTGTCTCCACTGTGAGCCAACAAAGACCTATTCTGATACTGTGGCCCTATTTACACACACGGGCGGGAAACGTAGGTTTTTTCTTATGTTAATTAGAGGAAAAGATCTGCGTAGCTTGTTCAGTGGGAGCTGCAGCAGCACACAGTTTTACACAGCAGGAGGCAGGGGGAGTGAGTGAGGGGCTGGGTTTGTATTCAGTGCAGGAGAGAAGGAGAGGCCGCGTGAAGGCGTAGACTGGGAGAAAAAATTGGTAGATTTTTAAGTATAATTATAACTATCCTGATGCATGCTCAATAATCCAGGTAGAAAAATCTAAAAAAGTTAAATCTGGTCCTCTGGACATTCAAAAAGAACAAAACAAAGCAAATCAACAAAAAAATGTAGAAACGTTTCGTCTCTCATCCGAGAGACTTCCTCAGTCTGAGGAGCTGTATTCAGCTCAGTCTCTTAAATAGCACCGTCTCAGAGTGGATCAACCAGTTTTGCTGCTGACAACCAAAACCAGCTGATCACATGCTCAAGAAGGACCATCAGCCTAACAATGGATCATTAGCACACTGATGGCTGTTTACTGTTCACAGGGGGCTGAGTGATACTAGCAATCAAAGCATTGTAAGAGGGGGACAGTTGAACCCGCAGGCCTCCACCCCTGTTTAACGATGGACGATTTCTTTTCACAAAGATGGCCTCCTTTACTCCTCTCTCAAACCATCGTTTCTCTCTGTCCAGGATGTGAACATCTTCATCTCTGAAAGAGTGACCGCTGGCCTGGAGATGAGTGTAGACCACAGAGTCCTGGCCTGATGATGTTGATCTTCTGTGCTGGGCCATCCTTCTGGCCAGTGGCTGTTTTGTTTCCCCGATGTAAGACTGATCACAGCCCTCCTGACACTGAACAGCATACACAATATTACTCTGTTTGTGCCGGGGGACTGGATCTTTGGGATGAACCAGTCTTTGCCGTAATGCATTTTGGGGTTTAAAAGCCACTGGGACGTTATGTTTAGAAAATAAACGTCTCAATTTCTCTGATACTCCCTCAACATATGGAATGACCACTGGTCTGGGTCTGGGTTCCTCCTTTTCACCTGATGGCTGACTGGAGTCCTGTTTGGGTTTATTCTCTGCTTTCAGGAAGGCCCATTTAGGATATCCACATTGCTCTAGAGCCTGTTTTGTGTAGGATTTCTCCTTCTGCCTGGCTCCCGAGTTTGTGGGGATGCTGTCTGCTCTGTGATACAGAGTCCTGATGACTCCTAACTTGTGCTCCAAAGGGTGATGGGAGTCAAACTGCAAATACTGGTCTGTGTGGATGGGTTTGCGGTACACCTCGGTTTGCAAATGTCCTCTATCAGAGACTGAGACCTCACAGTCCAAGAAAGCCAACTTGCCATTTTTTACATCTTCTCGTGTGAACTTGATGTATTTATCCACAGAGTTGATGTGGTCAGTAAAATGTTGGACTTGGGGGCGCTATAGAGCAGACCATGGAGTAAGACGTTTGTCTTTAGGCTCCCGTCAACCCTACGGATCTTAAAGTTAATTCAATGCTCTTATAGAGAAAAAATACGTGTAAACTCTCTCTGTAAAGACGAACTTATCATCACGAGTCGAATCGAGGGACCTAAGTGGACTTGAATGGCGTCGAAGCAGCGGAAAAACAAAAACGAGGAACCAGCTAAGCTAACACCTAGCATAGCCTCGATGCTAACCGCAACGCCACTGGACTCCGGGCCAGAGACGAACGCTGAGGCCCTGAAAGCCGAAGTCTTGGTCTCACTTAAAGCGGACATAGCAGAGGTAATAAAGACAGAAATGAGAAGTATAATCGCTTCTGATTTTGCCTCCTTAAAGAATGAGCTAAGTTCGGCGGTGAAGCAGGAGCTGCACAACGTCATAGAGTCACTGCGAGCTGATACAGAACACGTGAAGTTGGGAGTCAAAGAACTGGAAACTGGCCTCTCTGTCTGGTCGAACGAGGTTACCGTTCTACAAACAACAATAAAAACTCTGACAAGCGAGATGACTGAACTAAAAAACAAATGTGAGGATATGGAAGGCAGAATGCGAATAAATAACATCAGAATTCTAGGGGTGGCAGAGGGAAACGGCTCTAGTTCTACAGCTGCGGTAGCAAAACTTCTTAGAGAGTCGCTACAACTGGACAAAGACGTGCTTGTGGACCGGTCACACAGAACTCCAGGGCCTGTGAGGAAAGATGACAAGCCACGGACCATCATCGCCAAGCTGCACTACTTCCAGGACTGCGCCGAGATCCTGAATCGAGCACGAGCCCGAGGTTCACTGCAGTACAACGGGATGAGAATTGCGGTGTTTCCTGACTACACTACGAGCATCGCCAAGGCCAGAGCTGCTTTCAATGAAGTGAGACAACTTCTTCGTGGCAAGGAAGATGTTCGATATGGCATTTCATTCCCAGCACGACTTCGCATCACTTTCAAAGGAGACGAGAAGAGCTTTACGGATCCAGCGGCAGCGATGAAGTATGTTAAAAGAAACATAATCCCTGAGGAGAGAGATGGTAACTAATTACTGAATAAGCTTGAATTATGAATGGAACCGCAGCCAAATGTTTTTAAATAGGATGAGAGAGTGAACAAGTCCAGTTTAATTTTGAGGGTAAAGTTATGTTATTTAATAGAGTTTACATTTGCAAATATATGTGTTTAATAGAAGCTACATTTTTCAACTAGCAACCAATTATCGTTATTTCTCAGGAAAAAATATGACATGGTTTAAAATGTACAGCTTAATAACCTTCATGTTTGATTTGAAATATATAAGGCTTTGGGTCGTTTGAAGAGATACCTGTGTTGATTAAAATTTTTTAAAAATGGTTGCTAGGATAACTTTTTATTTAATGGTTGTTACTATTA
>NC_056498.1:84068856-84072055 GCF_014905685.2 Nematolebias whitei
TCAGCAAGTCTAAGTCCTCATCCTGTCAACTTGATCCATTTCCCACAGTTCTTGTTTAAATCCTGTCTCCCGTCTCTGCTCACCATAATCACTAACATCATCCACTCCTCCCTAACCTCTGGCATTGTTCCCACAGCTTTTAAATCTGCTGCCATCACCCCCATCATCAAGAAACCAGGTCTTGACTTTACCAACTTCAGTAATCTTCGTCCAATCTCTAATCTGCCCTTTATTTCCAAGGTTCTAGAAAAAGTCATTTCTAGTCAACTTCACTCTCACCTATCCAACAATAACATTTATGAAGAGTTTCAATCTGGTTTTCGCCCCACCATAGCACCGAAACAGCTTTAATAAAAATAACTAATGACTTTCTTCTTGCTGCTGACTCTGGTCTTCTGTCTATCCTCATTCTACTTGATCTAAGTTCTGCCTTCGACACAATCCGTCATTCTATCCTCCTCAACACACTAACCTCCATTGGCATCTCAGGTACTCCGTTAGACTGGTTTAAATCTTATCTCTCTGACCGCACTCAATTCATTCAGCTCAAATCCTCTCGTTCCCAGTCTTCCCCCGTCTCCACGGGTGTCCCCCAAGGCTCTGTCCTCGGATCCCTCCTCTTCATCATTTACCTCCTTCCTCTAGGTCGCATCTTCCATAAATTTGGTGTCCGTTTTCACTGTTATGCTGATGACACACAGCTCTACTAGTCAACAAAACCAAACTCCACCCACCCACCCACCGTCCTCACCGACTGTCTCAATGAGCTAAATCATTGGTTTTCTAACAATTTCCTACAACTAAACGGTGACAAAACAGAAATCATTCTTGTCTGTACCAAAAACTCTATTTCAAAGTCACAATATCTTCTCGTTCCCCTTAACAACTCTCTGCTATCCCCCTCGCCTCAGGTCAAGAGTCTTGGTGTCATCCTCGACACCACTCTCTCCTTTACCTCACACATCAACAATGTTACTCGGTCCGCCTATTTCCATCTCTGAAATATTAACCGTCTCCGCCCTTCTCTCACACCCCGCTCCATAACCATCCTTGTGCACAGTCTTGTGACTTCTCGGATTGACTACTGCCCTTCTTTATGGCCTCCCCAACAAATCTCTCCAGAAGCTGCAATTGGTCCAGAACTCAGCTGCCCGTGTCATCACTCAAACCTCCTCCTATAACCACATTCAATTCAATTCAATTCAAAAATACTTTATTAATCCCAGAGGGAAATTATTTGTTGTTGTAACTCGTTATCCTCATTTCATTAAGACGTTATAGATGCTGATGGCTGTAGACAGGAAGGATCTCTTGTAAAGGTCCATCCCACAGTGGATCCTAAGAAACTGGTTGCAGATGCCGTCCGATCCGTCCACCCAGACTTGGCTGGCCTCTCGGTTCCCCCGGGCTGTAGGACCACCTGAATGCTGGGCAGAACTCCTCCCAGAGCGAGGAGTCCTGCAGCAGCTCCACTGGCTCCCGGTTAAATCATGCATAGTCTTCAAAATTCTTCTTCTCACTTTCAAAGCTATCCACAACCTTGCCCCTCCGTACCTATCTGACCTCCATGTACCCTCTGCCCGCCTCTCCACCATGGGCAGCAGGGCCTTCACCTGCTCTGCCCCTCATCTCTGGAACTCTCTACTCCCTGACTTACGAAACACCACTTCTCTTTCTCTATTAAAGACTGCTCTGAAAACACATCTCTTTAGACTCGTTTATCCTTAACTTTGCTGTATGTATTTTATATTCTTTATGCATTTTATATTTCAATTTATTCCTGTTGATCTTTGCACTGTGCTTGTTGTTTGTTTTTACACAATCTCTCTGATACGTTTCTTACTGTAAAGTGTCCTTGGTTGTCCTGAAAGGCACTTTTTAAATAAAATGATTATTATTTATTATAAATTACTTACTCCTGTATAAAGATCTGAACCTGCTGTATTTATTTTGCAGACTCATTTGTTTTCGTTTAACTCTTAAGTACCGTATCTTTCGGCGTATAAGTCGCACTTTTTTGCATAAATTTGCATGTCCTGTGACTTATACCCCGAAGCGACTAATGTACTTTTCTTTCCCCCATATTTTTAACCCAATTTTTGACTTTGAAATGTTCAGACATGAACCAGTAAACATTACCAGTTGCAGCAGCTAAAGGGCTGTCTAGACTTTTTTGTTCTTCCTCTACCCGCTATCCGTTGTGGCTTCGGCTGCAAGCTCTACAGCCTTCCTCTGCCACCCAAGCTGGGAGGAAGGGGGCAGCGGAGCGTGTGCGTGGCCCCGGGAAGCAGCGAGGTGCTGGCGGACGAAGGCTCTAGATCTCGCGGCTGGAGCCTTCCTCCCCGCTCCGTCGCCAGAACGGGGAGGAACACCAGCGCCCAGGCAAAATGAAGCTGTTTTGACCGTCAGTGCATTTATTAAGGAAAAGTTGGACTGAGACACACCTTTGCTATAATTTCAAGCAAATAAATAATTGTTTTTAAGTGTTAACCTTGTTAAATTCTTGTTAAAGTCCTCCCGTGCACGGTCCTGCAGCCGCCATTTGGCAACCAATCGATTTTTGGCACACCGGCCCACATTTCCCAGGGGTCGGCGGTGACGCATAATAGATGTGACTTATACAGCGAAGCAACTTATTTATTTTATTTTATTTTTTCCCACTTTATTAGACATCTGTGGACTGATTCGACTTGTACGGTGGAAAATATGATAATTTTAAACAAACATTGCACCTGAAGAATTAAATCTGTTCTCACCTTTAATCAGATTGTTGACACCCGCTCTAATGAACAACGCCAGAATGCAGAGGATGAGCTGTCCAGTCGCCAGGAAGAGGTGAACCAGGCTCACACAGCTGTGCAGAAGCAGACCTCCCTGAACAAGATGGTTCTTGAGCAGGAGCAGAAGGAGCTCGAGGACCACATGAAGATGAGCCACCACCTGGTCCACACCTTCCTGACAGATGAGCTGCAACAAGACGTTCCCACAGGTGAGCCTTTCAAAGTCCAAATGTAACTTGTCATCTGCTTCCAATAATTCTCAGTCGGGTCATCTGGACAGTTTATTTTTTATAGAGATGTTTCGCCCTCTATCCAGAGGGCTTCATCAGTCAGAGGAGTTCCAGTAAACCGTTTCCCCACCAAGAAGTAAACTCCTTAAGTGGACCAACCAGTTTGCTGGAGCTAAGATGGTTTCTGGG
>NC_056498.1:84072155-84074103 GCF_014905685.2 Nematolebias whitei
CGATATAATTACATCATTCAGTGAAATTTCGGGATATAAAATCAATAAGACAAAATCCTCAATCTTATTACTCAGCGCAGCTGATAGAATGACGCCAATCCCAGAGACATTACAATTTAATGTTGTATCACAATTTGAGTATCTGGGACTACAAATTCTATCAGATCTCAAACAAGTTGTTGAAGCAAACTATAATATTATTATAAAGGAAACAAATTACTCCATGGATAGATGGATGCCCTTAACAATGTCCATGATTGGGAGGATAAATATAATTAAAATGAAAATATTGCCTAAATTTCTATATGTGTTTCAGAATGTTCCCTTCTCGCCTCCTATTGGAATGTTTCAGCAAATCAAGAAACTGTTGATTCGATTTATATGGAAAAATAGAAGATCTAGGCTCAGACTAACTTTAATGTACCTACCATACGATCGTGGAGGTCTAAGATGCCCAGACTTTCAGGTATACTATTGGGCTACACATTTGAGATCTATGTCATTTTATTATTCCTCCAACCCTCCACAATGGGTAGATATGGAAGCTCAAGGACTACAGCTAGCATTTCCCTCATACTTGTATTCAAACTCAATAAAAAAATTACAAAAAAATACCAAAAACCCGATTCTTAAAAATATGATTAGGGTATGGAGAGATGTTAACAAACTGTTACAAGACACATATAGTCTATCTCAATTCAGTCCAATTTGGGGCAACCAGATGTTCATACCCGGTAGAGATGATGTAGCTTTTAAAATATGGTACAATAAGGGTATTGAACAAATTCAAGATCTCTATTTGCCTGACTCAGATGTGCTAATGAGCTTTCAAGAGCTCCAAAATAAATTCCACTTAAATAAAAATCAATTTTTTAGATACCTCCAAGTTAGAAACTTTATATTGAAGGAACAAAATAATCAGCTGTTAAAACCCACTCTTACAACACTAGAGAAAATGTTGATAAAGGATAGCCAAAGAAAAGGTATAATCTCAGACTTTTATAATTTAATGACATCTCAAATTTCAGAAGGTTCCACTGACAGACTCAGAGCTTGGAGAGATGACCTTTCATTAGATCTGACAGAGGAAGAATGGCAGAAAGCTTGCTCTTTGGCTCATACCCGATCAGTTAATACACGTCTTCAATTAATACAGTTTAAATGGTTGATGCGTATGTATATAACACCAGTGGATATAAATAGATATAATGACAATATACCTGATGTGTGCTCAAAATGTGTAATGCAGAAAGGTACATTAGTACATTGTATGTGGTATTGTGAAAAAATAATACTTTTTTGGAAAGAAGTTAAGGTGATGATGGAAAAAATCATAAGTAAATGTATTATTATGGACCCTAAGTTGTTTTTGTTTGGGCTCTATTCTGAGAGGCACAACTACACGAAAAGCGAACAGACTTTCCTGGATATTGGACTTTTGATTGCTAAACGATGTGTAGCACTACACTGGAAGAAGTCCCACAGACCAACTGCAAATCAATGGTTACGACATATGACATCAACTCTTCCACTTGAAAGGATTACTTATATATTGAAGGGCAAAAAAGACAAATTAAAAAACAGTTTGGAGACCCTTCATCTTGTATATCAATAACTTGGAGACAGAAGATGATCAGATTCTGAACTGCTCAAACCTTTAGAGAATGTAAGGGCACTTTGTATATATATATATTTTCTTTTTTATGTTGTGTTGGATTTTGGTTAACAATTTGTACCAAATACTGTATACAAATTTGATTTTTGGAATATTTTTATTTATAAAAACTGCAAATAAAAAAATTTTGGGAAAAAAAAAATGTTGGACTTCCTGAGATTTGATTTTAACCCAGGTGTCGTCAACATACCTGAACCAATGACTTGGTGGTGTCCCTGAAAAGGACGTCAAGGCTCTCTTTTCTACCTCCTCCATGTACAGGTTGGCAACAAT
>NC_056498.1:84074203-84080295 GCF_014905685.2 Nematolebias whitei
GGAGAAACTGGAGACCCCATAGCACACCCATGTTTCTGCCTATAATATTGCTCCCCATATGTGAAGTAGGTTGACTGCATAATATAATTATAACTACTTACAGTATGAGACTATATTGTTTTATATCAATATAGTCTAATTTTATATTGCATATGAAATTATCTTGACATTTTAAAAACATTGAGATATCGCCCAGCCCAAGTGGGGACTTTCAGTCGTAGGTCCAGGGCTGTTTACGGAGCCCATTGGGACTTTTTTCATCCAGACTTTGACTCAACCACCTATGGTTCTGTGCCGGACAAATTGAAGGTCTGGCCCCCCACAAAATGAGCTTTGACGTTTAAGGGCCGCATAGAACCAGACTCCCAGGTTCATAGGTGAACCTGAGAGCTCTTAACAGGCCCAAGAGGATGTCCAAGCGAGGACGCGCTGCTAAGTAAAATTTATTAGCTAGATATAAGTATATCAAGGTTCATGCTCAATAATCCAGGTAAAAATCCAACAATGTTCAGACAGGTCATCTGGACGGTTGTTTTTTTTTCCGAGACATTTCGTCATTCATCCAAAGGACTTCTTCAATCTGAGGAGCCACAAACAAACTGATTCCCACAACAACAGCATACTTCATAGTGGAAAAAACAAACAAAAAAGAACAGTTTGCTGGTGCCAAGATGGCCTCCGAGGCCCGCTCTCTCCCCAGTCAACTCCTCTGAGACTGTCATGTCAATGTCAATGCAGTCATCTGGATGGTTTCTTTCTTCTTCTTTTTTTTTTTTTTAAAATCAACACAGACATATGTTGTTAAAATTACGTTGATTTAAGAGCTTAGAACATTGCAAGTGTGGGGCTTCTAAAACCTTAAAATATATGTAAATACTAAAATAAATATAGTCACTAATTAGTGGATTTTCACTTATTGTGAGGGGGTTTGGAACCTAACACTCGCAACAAACGAGGGACTACTGTACTGACTAAATGTCTACAGCTATTTTTTAATAAGATGACTATTATAAAACATTTGCATAAAAGGCAGCCGATTGATTTCCTCAAGTTTGGCTTAATTTTATTTCAGACTGATGTGATAACAGGTTTGTTTTAAAGAGTTTTGACCTTTTTCTTCCGGTCCAGCTTGTCATGGAGACCAAACACGTCACTGGTACTGGTATCGACGGTACTCAGGAGCTGAAATACAAAGTGTAGAGTTGTGTCATTGTTCAGCTGTTCTGTGAATTTTGTACATTCACCAAATGCACATGCGTGCACGCTCTCTGTAAAGACTTTCCTCTGGGCTAAAAGCTCAGCCAACAACAACTTAACAGTTAAAGCTGGATTTTGGACAAGAGTCAACGGATTTCATTCATTCATTCATACATACTTTATTAATCCCAAAGGGAAATTATTTGTTGCTGTAACTCGTTATCCTCATTTCATTAAGAGATGTTATAGATGCTGATGGCTGTAGACAGGAAGGATCTCTTGTAAAGGTCCATCCCACAGTGGATCCTAAGAAACTGGCTGCAGATGCCGTCCGATCCGTCCACCCAGACTTGGCTGGCCTCTCGGTTCCCCCGGACTGTATGACCGCACAAATGCAGGGCAGAACTCCTCCCAGTGCGATGGCCACTCCTCCCAGCAGTCTGCCGAGCTCCTCGTCGCTGCAGACAGCCAACTGTAGTTGCTGAGGGACGATCCTGTCCTTCTGCTGTCATGAGCCGTGTTTCCTGCTAGTTTGAGGATCTCAGTGGTCAGGTACTCGAGCACAGCTGGCAGGTAGATGAGAATGTGTCCACAGAACATCCTTTTCAACTCATTTGAGATTTGTGGCTGTAGTTGAGATATTATTTGAGCTTTTGAGATGTTAATCAGCTGCTGTTGGTTGTAGAAAACTGCCTTGTTGCCATGGTTACGCATCATAACAAATGTCCAAAACTAAAAAAGTTTCAGTAAAAATCCTTCCAGCTGCACAGCATCTGATACCAGAGGAAACAATCATCCAAAAAAATGTGATTTACATCCAGAAAAAGATGAATTAATGTTTCCAAAAGCAAAATCTCAGAATGAAAGTAACAGAGCTGCTCCAACATGCAGCCACCTTGAGCGGCGCAATTCTAGAACATTCTAGATTCTAACATTCTAATTCTAGAACCGCGCTGGAGTTCTCTTCTACCGGACCGAGACCTAGGTTTTAGCCCGGGCCAGAGTTCGATGGCGCGTTCACACCTCCCTAAACAAACCGGACTTCCTAGGAAAACTAGCTAGAGTTCGATTAAAGCGGACTAAACAGGGCTGGTGTGAATGCACCCTAGGTCTCGGTCTGGTAGAAGAAAACTCCAGCGCGGTTCGAGTACAGTGTGAATGTAATCAGACCGGTCCCGCTCCACAAGCAAGAAGTGGAGTACAGCGCAGGGTAAACAAACACACATTTCTCTTACCTCATATGGAGCCGTCAGCTGCCTTGTGTGAAAAACAATATTCACCATGGTCTTCTGTCTCATCTTCTGCTCATGCTGAGTCCATTTTTGAAAAATGACAAAATATAACTCCTAAAACTTGATGCCACTTCATTTTTGTTTTTATTTCCAGAAGAAGAAGACGTGTCTTCAGAGTTTTTTGTGTTGTTTCTTTCAGTAGTTGTTGGTGCAGCGCCCCCACAGGCGAGTGGGGGAACAGGTTGGTTCAACAGGTTGACTCGACTGCACAGTGCAGTGTGAATGCCAACGGACCAGCTCAAATGTAAACAAAAGGTCATGAATATTGGTCCCCAACCGAACCGAGTCCACCAGACTATCAGGTGTGAATGCACCCCTAGGTTTTAGCCCGGGCCAGAGTTCGCCTCTGTTCCGTGACAGAGTTCAATGGTGCATTCACACCTCCCCAAACTAAACGGACTTCCTAGGCAAACGGGCTAGAGTTTGGGACATCAGGGCTGGTGTGAATGCACCCCAACACCGCTGCAGGAGATGTTTACATTATCAGTAGGAGGTCTCTCAAAAACCTGCCTTTTAGCATCACTTGTGTTTTGTGTTTGACACAGTAGGGGGTTTGTACCTGTCCAGCTGTGTTATACAGAGACTTGTGGACTGAAGTGAGCTCCGAGCAGATGAACTCCTCCTGGACCAGCTTCTCCTTTGTCTGCTGTAGGTCTCTGCTAGTTTCCTCCAGTCTGAAAACAAACAGAAACAACATTCAGAGGCCAAGATCTGCTGGCGGCTGCAGGACTGGTGTGAAGAATAAATACCTCTGTTGCTTCTCATCCAGGTCCACAGTGCACTGATCCAGTTTGGTTTTACTGTCCACAAATAACTCTGTTACCTGCAGGGGGAGCAGAGGATAAACGTTTGTGCTCATCTCATTTTTTCTGATGCATTTAACTGAAGCCCAGCTGATGGAAAAACGTTTTAATCTGTAGTTGCAAGCTGAATATTCAAGCAGTAAATAAATGGTCTTGCTGTAACCCACTTCACATTCAAGTAGCTGTGAATATTAAAATAGACTCAAGGTTTGTAGCAATGTCAGTGCTTCCCCTACCATTATACAAGCGGGGCGCCCCGCCCCGTCAACAGAACTGAGCACCCCGTCTACCGAACCCCACCCCCTGTCGGCATTGATGCAACTCTAAACTAGCGGCTCGCAATGCAGGTGCGCTAGCCAAAAAGCTAAAGGCAGCCTCTTCCTTCATGCTGAACACTCACGTTGAACGCACCCCCGCCACTCGAAAACTGCCAGTACAAACAGCGCGCGGCTGCCTCTGTGTCCCCCACCCCCTCTAAAACTGTTGGTTTAAACAGCACGCTGCGCAGCTTAGGACGAGTCTCCGTCCCCCCCACCCCAGACAAAAATCACGGACGAGATGAGCGCCCCGCCATGGCAAGTTATCTAGGGGAAACACTGAATGTGGAAACAGGGTGGCACCTTCTTAAGCTCCTCCTCCATGACAGCGATCTTCTCCAGGTGTTCTGCAATCCTCTCCTCATGAATGGTGATCTGAGTCAGCATGCTCCTGAAAAATACATCAGTTCATGTTCATATCAAACACAAACAGCTGCAGCAGACCGAGGTTAAAACATGCAATAATTAGGGTTTATTTAAATCACTTCTAATAATTTGTTACAAAAAACAAAAAACTACATTTGATCAAAACAGATGAAAGTTGTAGTGAAATCTGTCCAGTTCTGTTTTTGTCTCTTGTCTTACTCGTAGTTTTCTGAAGACAAATAAACTCCGTTCTTTTCTCTTGCACAAGACAGGTCCCGCTTTAGACGCTCGATCTCCTCGGTGTATTCCTGAACAGTCAGAAAAACAGCTTCACTGAAGGGATTAATGTCCCAACATACAAAAGCGAATCCTAGGTCCATCAACAATGAAAATAGTAAAAAACGATTTTAAAAACCTCAGTTATTTTGATCTACATGGTTCTTCTATGAAGGCATCAGAGGTCAACGTTAATATCCTGAGATGTATAGACAAACTCAAAACAGAACTCGTGTCAAATCGACGTTTTACCCTAATAAGAGTCCTCTTCGTGAGTTTCTGGTTGACCTCAGGCTTGTTCATGATATTCTTGGCTCTGCTTGCGTACTCCAGAGTGCTCAGTGTTTCCTGCAAACCCACAGAAAAACAAACATCTGTTGAAGAGTCTGAACAAAGCGTAGGAAAAATATGAAAACGTAACAAAAATTCAAAACCACTGCATAAGGAATAAAAAAATAAATAAAAAAAAACACGATACTAAAAAGTTTACATAATCAGAATATTTACATGCAATTCAATGAAAATGTTTAATTCACTCAGGCTGAAGACGAGTCAACATGAACAAATGCAGACATACTTCCAGGTTGCTGGAGGAAGGAGACACAGTGGCAATGATGGAGGTTTTTGTTCGTCCTCCCAGTGAGTCCTGAAGGATTCTGGTCAGTTTGGACTCTCTGTAGAAGACAAGAGTTCATTATTGCCCAAGTCACAGCAGGCTAGCACGAAAGTCTAAGATTTATTAAATAAATATGCGTCTCTTAATTTGGGGGCTCCAGACCCAGAAAAGAGCACTGCTGAGTGTAATTTGACTTTGAACTGTTGTGGAATACAAATATTTAGAAATATATTTATTTTTCCAGATGTGTTCAGGCAGAAAGGAAAGAATTAAAAGAAAAAAAATATCTCATTTAGAAAATTCTAGATATCTAACAAACATGCCACCACATTGGGAAAAGATTAAATACAATATACATAAGTAATATTTTAACAGTTGGATCAGTTTTCATTTAATGTTTATTTTAACATGTTATCAACTTAGAAGTTAATTTATACAAAAGCTGTTGCTCTGCCAAAATCTGGACGAATCTTCTCCAAAGAAAACACTCGGATGCATTTCAAACCTAACAGGACTTAAATTCAGCAAAGTTCACCCCAGTCTTCACAGAGAAGACAGATTAAAAGGAGAAGAAAGGAATTCAAATCAAATAAAAAGCTGATTTCTAATACGGCACCTACAAAGGAGCATTAAACAGGATACCAGGTCATTTTCCCAGTACGGGGATGTTTACACACATTAAGTCATTGGATTGTGAACAGATAACTTTAAATACAGGTGTGAATCATCTCAATATGCATTGAAAATATTTCACTCCAACTACCCTCAGAGATAGCCTGGGCCCATTGTAAGTGTATTTTCACATAGCCTACTTTCAGGAACGCCTTTCTGTACGGGACATGAAGTCTCTTTTCCTGCAGACTAACATGTACGGGACATGAAGTCTCGTTTCCTGCAGACTAACCTGTACGGGACATGAGGTCTCGTTTCCTGCAGACTAACCTGTACAGGACATGAAGTCTCGTTTCCTGCAGACTAACCTGTACGAGACATGAAGTCTCGTTTCATGCAGACTAACCTGTACGGGACATGAAGTCTCGTTTCATGCAGACTAACATGTACGAGACATGAAGTCTCTTTTCCTGCAGACTAACATGTACGAGACATGAAGTCTCTTTTCCTGCAGACTAACATGTACGAGACATGAAGTCTCTTTTCCTGCAGACTAACATGTACGAGACATGAAGTCTCTTTTCCTGCAGACTAACATGTACGAGACATGAAG
>NC_056498.1:84080395-84087627 GCF_014905685.2 Nematolebias whitei
TCTCGTTTCCTGCAGACTAACCTGTACAGGACATGAAGTCTCGTTTCATGCAGACTAACCTGTACGGGACATGAAGTCTCGTTTCATGCAGACTAACCTGTACGAGACATGAAGTCTTGTTTCATGCAGACTAACCTGTACGGTACATGAAGTCTTGTTTCATGCAGACTAACCTGTACAGGACATGAAGTCTCGTTTCCTGCAGACTAACCTGTACAGGACATGAAGTCTCGTTTCATGCAGACTAACCTGTACGGGACATGAAGTCTCGTTTCATGCAGACTAACCTGTACGAGACATGAAGTCTCGTTTCATGCAGACTAACCTGCACGGGACATGAAGTCTCGTTTCATGCAGACTAACCTGTACGAGACATGAAGTCTCGTTTCCTGCAGACTAACCTGTACGAGACATGAGGTCTCGTTTCATGCAGACTAACCTGTACAGGACATGAAATCTCGTTTCCTGCAGACTAACCTGTACAGGACATGAAGTCTCATTTCATGCAGACTAACCTGTATGAGACATGAAGTCTCGTTTCATGCAGACTAACCTGTACGGGACATGAAGTCTTGTTTCCTGCAGACTAACCTGTACGGGACATGAGGTCTCTTCTCCACCAGAGCTGTGATCACGCGGCCCAGCGTCAGCAGAGACTGGTTGATGTTTCCCGCCTCACGAGCTCGTTTGTCCACAGCACCTGAACGTCCAATGTTTTCACTTCCAGCCAGATCCACCTTGAAAGCAAAAGATTCCTTTTTTTAAATGTTGTTAAACATTTTTAAAAAAACACTTAAGCCTAAACTAATTTTAAAACAACTGCATTTGTTATGTCCTGATGCATGCTCAATGACGTAGGCTAGGGCTGGGCAATATGGACTAAAATTAACATCTCAACATTTTAAATGGCAATGTACAATATACAGCTCAATATTTTTTTTCCATAAAGTAATAAAAATATATATTATGAGTCAAAGCTTTGTCCCAAGTGTCACAAAGGCACCTTTTTAACAAACAGCTGTAACAGTACAAAATAAATGTCTCAAAAATATATTTTTTTCCTGCATAACAAAACCAAAAACACAGCTGCACACGTACAATTTAAACAGAACACATACAGAGCAAACACAATGAAAGGCTGACCTGCTCTTTAAAAAGTCTTATTCTAATGAAGTATATTCACTCAACCTTTAATAACAATGTTAGAAAGCCCTCATTGTTGTGTAGTTTGCTTTTTTACTGAACTCGTTTTTTGGGTTTTTTTTTTGTTGTTTTTACAGCTTGTTTCTTTCTGAATTTCATAGTTCCTATGCTCTTGAACGCACCATGACTGATCCGACACTACTGAACAACCACTCTGTGGAAAGTGCAGAGCAGCGTGTGTCGGTCGGAGTTTGTTTCTCTCCCGACACGGACGGGGCCTTGCAGTTTGAGCTTTACTGGTTACTGCTTTGTGTAAATACCAGAAGAAACACAGCAAATAAATCACCCTAAACTGGATATCCGTCTTCATGTTTTTTAATGAGAAGACAAATTCCTACCTTGCCACTCTAAACCAGTTAATTTCCTGGAGAACACCAAACCTCTGCTTTGTAGCAGCTACCGTCATTTTCACACCTATCAGAATTTACAGCGGCTCCCACTGTGAGTCAAAGACAAAAACGTTCAATACAAAAACAACTGGACTTTATTTGTAACGGAAGACGTTTTGCTCCTCATCCGAGGAGCTTTCTCAGTTCAAAGAGCAGTGAGTGAGGGGTTCAGGTTATAAGGCTGAGATAAGATACACATGCATGTAGATTGACAAATCACATCTCACACCTTCACAGTAGGTGTTTGTTAAGGTCTTTGTTAATCTAAACAGATGTGGCCCCTCTGGTCCCATCAGGTGTGAAAAACAGCTGGGAATCTGTCCTAAAGCTGCATTATAAGGTTTTGAAAGTTGAAATCTGAGACCCCCTCCTCTGTTAAGAGATGGTTTTTCTTTTTTTATATAAATTGCTTCCTTCACCCCCCTCTCAAACCATCTGTGTTCTCAGTCCAAAATGTGCACATTTTGGTCCTCAAAACAGTGTCCCTTATCTGTGAGGTGGAGGTTTTGGCTAGAAGGTTTTTGAATTTACCATGTTCTGGATTACTGAGAATCTTCACCAGTAGTCAACAAAGACATATCCGTCTATCCATCTAGCTTAGCTCAGCTTTATAATTCAAATAAAGTTTTCAGATGCAGCACGCGTAGAGCCGAGTACCGAACTTGGGTTCTTTTATGGTACAGACCGAAGCAGTTCGGTCAGTATATGTATCAAAATATCCTTCCTCTTTTGGTGTTAAGTTTTGGTAATTGGCTGTAACGTTTCATGTGGTTTCAACTAGGGATGGGGCCGATCCGATCCAGTATCGGCCTCCGATACCAGCATAATTTACGTATTGGATTTTTCCGATCCAACCTGCAGAGATTTCTGATCCATGATGCAAGTTGGCTTCAAACTATGGAATGGATTTCCTGAACGGCGGCGTGTCTCATGAACCCAGAGTAATAAGACCCGCCTCACATTCAGGAAATCCAGTTCATAGTTTGCAGCCAGCTACAACGTGAGGACTGAGTTAGCAGCACTGTAGCTAACAGCTAACAAACTTTTCATCTAAACATGTCCGCTGTGTGGAAGTATTTTACACTAAACACCACAAAACAAGACAGCAACGTGCAATGTCTGCAGAGCCATAGCGCCACATTAAACCGCAGTAAAGTTAGTTTTATGATGGACATTAAAAAAAAAAACATGATTTGAAAATTACAAGAAAATTGTATATAAATATATACATATATATTTAATTATTTATTTCATGGCATAAACCAACAGACATGTTCCTATTTTTACTATTTTACATCGCTTTATAATGTAGCTTATCTATATATTTTTTATTTAATTCATTTATTCATTCATTTAAAAGAAAAAAACAAACAACAAATTCGTCAAAAAGAAAACATTGAATGAAAAGAGTGCAGAAAGAAGAAAAAAATTCTTATATCTGCCCCTTATTTAAAAAAATAATAACTTTAAACAATTACTTAAATTAATCACTTTAATATCCACTTTAAAGCTAGGAATAAAAAACAAAACATGTTTTGTGTTAGCAGAATTTAATTCTAACTTTAAAACTTATCCAACATTAATAAAACTTTCTTCAAGTTGCCTTTTTGGACATGCATGCATGTATTTGTACAAAATGTACTTGAGAGGAGATTATTACAGCCTCATATAAAATCAATGATGATCATGATATTGTAACCGGATCAGTATCGGCCAATATCCAGATTTAGGTATCGGAAGCGGAAGTAAAAAGAAAAGTGGATCGGTGCATCCCTAGTTTCAACCACACGTAACGTTACAGCCAGTGCTGCAACTTGCAGCCACCAGGAAAATCACATATGTGGTTACGCCCACAGACGGGGTCAACGTGTAGTTATGGCAAGCCTTAATATCCATTATTAGACACAAATAGCCACTTTTAGCTATTAATGGATATAACGGCTTGCCATAATATATGTGTTATAAACTAGTTGCATGTGTTGGTAACGCGACTTATTTGATGAAGTTGAAGTTATGTTTCTAAATTCTAAATGCTCTAAAAAAAGAACAGAATGTCATGATTTCAGCTCTCTGCCTCCTCTGCAACCTGCAAGCGCTCTTGGCCACGCCCACTTCTCCGCTTTGCACGCTGAAACTCTGATCAGCTGATTATCCTGCAGCAGTGTGGGCTGCACAAAGGTGCAGGAGGTACTCAATTAAAAATATTTTAAATAACAATTCCATCTGATCGTGTGGCTCATCCATCAATCAGCCAATTGTGTGTCATGTCCAATCTTATTTTGAAAAACTGCGATAGAGCACATCCACGATAAACGAACCGCGATGTAGCAAGAGACTACTGTACACCACAGCTCAAAGGAATCAGCGGTAGCAGGCTAGGCTAATCTCCAACATGCTGTAAGTTTCCTCTTCAAAATGAGTGCCCATGACGGTCAGAATGTGACTGTAGAAGCTTTCACAAGCCAAAAGAGAGCGGATGACATAACTGATAAGAGGACAGACTAATTCGGCTGTGTGGAAGTGGTTCGGCTAATGTTTTGCAAAATGTGCCGGAGAGTCGTTCCAGCTAGCGGTGGGAGCACATCTAACTTTTCCACTCGATAGAATATGCTGAGTGTAAGAAGATGAATCACAATAAAAGTCTGAGTCAACGTGTCCCTGAAACATCTGCATCAAAAGAGAAACGTTTGCTGCATGGGTTAGGGTTATGTTGTTATTTAAAGTTCAAACTAATGTAATATTGACAAAGTTGAGAGTTTTATGTTTATTTGATGGCAATTTCAAATTTCTTTGAAGGCTAAATACAAATAAAAGGTGAACATTAATTTATTTGTACAGCTTTTCTGAGGCTTTTAAATTGTTAATATCGATTATCGTTACCAACCGAAATTAACAAATACATCGTGATAAGTTTTGGCCATATCGTCCAACCCTAGTCTGAGCAAACCTCAGACTAAACAAGTCTTTTGGATAAAAGACTAAATGTTTCAACAAAGAAGAATGACTTAACCATGTTAGATAAATTTGTTATTTTGTAAAAAAAAAAAAAAAATAGAAATGGGGCATTTACCAGATTGAGTTTTCCGATCTTGACCAACTCCTCTCCATCCAGAGTGATCTCCTTCATGTGGATTGTTACAGAGAACACAGAGTGGGAGCGGCTGCATAGAAAAACATAAATGCAACATTTAAATCTACAACAATCTAGTTTTAGTCATTGGAGTGACGTAGGCTTATTTTATACCTGGAGTAGGAGTTCATGAGAGTGGAGGCTGTCCTCCTCCTTGCTGATCCTCGCTCTAAGATCTGATACACTTCGTTTTTGTTGTGGACCACCACTTCCTCCAGACCCCTGACTAGCACGCCTCGCTGCAACACAAACGCACACGTGAGAAAAATAACATACAGATATTTGTTTTAGCCATCTGGTGCAAACCTTGTTTCTGGGGTCGTCAAACAGTTGCAGTCGTTCACTGACGTCCTCGGTGGGGCTGAGTAGATCGAACAGCTCCTCGTTGTAGATCTCCAACAGGGAGACTTTGACAGAGAACTCCGTGCCATTGTCAGTAAGCTTCTCAAAGATCTGGTGTAGAGTTCGAGGGATGATGCCAGCCAGTGGGTCCTTAAAGACGCAGAACACAAGAAGTTCAATTAAATCCTATAGACAGAGCTATAGCCATTTTGTGCTGACCAAGACTGATCAGCTGCAGCAGTCATCTTTAATTGGGCAAACTCCAAAAGTTAAATAGTTGTTGATATCGATCAAATTCTTACTTACAGAAAAAATTTTTAAATAAATAAAAAAGGGGGTTGCAAGCTCAATCATTTAGGTAGATAACAAAAAAGGTTAAATGATGTCATCCGGACCAGTTTCTGTAAGTGAGAAACATTTCATCCCCCATCCAGAGGACTTCCTCAGTCTACGGCCTGTCAACCAGATCTGTCCCATTGGTAGTCTTCACTAACTGTTTTTACATGTGCAAAATTCTTTGACCGGACTGAAACGTTTTCAGATTACCGGCAAATAATTTTAATGTATCGTTTACATGGCACAATCCGTTCACGACGAGCGTTTACATGCAGCGGACTTTTATTCTGAATAGAAGTACTGACATGGGCAGAGTGGTAAACTCTCCTTTAAAAAAAAAAAAAAAAAACACAGAAGAAGTTCTACTTCCAGGACGAACATAAAAAATAAAAATTAAAATTAAAATTTGAGCGCCCAAAATGGACCCGCGTCAAGTTTTAATAACGGAGACGTTACTGCACTCCCTGACTGAGCTACAGGTAATACAGATTATTTTGGGCTATTTCAAAGATCTAGTAGAAATGTAGTGTCACTCACCAACCTGTAGTGCTTCCCGAACATGCTAATATTATTAGCATCTAGCCTGGTGGAAATGCATGAGGTTGACAGGTCGCACATGCACAGTCAGGTCAGTTTTCCACAATCAGAATAAAATGATCAGATTAAGTGTTTACATGCAGTGTTCAGATTATGAATCGGCATAAACCACCCGTCTCATTCTGATCACAACTTATTTCGGATCGAGCTGAATCAACAAAGAATAATCCGAATGGGGCGTTTACAGGACGCATTTTTATTCCGAATGGCCGTTTAATTTGATTACATGTCCATGTAAACATAGCTAATGCTGTGTTTCAACCAAACTCTTGTTGGAATGTCAGATGTAGACTTTTAACACATGCAAAACACACCCATCCAAAACAATCAATCATCATGTACAAACATGATGTATGATGAAACATTTTTATGTACATGTACATACAAAAGTTGTAGGCCAGATGACCAACTTGCTACTCACAGAAACAGCCTATTGTTAAAAGTCTACTTCTGAGATTCCAACAGGAGGTTGTCTTGAAACACAGCGGTGAAGGCTACCTATGGGACAGATTTGATTGGCAGGCTGCAGACTGAGGAAGTCCTCTGGATGGAGGATGAAATGTTTCTCACTTAAAGAAACTGATCCAGATGACATGATTGAACCTTTGTTGTGCTTACTTACAGAGTTTCATACAAATTCAGTCAAGTTGTTCTTGAAACATTTTGCCAACAAACAGAAATGCACTCGTGTGTAAAACACAAGCAGGTGAAAACATGATCACCTGCCTTCAATGGCAGACAGTAACGGACTGAACTCACTTCCTCCCAGGTAAACTGCTCGTCTAGACTCCTCTCTCCTTCCATGGTGAAGGTTTTTCCTGTTCCAGTCTGACCATAACTTTAAACAGAAAGGAAAAAGGTTTTAACAATAAATACTGTAACTTCTGGATTATTGAGTGCACCTGAATATAAGCAGTAACCGCTAAATTCAAAACGAAAAATTAAAATTTTATATTAATAGGTCGCACTTGTCTATAAGACGCAGGTGTTCAAGTTGTAACATGAGACATTTGCACAGAAAGATTTTTTAAAAACTTCTAATTAAATACGTACTGGTAACACACAAATACAGTAAAAAAAAAAAATTCTGAACAGTGTCTGTAACACAGCTGATTAAAAAAAATACAGTAGTCACTGATCGCTAGCCCCCAAGACAAATACCATACCATTTTATTTATAGAGCACTTAAAACAGCTACAAGGCCAACCAAAGTGCTGTACAGACAGAACAACAGG
>NC_056498.1:84087727-84088987 GCF_014905685.2 Nematolebias whitei
TTTTTTTTTTTTTTGATAGGCTAAGAACTTCATGCCACAAAAACATTTAGCTTCGTCACACCCAGGTGCTCACATAGCTGCCCAATACAAATCTCTCCTGAAAAAAAAACAAACTATGACCCCTCAGTCCTATCCAACTTCTGGCCTGTCTCCAGACTCCCATTTGTTTCTAAACTACTGGAGAAAATAGTTGAGTCCCAGTCAAAGTGATCACGCTATACTAGTTATTCCAATCTGGCTTCTCCACAGCATTGAAATTGCCCTACTGAAGATTTTTAATGACATCTTCTTATCCACAGATACTGGTGATTCTGTGCTGCTTGTCCTATTGGACCTTACATCCACTTTTGACACTAATGACCATGAGATCCTCATTGCTAGGTTGGAGCAGTGGGTGGGCATCACAGGGTCAGCCCTCAATTGGTTCAGATCCTACTTCGCTGACTGATCCTTTTGTGTCTCCATCAAAGATTTTAGTTCTGCAGCGGCAGAGCTTAAATGGGGGGTTCCGCAGGGGTCCATCCTCAGTCCCCTTCTATTCTCTTTATACCTGCTGCCACTTAGTGCTATTTTCTGGAAACACAACATGCCCTTTCACTTCTATGCCGATGACTGTCAAATTTACTTCCCCCTAAGACACAATGGTACATGCTCTATTCAACCTCTGCTTGACTGCCTGGCTGACATCAGGGACTGGATGGCTTTAAACTTCTTAAGTTTCAATGAAAAGAAGTCTGAAGTCATGTTGTTCTCTCCCAACGACACGATCACAAACCACTGCATCGACCTTTCTGCTCTAGCCCCGTTGGAGAAACAAAGTCACAAATCTGGGAGTGATGATGGATCCTTTCATGAAACTTAACAATCATGTAAACATGATTGTTAAATCCAGTTTTTTTCCAGTTGAGGCGACTGTCTAAGCTGAAGCCCATATTGTCCAAAAGTAATCTGGAGACAGTAATACATGCATTCATTACATCTAGGCTTGATTACTGCAATTCACTCCTGTTTGGTATCAGTCAGACCTCCATTGCACGACTACAACTGGTCCAGAATGCAACAGCCCCATTTTTAACCAGTACAGACAAAAGAGAGCACATTACACCAGTTTTGGCCTCACTAATAGATTATTCTTTGTTAATTCAGCTCGATCCGAAATAATTTGTGATCAGAATGAGACAGGTGGTTTATGCCGGTTCACCTCGAATCCAGGTCAAAATACTCCTGTATGTCTACAAATCACTGAACAGTGTCCCCCCC
>NC_056498.1:84089087-84108874 GCF_014905685.2 Nematolebias whitei
AACCACAAATATGAAGACTGTGAAGAAAATCAAGACAAGTGCTGTAACTGTGGAGGACAACACAGGGTGACATATGGGGGATGTGAGGTTAGAAAGAAGGCAGTGGAAATTCAACAGGTAAAAACAATCAACAACATCAGTTATGCAGAAGCAGTAAAAAAGGTGCAAGTACAGAAAGTTAGAATAGAAAATGTAAAAACCCAACAAGTAGTAACACCAAGTCAAACACAGATAGAACAAACAAAATCAGAGTCTGAAGTTACAGTAGAAAAGATCATGTTGTTCATCGCTTATGTTATCAACTGTACAGACCAAGTCAAACACAAAACTGAAAAAATCAAGATCATAGTGAAAGGAGCAGAAAAGTTTTTGGGGATAAAAGACATAACATGGGAACACATTAACAAGACACTTGGGGGAGATGGGAAAACGGGAACACCAGGAGAGAGAGCCGTATGATCATCTTACAGTGGAACGCCAGAAGTTTAATAGCAAACGGACAGGAATTTAAAGCGTTCATTAAAAACAGCACAAACAAACCAGATATAATATGCATCCAGGAAACATGGCTCATCTCTAACCTAGATTTTGTAATCAAAGGATATACCAATATAAGGCGCGATAGAGAGGAGGGTAAGGGAGGGGGTTGTATTATTTTCATTAAAGAAGGAATTCAACACAGATTATTAACAAAAGGATCAAAGTTAGAGTTTATAATAATTGAGACATGGACAAAAAATGGAAATATCAAAATCATAAATTATTACAACCCAGGTAAAAGATTGACAATAGAAACTCTGGATAATATTATTTCACATTTAGATGGGAAAGTAATTTGGTGTGGTGATTTTAATGGGCACAGTACGTTATGGGATACTCATAATGATCACAATGGTTTAATAATTGAGGAGATTATGGATAATAAAAATCTAGTTTGTTTAAATGATGGAAGCAGCACAAGAATAAATATCACATCAGGAACAGAATCAGCAATAGATCTCACATTAGTTTCAGACTCACTGGCAGGAATCAGTTCATGGCAAATTCTTAAAGACACCACAATAGGCAGTGATCACCATCCCATAATAACAAAACTGGATTTAGAAACACGACAATATGACACACGGGGAGCACATACATGGAATTTCACTAACGCTAATTGGGCAACATTTTTGGGAACGAGTGACAGAGAGATGGGGAAAATAGATTTAGACGTAGAAATTAATCAATTAAATATGTCCATTTGTTCATCTATTGTAGAAGCAGCAAACAAATCTATAAAGAAGAAAGGAGGAAAGAATAACAAAAAGATTGTTCCATGGTGGACAAAGGAGTGTGAAAAAGCAATTAAGATGAGAAATAAGGGGTTTAAAAAATTAAAAAAGAATCACAATACTCAGAATCTTATCGAATATAAAAAACAACAAAGCATTGTAAGAAGAACCATAAAAAATGCAAAACGAGAATATTGGGAGGGGATTCTGTAGTTCAGTGGGAAGAGAAACAGAAATAGGTAAAGTTTGGTCGATGATTTAAAGAATGAATGGAGTGAGACAAGAGTATGGGTACCCAGTTTTGAGTGATGGAGAAGTAACGGCAGTTGAAAATAAGGATAAAGCAGAAATGATGGCAAAAGCTTTTATTAAAATCCATAGTTCAAACAATATTAGTGAAGAAGGGAAAAGAGGAAGAGAGAGAACCATAACAGAATATAGAAAATTATTAGAAGAAGAGGAAGGAGAAAATGATTTATTAAATAAACCATTTACCAAAACTGAATTAAACGGAGCACTTCAAAAATGTAAACTCTCAGCACCAGGAAATGATCATATTTGTTACATAATGATTAAACACCTCAGTGAAGCATCAAAAGATATTATTTTAGAATTATTCAATAGAGTCTGGCAAGAAGGAAAAATACCACAGTCTTGGAAAGAAGCAGTAATCATCCCAATACGAAAACCAGGAAAAGATCACACCAAACCAGAGAACTACAGACCGATAGCTTTAACATCTAACATCTGCAAAATTATGGAGAAAATGATAAATGAAAGAATAGCATATTATGTAGAAAAAAAAGGTTATATGTCCAAATATCAAAGTGGTTTTAGAAAAGGAAGAAACACGATGGATCCAGTCTTGTGTCTGGAGCATGAGATCAGGAAAGCCCAGATTAATAAAGAAAGTGTGGTAGCTGTATTTTTTGACGTAGAGAAAGCGTATGACATGATGTGGAGAGAGGGACTACTTATAAAAATGAAAAAAATGGGAATCACAGGACGAATGTTTAAATGGATTAAAAATTTTCTATCAGACAGACAAATACAGGTGAGAATAGGACAAGATTATTCTGACAAATACTACATAGAAAATGGGACACCACAGGGAAGCATAGTTAGCCCTTTGTTATTCTCTATAATGATCAACGACATGTTTGATGGTGTAGAAATAGGAATGGGAAGGTCTTTATTTGCAGATGATGGGGCTTTGTGGAAGAGAGGCAAAAATCTACAGTTTATTATAAAAAAGGTACAGGAAGCAATAACAACAGTTGAAAAATGGTCAAATAGATGGGGATTAAAATTTTCAGTAGAAAAGACAAAATCAATAATTTTCACAAGAAAAAAAACACCTAATAATAATGAACTCAAGTTGTACGGGAAAGTAATTGAAAGAGAAAAACAGTTTAAATTTCTGGGCATCTGGTTTGATGAGAGACTAACATGGACAGTGCACATCCAAAAAGTAGCTGACAAATGTAAAAAGATTCTAAACATCATGAGGTGTTTGACAGGGAAAGACTGGGGAGCAGACAGGAAAGCACAAAGGACCATATACACAGGATTAATCAGATCAATAACAGACTATGGGAGTATCGTTTATAGTTCAGCTTCAGAAACAAATTTAGAAAAGTTAAACAGTATTCAATATCAGGCATTAAGGATTATTACCGGGGCATTCAAAACAACACACACAGGATCAATATTAGTAGAAATGGGAGAACCACCACTGAACATCAGAAGAGAACAATTAGCATTAAATTACTGGGCAAATCTGAAAGGACACGAACAAAACCATCCAACACAAGAAATATTAAAACCTTGCTGGGAGAAAGAAAAGAAACACACAAAAAACTTTGGATGGACCATAAATCAAAAGTCAGCAGAAAGTCAAATAGATGATCTTAACGTCAGCCCAACAGTTCCACTTCCAAACATACATCCATGGTTATTCACAGACACAACAGTTGATTTAAAAATATTAGAACAAAATAGAAATGGATTGATTTCAAATACAGTTATCGAACACATCAATAAATATTATGGATATGTAAAAATATATACAGACGCTTCAAAAAATACAGCAGGGCAAATAGGGGCAGCATTTATTGTACCAGAGTTTGGAGTTAAAGTAGGGAAGAGATTAAACAACAAATTATCAGTATACACCGGAGAAATGGTCGCAATATTACTGGCAGTTCAATGGATAGAAGACAATCAACCACTCAGATCAGTCATATGTTCAGATTCCAGTTCATCAGTAATTAGTATAAAAAACAGTTGTTCAGAAAGCAGACCGGACATATTGATAGAAATACAGCAAACATTATTCAAAATTAGTATGATGGGGTTAACGGTTACATTTTTATGGATTCCAGCTCACATAGGGATAAGAGGAAATGAAATGGCAGATAAAGCTGCAAAGGAGGCCACCAAACACAACTCAGTGGAAATAGAGGTAAAATTCAGTCGGGCAGAAATAAAAAGCATCACAAAACAGAGAATGAGGGAAAAATGGCAAAAGCAATGGGAAGAAGAAAGAAAAGGTCGATGGTTCTACATAATTCAACGAAAAGTTGGAGAAATGAGAAGAGCTGAAAGAAACAGAAGGGAAGAAACTGTCATCTCAAGACTCAGATTTGGACACACAGGATTGAACAGGACATTATTCATCATAGGGAAACATAACACGGGAAAATGTGACCATTGTGGGGAAGATGAGACCATACAACACGTGCTAATGATCTGCCAAAACTACCATCATGAAAGAAGACAAATGATTCAAAGACTCAATGCAATAAACGTCAGATTTGACCCTGTAGTGCTGCTCCAAGCAAATTCAAGTTCTGCAAGTACCAACATCTTGTTGAAATACCTGAAAAGGACTCAGTTGTTTGAGAGAATATGAGCGTTTTTTATTCTTATGGATATAAGTTATTTATTTACTTATTTTTTTTTATTTATTTATTTTTTTATTTATTTTTTTTTTTTTTTTGAGCGACATTATAGTTGGAAAACTAAAACAGTAGATGGCGGTAATGCTTCAAAATCTTGAATGCCAACCGCCAAAGAAAAACTAAGAAGAAGAAGAAGAATGTTTTGTTCCAGCTGTTGGCAGCACGAGCTCTCCAGTAAGACTAAGACAAAACATGAGACATTAGAGATCAAGGACCAGGAATCATCTAAATGCAACAAGGAGGTGAAATGCATTGTTCAAGAAGAAAACTGCTGCTGCTATGAGTGCACTGAGCAGCTGAAAACAGCCCAGCATGAAAAGCTGGAAGTACTGCTATGAATGGCTCTGCAAGTAAGTAATCTGATTACTGTTAAACATGTATCATAATGTTAGCTACCTTAGTCTTATAGTAACACATCGTGTTGTGTTAGTCCTGGCAAGTAGCAACGCTTTATCAGTGTATGTAAACAGAGTGTACATTAATTTTGGTGTTACAATTAAAGTTATCACAGTTGATGTGGAAAATCAGATGATGCTATATAGTTTTTCTCCTTCAGATCAGATGAAAAGAAGGGAATGCAGACAGGCAGCACCTGGCTGAAGTGCATGGATGTCTCACCTCCACCCAGTCACTGCTGGCAAAATAAGGTGAGAAGTCCAGACAGTGAATGCAAAATGTGAAGTTGTCCAGGATTTTCTATTATAAATTAAGTGTACTAATCCACCACAGGCCTGGACCCAAACTGGCAGCCTGCATGGACCAGCACCAGTGGAATGAGGTCTTAAGCTCGAGGAAAGCAAAGGTCCATCTCCTGGACAGTCTGTGTGAGTAGCTGCAGAACCAATTTGCTGATGAATTCCAGGGTTCTTCATGCAACCAAGTTGGGGGACCTGAAGTCTTGGCCTGATGCACAACACTCTGAAGGTATATAATTTGTCCTAATATTTTTCAATTTTAAAATAATTTACACACTTGTTTAGTTTAACTAAATATTTGTGGGATTATTTATGTGTGTTTCTGCAGTTTGGGGAGGCAGAGGTAGATGAACTGACAAGTCCTTCAAGCCTCATGAGTGACAACCGATCTCATCCCAGACCAGTGGACAATTTAAAAAAACTTTTGTACCAATGACACCCTCTATTCTACAACTTGGCCCGAGATAATTTGAATGCTACAGCATCAGTGCCCTGATATGCTCAGCTTGGTGTACCTCGTTCTCTCCATTCCAGCCTCCACCACGGACTGAGAGAGGATACATGGTGTACATGATGTGCTATGTTAAATAAGACTAAGTACATATGTATGGTAAACTTCTTTACTGTGAATGGTTTTTCTGACAGAGTTAAAAAATAAATCATATGATTTATATAATCTGATTCTACTGGTGGGATTTGTAACCAAAAGAAAGCGTTACGAACAAAAAAGACAAATAGTGGCTGGTAAAATGTCTGAGTGGCTGGTGGAGAAATGTTTTTAATTTCCACCCCGTTCACTGCTTGGGTTATATACATTCAAAAAATATACCAAAAAATTTACATAACAAGGAACAAATGTAGAGGTTTATATCAAATTAATGTTATTGATCAAAGTATAAAGCTGTTGAGCAGATTTATTTACTTTTAACCGACTCACAAAAATATTTCAGGTAATTTTCCCAATGACATAAATTCGGATTCACCTTTAAGGTCTACATTTATGAACAAAAACTTTTCCTAGTGATACTAGGTTATTAATTAAAAATTTTATTTTAGAATTTTGAAAATAAACACCAAATTTCATTATTGTTAAAGTCCGATCTGGCAATTCAGTTCCCTGGGCCTGAAGCCAACCCCACGCCCTGCTCCAAAAGTCTTGAGTGACAGCTGTCCTTTTAAAAGAACTAACTCATATTATGCTTTTGTTGCTGAGAACAGACTAAAATTAACTTTCATAAAACAATAAAACAACAAACATAGACCCAACAGGTCAAATAAATCAAATCCTTTTTATTACAAAATATAAGCTTAGTGTTTATGAGGAGGGACCGCCTTGGCCAGCAACAGCAACAGAGGAGCTCCACAGCTGCGGCAGCGACTTCACGCCTTGCTCCTCCACCGGCCCCCTCCACCAGGTAAAAGATCCTTGAGGGGAAGGTATGTGTTTTTTTGATGATGTATGTTTTTTGATATAAAACAGAAACATCTCTGGAAGTAAAGTTTTTTCATCTGAGACTGTCAGATCAGCTGAGCTCACAGCTGCCTCTCTTCACACATTCCCCACACAGAACGAGCCAGTAACCTCTAAACAGCGTTTTAAATGGCACCGCAGTTCAGTAAATATCACAAAACACTCGTCTGCCATGTCAGCTAAAATTATGTTTTTTCAGCAGACCGAGTCCGGTAAAATCCCTCGTTTTCAGCCAGAGCCCATTTTTAATTTCTGCTGTTTTCTGCCCACTCTCAGCGCAGCGGGAGTAAACGTGTTTTCTCCACGACAGCTGCAGCCTCCATCGAAACAGCGTCTCACTCAGAAAGCGCTCACGCCTCCTCTCAGTGCGCGCTGGCTCACCTCAGCTCTATGTGAGACCGCAGCCTTGACTCAGCACAGAGGCACACATACAGCCCTTTTTTCTGTCGGAGCCCCCCTTGGGTTCCCCCCGGAGAATCTCCAGAGCGAGTGATGGCAGTAAGGATTTTTAGTCTGGTTGACGTTCATGAGAAACATGACACAACACAAATGCGTGCCCGCTCTCCGAGCATTACTCAGAGTGTCAGCGAGTGTGTTCCCTGGACAGATGGACGGATCGTCTGATCAGAATGGGTTACACACTGCAGTTCGCAGCTCAACCTCCTCCGTTCAGAAGGATTATAGAGTTGGTTCTGTCTTCTCCAGAACAGAGCTCGTCTCTCCATTCAGAAGTTCAGGAATTTCTGACGAAAAACATGATTTCTAGAGCTCCCAACGGAGAGGAACATACGGGGGGTTTTCCTCCCACTATTTCCTGGTTCTGAGAAAAAAACGGAGGGATGAGACCATTCTCGACCTGTTCATGTTCAGCAATTCGATCATGGGGAGACAATTCCACATGCTGACAAACAGCTGCTGGAGAACTTCACCAGAACGACTGGTTTTCACCTCCATAGATCTGAAGAGCGCATATTTCACATTTCCATCATTCTGAAACACCCCACGCACATTCTTAAAATGCGTGGAGACGGCTCTGCAGTCGTTACATATGGCAGGAATGAGAATTCTTTTTATTTGGATGATCTGCTCTTATTAGCTCGGTCCAGTTAGAAAGCTGTCGCACAGACCAAAACGCTAGTGTTCCACCTGCTAAACCTGGGGTTTCTATAAACTGGGAAAAGCTTCCATTTGTCCGTCCCAGATGATTGTTTATCTGGAAGTGGAGCTAAACTCAACTACAATGAGAGCCCGTTTATCACAGCTGAAAGCAGAAGCTCTATCAGCTCAGTTCCGCCATGTCAAACCCTGCAGCATAGTGACAGTTCTGCCTGTCATGCAACTCCTGGGACGATGTCAGCGGCCCACATGTGGTTCCGCTGGGCCTACTTCACATGAGACGCCTTCAGAGATGGTTTGCCCGCCTGCGCATAGATCCTGTGCGCCAGAAGAGGTGGATTATCTTTGTGCCCCCTCCGTGAGAATCGATCTGAATCACTGGGGAAACCCTCTCATTTTGTCAGAGGGAGTTCCCATCAGCAGGCCTACGTCACACGTCTCAGTTTTCACACACGTATTCCTGTCAAGCTGGGAGGAATGTGTCTGTCCCAAGCAGTGGGAGCACAGTGGCTGGACCACATGTCGCTTTACATAATGTGCTAGAATGTTTCACGGTCTGAAACAAGACTCCGCATTTGTCCCCTGCTGCGGGATCAGCATTTTCTGATCCACACAGACGACAAATGACGGCAGTTTACATAAACCGTCAGGGAGACGTGCGCTCAGCCCAATTGTTACGCGTTGCGAAACAGCTGTTGTGTTGAACACACCCAAATACCTGCTCTCCATCAAAGCAGTGTACATTCCCAGCGTCCTGAATAAGCGAGCGGATATCATGTCGAGGGGCGGTCCCTGCCACAGAGACTGGAGCCTCCATCCCGAGCTGATTTCTCGGATTTTGGAGCGGGTTGGGCCAAGCACCAGTGGATCTGTCCGCCACATGGGAGAATGCTCAGTGTCAATAATGGTTCTCAATGAGCCCATGAGACGACCCACTGTTAGGAGTGGACGCCTTCGCTCACAGCCCGTGGCCAAAAATGCTCCTTTATGCGTTCCCTCCAGTCCTGCCGATATCACGGACCCGTGTCTGGGAGGAAGAACTGTCAGTCAGCCTCGTAGCTCCCCAACGCATATGTGCTCCGTGGTTTTCAAATCTGTAGCGACTGATATCGGGTCGGCCGTGGAAACTGCTGTGGGGGGGGCCTCTCCTCCAGGCAGGAAGAGCGATCAGGAGTTACCCAGAAATAGGTCAGCATCTTTGGGTCTGTCCGCTGAACAGATCCGTTTAGAAAAGATGGGCCTCCCACAGGATGTGGTGCGTACGTTCAGGGCGCACGAGCTGCTTCCACCACAATGGTGTACACTTCAAGTGGACAGTTTTTCAGCGCTGGTGCACAGAGAAAGGCGTGGAGGCCATCTCATGGCCACTAGGTGGCATGCTGTCCTTTCTGTAGCAGCTGATGGACAGCGATCTAGCGTTCAGCACAATTAATACTTATGCTGCAGCTATTTCTTCCTGTCATAAGTGCTTCAGTGACAGAACAGTTCTTAATCACCCGTTGATGAAGCGTTTTCCTGAAAGGTGTACGGAGACACAGACCGGTGTCACGTCCACTAGCTTCACAGTGAGACCTGATGATGGTCCTGAACGTTCTGATCAAAGCTCCTCCTGAGCCTTTAGATCAGGTTTTACTTAAATTTCTGTTATTTAAAACAGCCTGCTGTTAGCTCTGACGTTGGCAAAGAGAGTGAGTGATTGATTGCTCTCTCTGTTGCTCCCTCATGTCTCAGAATTCAAGCTGACGGCAGTTCAGCTGTACTGCGTTTTAACCCTGCTCTGAAAAGCATCACAAGCTCATTCTGATCGAGAGTGATAACCTTGGATGGGTTTTATCCTCTTCCTCATAATTCTGAGGAGGAAGCAACATCTTACCTCCTTCTGTCCCATGCGCACATTTTTCATGTTACGTGGCGCACACGTTTCAGCGTATGTTTGTGCATTATAGGGACAGCTCTTCAGGACGTTCTCTATCCACCCAGCGCCTCTCACACTGGTTGTGTGAGGCTATTTCTGAAGCTTACAGTTCATCTGGACTGGATCCTTCAAAGAATCTCGGTGCATTCCACCAGAGGGTTTTCATCCTCCATGGCTCTGCATGGAGGGATGACAGTGGAGGATATTTGTATGGCGGCTGCCTGGTCATCGCCATGTTCAATTATTTGTTATCTACGTGATGTTTTTACTTTCTCCATGACCCATTCTGTTCTCAAGGTTCTGACAGAATGATTATTATTTGTTTCATGGAGCTTCACTTTTGAACTAACACCTGCCTGCATGCAGTTGCAGTGTGAGATATTTATTATCAGTCACAAGTTCATGACTGCTGATTTTATCGTTATTAATCGGTTCATCCTGTGGATCTGTTGGTCTGCTCTGTTCATCGTTACACTGTTACAATTCGTGTCCTCTGTTGTTCCTATTCACAGCAGCAGGTCTGCTACCTCAGCCATTTTTCCTCACCAGAGATCTTCTCCGGTGCGCTCCTGCGCATGGAGCACGCAATTACACAGTGCGTAATTACGCACACAGAAGGCTGAGTGATGAAATGTTTTTTTTGTGCAAGCAGGTGCTTCATGTTGTGTCTGAATGGACCCAGTGAAGCATAGACTACATCCTGCTTTGCCTTTAACCCACTAGCGATAGCCTTAAAGGGCGAAGCCTATACGAAATATAAAGTTGGTTACGTACTGTAACCCCAGATTCTATGAGTATTGGCGCAGCCCTTTAAGCTCTGAGCCTCACTGGTTCCTAAATGGCTGAAGAAAAAAGCTATTTGGGAGCTGATTACCCGGTCTCACCGTAATTTATACCGACCGGGGGTAAGGCCCACACAGCAGGTGGGCGTGGACTAAAGTTTCAGTGCTGCGCTGCGCGCGTAAGGATAAACCCACTAGCGACAGTCTTAAAGGGCTACGCCTAAGCTTTGCAAAGCTTTGCAGCTTTGCAAAGAAAAGCTTTGCAGAGAGTGGTGAAGGCTGCACAGAAATCTGTTGGAATCAGTCTCCCCACCATCACAGACATCTACACCTCCAGATGCAGGAAGAGGGCCACCTGCATCATGAAGGACCCCACCCACCCAGCACACACACTTTTTGCCCCACTCCCCTCAGGAAGGAGGTTAAGGAGCATTAAGTGTAGAACCACTAGACTGAGGAACAGCTTCTACCCTGAGGCTGTTAGACTCATGAATCTCTAACTAGAATAATCACTGTGAAAAACCATATCATGTTGCTGCTGATCTGTTTCATGTTGCTGCTGATCTGTTTCAATGTTGATGTGTTCATGCGTGCACATCTGCTCACAGACTCATGTTCATGTTTGTGCTGATGTTCAATGTTTTATGTTATGAGTGCTTAGTGTATATTTAGTTGATGTTTTTCTTAGTTCATATCTTAGATGTTATTACTGTTTTTCTTATACATTTTATTGTCGGATGTAACTGGGACCTTGTGTACATAATTTCGCTCCACCACATGTACCACATGAGGTGCGAATGACAATAAAGAAACTCTGACTCTGACTCTGACTATGCTCATAGAATCTGGGGTTACAGTACGTAACCAACGTTCTTCATCACTCCCGTTATTGTTGCAATTCAAGATTGTGCAATATTAGTTTCCGTCTGTTATTCTTTCAGCTCTCTCTCCCTGCCTCCATCCATCCGTCCGTCCATCCATCATCCATCCATCCATCCATCATCCATCCATCATCCATCCATCCATCCATCTTTACCCACTGTCTGTTATTTGTTATAGATATTTTGTTTATTAAATTATTAGCATACACATTGTTGTAGAATGTAGGCCTTTTCAGTTTATTTTTCATGCACACACCAGTTTTATTCTGTGATGTAGTGCGACTGAACATTAAATTGCTCCGTCATCAGCAACAGCATGACTCAGCTTAATTTTGCCTGGCTTTCTTTTATATCTAAAAAATTAGTCTTGTTCTATATTCTTCCAGATAATTTCACTCTAAAATATTTTTGTTCATTTGTATAATAGCCTATCTTTAGAGTTGATTTTTTTAGGCTATTCATTTTGTATCTTAAAATCAATTTGGTGACTTGTTAATAAAAATAAATCTTATATCTTCCTTTCTTTACGTTTTTAAAACTATCTTGTCAATCTGATTTGCTTATAAAAGAAGTAAAAGCTTAATAAAAAATAAAAAAAAGCGTGTTTTTTTTTTCTGGCTTCGGCCCTCTAATTACAGGTAATCCATTCGATCCGGGTCGGATCTATTAAGCCCGAATGCAACTAGAGCAGACATGTACAAGAGTATTCCATCTGTTTGATAATGTTCAATCACCTGTTGTTTGCGAGAAGCTTTGTTGTTTTTTGTTTTGTTTTGTTTTATTTTATTTGAGGGGGGAGGGTGGAGGAGGGGTAACTGCTGTCTTTCAATCAGGATATACTTTATTTTTACATGTGTAAGTTTTATTTCAAACACTTAGTTGAATTTGTAATCCCATTTGTAATTGAATAAAAAATATGAAAGTGAATGTATAATTTAAAATCATGAGGAGAAAAAGTGCACACCGTAAGTCTGCAGTGAAGGGATCTGTTTCTTAACAGACAGCCAGCGTTTGATCTAAAGTCATGACAAGCCATGAAGGAAGAGCTTCCTGTTAAATAAACCCACATGGATCTGCCCAGGCTGTGCTGTATAATGAGCAATGTTGTTGTAAATTATCATGTTGCACTGAACACGTGTCCGTACTATGTGTCAGAAAGAAATCCAGATGTTTATGACTGCAGGCTGCAGCCCAGATGGTCAAAATACATTTCAATGTCTTTCATCCAAAGGACTTCATCAGTCCAAGAAGCCACAACAAACTCAGTCTCATAAGTAGCACACTCACATAGTGGGTCAACCAGTTTCATGGTAATAAGATGGTTTCTGGAGTCCGCCGTCGACTTGTCTGATGCAACCTGAGGCAGCAGCCATGTTTACCTAAATTATTGAGCATGAACTTTGATGTTTTGAACCACTTTGGCCATGGCTGCCTCTGAGGAGACGACAGGGGAGAGGGTGAACTCCAGAAACCATCTTATCACAATCAAACTGGTTGATCCAATAAGGTGCTGCTTATAGGACTGAGTTTGTTGTGGCTCCTCAGACCGATGAAGTCCTTTGGATGAAAGACGAAACATTTTAACAAAAAGAAACCGTCCAGAAGATGTGGAAAATAATAATTGTTCTTAAGTTTAAAAAACTCTTAATAAAAAGAAAACCAGAGACATTTCTCTTTTAGCTCAAAACGGAGCGCGAGGTTTATTCTTTCTGCAGAAAGGAGTTGCTGCCTGCACGAAGTCAGAACAAGCACTGGATTCTTAAAGAGACAGTACATATATTTATACATGTTTCGTGCGTCACAATAACATTTTATCATGAAGGGAGGATAACGTTTCTCGGGCTGATATCATACACAAGTTCTTGTTATCAGTACGAGATGATGTTATTCTTCTTGTGGAGCCGTGCTTTGTAACCAGTCTTCTGTCCATGTGACTAGAACATTCTGATAAACATTTGTGGAGCTGGTATTTTTTAATTAGATTTGTAACAAGTCTTTGTTCATGGGCTAGAATATTCTGATAAACCAGGTGGAGCTGGTATTTTTTAATTAGATTTGTAACAGTCTTTTGTTCATGTGGCTAGAATCTCTGATAAAGGAAAAACATGTTGATACGAAAAAGCGTCTTCAGCCGTTAGATAAAAGTTCTGTATCTTTGCCTCTCTGCAGGTGGTGAAATACAAGGACGTTTGCTGAGCAGAGGACAAAAGTTCACATTTACAAGAGTTTACCAGAGTTCACATTCACACACCAACTTTGAAAGTCTGCAGAATGAGCATGGATTAAATGATATTTAAACAATACATGTTAGTTTATTAATTTTTTTCACAATTTCCCCCCTTTTGTTCCAAAAGGAACAACAAAATAAGAAAACAGAGTGAATAAAATATATATATATATATATATATATATAAGTATAGACTTTGAATGGGATAAACATCAAGTTCAGTGCATCACTTGTGGTTTGGCACAGGACCATCATAAACTTCAAATGGAAGTTGCAAGAGCTGTTTTTGTGGGTTACAGACCCTGTTTAAAAGCTATATGCGTACAGGTAAGAAACTTCAATTTTATTCAAAACATGAAAATATACAAAGAACTCAAAGGAGGGCATACTGTTTTAGTCAAAAAGTATTAACATAAAATATAAAAAGAAGAAAACATAAAATTTTTATTTAAAAGCATAAAACCAAAATATGAAAGAGTAAGAAATGTCTTTAGTTCTGGAAATGTTGTCCAGTGTACTCATGGTCTTCTGGTCTAAGCCTAAGAACACAACTTTGGACGGCTAAGACTACTAAATCTAGGAATTCTAGTCTAGATGGAATGGGTGAAGTTTCAGTCATCAGGGAGTGTCCGCCTCTGTCAAAGTCAATTACAAAGATGTCATCGGTGCAGGATGTGTCAATCTCAAGAATGGATTGATGTTCTCTAACTGTAAAACGAATTTTCCTTTTATTTTAAAACAAAAGTGGTGGAAGTCCTAGGCGACAGTTCAGTGGATGGGCTGGGCTTTTTGATGTCAATGTCAGAGATGGATGTCGTAACTACTCCTGTAAAGGTCTTGTTTACCATGCTCTTGATGCATGGGACAACACAGGAGAAAAATAAGCAAAACAAAACTAAAAAGACGATGAGAGGGGCGCATATTCTCAACAGAAGCTGCCACCATGAACCAGAGGTAAGCCATACCCAGAAATCAAAGGGCTGTGCGCCTTTGGTACCGCTTTCTACATAGTCTTTTAAGTGGGACAAATCTTCTAGTGCGTCATGGATGGCACCTCCATCGTGTGTTTCATCAGGGATAAATGTACAGCATACTTGACCAATTATCTTACAAACGCCCCCTTGTGAGGCCGTTAAAAGATCAAGGACAACTCTATTTTGGAGAACCATATTCCTAATTGCGTTTAATTCATTTTGAGTTCCTTTTCCTAGCATTTGTGTGGCATTAATCAGGCGGAGAAGTGCATATCTATTGATCTCTACATGGTTGCGGACTTCACCTAATCCAACCATAGGGAATACTTGTTGAAAGAATTTTTCACCACCGTTCCAAATTCTGTATTCCCATGGTACTCCCGTGCTAGTGGTCAGCCCTCCCCATCTAGTGACTTTGGGCATAGGTGAACGACGGGGTCTCTTATCGCGTGATTGTGGTGGTTGTCTTAATACGAACATTGGGTTTGTTAGCTGAACCAAAGCACATAATCCACCCCAATTTGGAGGGAGGGCGGTGTATGCCTTGTGGCCGCAAAGAAAATACCAGTCTGACAGGACCCTGGAGCCTTTATCTCCGGGAACTGAAACACTACAGCGAGTCACGTTCTGTCTGCCTTTTGTGTGCTTGTGTATGTGAAAAGTTATTTGTGTTAGTAGTCCCTCACAATTGGTTAAATTGTAACCATCACAAGACGTACCGCTTGCGCGATTTCCGTCTGTGAAGTTTTCTCCCTCTCTGCAAAAGGTGCAGTACAGGTAAGTTGCCTCATTTCCTGTTCTGGGTGGGGGAAGATCACAGAAAGAGTATACTGTCCTACATAGGTTCCATGGGAGGGTACCTACTGAAGTAGTACCATTATTAAATACGCAATTTCCTAGTGTTTCAGGTTTTAAATTTGTTAACGTGATAATTTCTGGTAGGGTTAGTGGTATTTGGGGCAGGGGCAATACATCAGAGGTTGCAGTACAGTTGCCCTTGGGGAATCGTCCCAACATTAGCTTGGCTTGCTGGGTGAATAAATTCACATTTCTTATTAGTATAGGAGACAAAGGTAGTGAGTAATTTCGCGAGTCCCAGTTTTGTAGGCCTGGGTGAATACTCAAGCCATACAGACAAGACTGTAGGTTGGGGGAGACTGGTTGAGTACGTAGTCCTGAATTGTGTGTGGCATAAGGCATGTGTGCGCATACATAACAATTAGTGGTGTTTCCTTCGTGAGCTGTTCTATTCATCAGTTGCCACCATAAGTTTGTGCTGTAGTCGTGTTGATGTTCATGGTCAGGTTTCAGTAAATGGGATAAGTCGCGTCGGGTGCGTGGGTGTGTTAAGTTCTGTGTGTGACAAGGTCCCTTGTCTTGAAAAAAACAAAAGTGTTGTAAGAGGAAAATAAAACCAACAACTAGAACGAAAGTGTATGCAAAGAATGCAAAAAGCTTCCACTGGTACCGCATGGAGTTCATGATGGTTGTTTGTCTGTTGGGTATCAAACGTCTATCTGTTCTGCCTGCCTGATCAGTTGGAGGGTCTAGGTACCCCGCCGCCCTCACTGTGAGCCTGAGCTCTATCAGTGGGTGGTGAACGTGAGTGGCGTAGATCCCCCGTGGGTATCAAGCCGTTCAGACTCCGATACTTGTTGCACCCGCGGTGGCACCCAGCTCTTAAGCTCTGGTGCTTCTTTTCCTCTGGGCTAGTTCTCGATATCCTGGTTTCCGTCCGGTCGAAGAGGGGCAATGGGGACGCTGCCTCACCTGGTTTTGACGCCAGTAAGTGTGCTGTCCTGGCTCTGTTAGGTTTGGTCGTGGCCTAACAGACCGCTGCCTCAGCTACCCGTTGGTGCTGAGTGACTCTTTGGGCAGTTGCCCTGGTCTTTCCTGTCCTTTGCTCCTCTGGTCTTCTCCTGATGGTAGAGTGATCCCTTTGAACAGCTTACAGTGGGAGGCGTGGACCCAAGTAGTTCTCTCAGCCACCTTCACAGCCGTGTGGGTGGTCAGCAAAACCTGGAATGGTCCAGTCCACCTGGGAGAGTTCCAGGGCCTTCTCCTGAAACATTTAATCATAACAAAGTCTCCAGGAGAAATACAGTGCAATTGCTTTTGCGCAGGTGTAGGGAGTCCTCCCTGCACCTGAGACCTGATGGATGTTAAGTGTTTGGTTAGTTCAATGCAATAGTTCATCATGTTATGATCACAGTGTTTGAGATCTCTGGTGGGATCAGTTGTCGGTCCAACTCCCAGATTGGGAGGAGCTGCAAAAAGGATTTCAAAAGGACTAAGACGAAGTTTAGCTCGTCTGCGCATCCTCATATACATCACAGCAATAGGCAAGCATGTGACACAGTTCTGCTTTGTGTCCTCACAAAGTTTGGCCAGTTTGTTTTTCAAAGTACCATTTTCTCGTTCAACAGCGCCCCCGCTCTGTGGGTGGTAGGCACAGTGTTTTATCAGGTCAAAATGTAGGGTCGTGGATACTTCACTCATGATCTCATTTTGTAAGGATGGTACCATTTGCTGTTTCTGTTTGTGTTTGTGTTCCCCACTCTGCTTTTTGTGCTCTTGTTGTTCTGCTCTTTGTGTGGTTTCTGTTCCTATGTATCTGGTCCTGTTTTCCACTCACCCCTCAGTCTGCCTCTCCACTCCTCAGTCTTTATCATTCACACCTGTCCCTCATCAGCCACCTGCCCAGGTGCTCTCATTACTCACTCTCCCTCTGTCTTATAAAAAGCATTTCTCTCCTCCACTCCTCGTCCGGTCATTGTTCTGTATTCACAGACATCTCAGTCCTCCTCTGTCCTGTCTTGTTTTTGTCCACCTGATGATCTGCTCTGCCTGTGTACTCTGATGTCCTGTTCAGCCTTGTTTTTGATCCTGTTTTGCCAAAGTAAGTTTTGCTGCACCGACAGCCTTTTGTTTTGTTGTTTAAATAAATTATTTTTATTTAAACTCCTGCCTCGCTCGCCTCCCTGCAAATGGGTTCCAACTGTGAGGATTGTGACACATTTGCGAAGTGGGACCCATTATCACTTGAAATTCTCTGGGGGATTCCCCATCGTGGAATGATTTCCGTCAGTAAAATCTTTGCTACTGTGTTTGCTGTTGCATGTTTTGTGGGGAAAACTTCAACCCATTTGGAAAACATATCGACAACAACCAAGCAGTATTTCTTGTTTAAAACGGGCGTTAATTCAATAAAATCAATCATTAGATGTTGAAAAGGAGTAGTCACTGTCTTGTGTGCACCTGGTGCTGTGGTTTTTATTGTTTTTGAAATATTGTGAGTGGCACATATCAGACATGAGTCACAGTACTGTTCAGCAACTTTCAAAAATTTCACAGTAAACCAGTGTGTGTCCATTTCTCTTAACATTCCCCCCTTTGACACATGGTCTCCACCATGTGTTAAAACAGCAAAAGAATGAAAGAAATGTCGAGGTAGGCAGGGGTTGTTGTTTGGACCTAGCCAGATACCATCAGTGAATGTGCTTCCAAGGCGTTTCCATTCTGCTCGCTCAGAAGGTGTTGAGAGTTTTTGCATGTCTGTGATGGTGAATGAGTCAGGTGAGGCTGTGGTCTGAGATGATGAGCATACCATAAGAGGAAGTGGGTGGATCCTTTCAGGAGGTGTGGTAGCAGCAGATTTAGCTGCTATGTCAGCAGTTGCGTTGCCCCTAGAGACATAGTCAGTGTTTCGGGTATGGGCTGCACATTTTACTACAGCAATGTGTTTGGGAAGTGTGATTGCTTCTAGAAGATTAGCAACAAGTTTGTGGTTCAAGATGGGCTGTCCATCTGAACGAAGGAAGTGACGATGTTTCCACAAAGCTCCAAAATCATGTACAACACCAAAAGCATAGCGAGAGTCAGTGAAGATGTTGACAGATTTGTTTTCAGAGAGTTGGCAAGCTCTGGTCAAGGCTATGAGTCCACAGGCCTGAGCTGAACAAGGAGGCAATGAACGAGCCTCAATGGTGGAAGAGGAAGTTACAACTGCATAACCGCTGTGAATAGAGCCAGTGTTAGGATCACGTGAAGATGAGCCATCTACAAAGAGTTCCCAGTCTGGGTGTTCAAGAGGTTCTTGTTGTAAGTCAGGTCTAGGTGTGCAAAGCACTTCAAGTTCTGCTAAGCAGTCATGTGGTGTGCCTTCGATAGGTGAAGGTAAGAGTGTAGCTGGATTTAAAACGTTGCAACGTTGGATGGTGATATTTGGCATGTCAAGAAGAGTGGTGTGGTACCTTAACCAACGCGCTGTAGACAAGTGAGCAGTTTTTTGCTCGTTTAGAATGTGAGTGACAGCGTGTGGTACAAGCAAGGTCAAATCAGAGTACCCCACAATGTCTCTACTGGCCAATACAGATTTTTCTGCTGCAGCAACAGCGCGCAAACAAAGTGGGAGTCCTGCAGCAACTGGATCAAGTTTTGATGAGAAGTAGGCCACCGGTTTCATGCGGTCACCATGCTTTTGCAACAAAACTGAGGTCATGCATCCCCCCCTTTCATCCACCGCCTGCACAAATGGGCGGGTTGGATCAGGAATTCCTAAGGTGGGGGCTTTCTGCAGCTGTAATTTGAGAGTCTCAAATGCTGACAGTGCAGGTGGTGTCCAAGTCAATTTAGAGCTCATTTGAAGGCCTTTTTCATGACAAACAGCGCGGAGTGGTGTTTCAAGTTCTGCGTAGTTTGGAATGAAATGTCGACAATAACTGCATAACCCTAGGAACGACATGAGCTGTTTTTTTGTTTCAGGAAGAGGAAGAGCAACAATGGCTGTAACATGCGCAGGAGCCAGCTCTCTTCCTTCTGCAGAGATTCTGTGACCCAGAAATGTAACCAGTGGCAACACAAACTGTAGCTTAGACAACGAGGCCTTGTGGCCCTCTGCAGCTAGATACTACAGGAGGCGGATTGTGTGTGTTTTGCATGTTTGTGCATCAGGAGCAGCCAAAAGAAGATCATCAACATATTGAAGAAGTGCACAATCAGGTGGAAGACTGAACCCTGCCAGACTATCTCTCAAAGCCTGGTGGAAAATAGTTGGAGACTCACAATAGCCCTGGCAAAGGCGAGTGAAGGTGTAAGACTTCCCTAAAAACTCAAATGCAAACCAGTACTGGCTGTCTGGATGCACAGGTACACTAAAGAAAGTGTTGGCCAGGTCTATGACTGAAAAGTAGGTGGAGCCAGTTGGTATTTGAGACAAGATCACATAAGGATTAGGGACGATCGGTGCACGAGCCTGAACTGCAGCATTTACAGCTCTAAGATCCTGAACAAACCGCCACTCAGGACGAGGAGTGGGGTGGACCTTCTTTACTGGAAAAATTGGAGTTCTCACAGGTGAAGTAGGACAAGGAACGATTACACCTGCTTCCAGAAGAGAGTGAAAAACAGGTGTAATGCCTGAGGCTGCCTCAGGTTTCAGTGGATACTGTGGTATTTTTGGTCGGTAAGAAGATTTAGGAGTAATTTGG
>NC_056498.1:84108974-84110402 GCF_014905685.2 Nematolebias whitei
TTGATGAGACTGTGCTGGTAGCAGGGGATGGTGGTGGGAGTGGTCCAGTTGTAACATCTCTTCCTCCTGCTGCTCCTTGTTCAACCTATTGCTGAGGGGCAGCTGGCCTTGGTCCAATAAAATCATCGTCCGAAGTGAGGATCCATGCAGGTTTCAGTCCAGGGCGGGTCTCATGCGCTTCCATCTGTGGTGGGCCATAGGGTGGTGGGTCTTTGAGTCCAGCCAGCGAGGGGTAGATTGAGGTGGAGGGTGCGGTGGGAGGAAGAGGTCCGTGGGTCTCCGGTGCATGTGTGAGAGAAGACAGAGGAAAAGAGAGGTTTTCAAGTTTTTTTTTCTTTCTTTGTCTGGTCTTTGTCTTTCTGAGTCTCCTGTTCTCTGCACTGTTTCTGTAAGTCTTCAACTTTTTGAGACATCTGTAATAATCTGGACTCCGTTTCACCCATCATATTTTTAGACTCATTTTTCCACATTTTAAATGCTTCCTCATGTCTGTGCATCGTTAAGTAAACCTTTTGAGGTATATTCTTCATCTGAATCATCTTCTGTTTTTGCTGCAATAATTGTTCTTCGAGTTTTTGAATGTCTTCGGTCTCAAAAGATCCATTTTTAAGAAAACCAAATTCGTAATGCCACTGAGAAACGAAACTAAGACAGGAATCTCCGTGTAAGCGTTTCATTTTTTCTGCAACCGAACCGCTTGGTATATAATCTAGATTTTTACTTTTTGTCGCTCCCATTTTATCTTTGTTAGTCTCTCTTTCTTTAAGACGAAACTATTTTATTTCCTCAGCCCTCTTTTATCAAGACGAGCTTACCTCGGTTTTCCTAGTGAAAACTTACACTCGGTTCTTACTCTAAATTCAGAACTTACACTCGGTTTTCCTGGTGAAAACTTACACTCGGTTCCCCTAGTGAGAACTTACACTCGGTTCCCCTAGTGAGAACTTACACTTATTTTATGAGAGAGCGATCTTTTTGACGGAGTCATGTCTGTCGCCCGCTCGCTAGCTTAGCGCTTTTTTTAATTTTTTTTAAAAATTTATTTATTTACCTTATCGTAGATATCTCTGGCTTCCTGTTTCGAATACGGCCGGAGTCGATCCTCTCTCCGGAGAACCAGACGTCCTCCCACTCCCAAAACGTCCTACTTTGGAGGGTCGGAGGTCCGGTGATCAGCCCCGTCGTGATTCCCCGTCGATCGGACGAACTCCTGGCATATCCCAAGCGTTGCCTCCAAACTTTTGTGGAAAATAATAATTGTTTTAAAGTTTAAAAAACTCTTAATAAAAAGAAACCCAGAGACATTTCTCTTTTAGCTCAAAACGGAGCGCGAGGTTTATTCTTTCTGCAGAAAGGAGTTGCTGCCTGCACGAAGTCAGAACAAGCACTGGATTCTTAAAGAGACAGTACATATATTTATACATGTTT
>NC_056498.1:84110502-84110929 GCF_014905685.2 Nematolebias whitei
CTCAAAATGGAGCGCGAGGTTTATTCTTTCTGCAGAAAGGAGTTGCTGCCTGCACGAAGTCAGAACAAGCACTGGATTCTTAAAGAGACAGTACATATATTTATACATGTTTCGTGCGTCACAATAACATTTTATCACGAAGGGAGGATAACGTTTCTCAGGCTGATATCATACACAAGTTCTCGTTATCAGTACGAGATGATGTTATTCTTCTTGTGGAGCCGTGCTTTGTAACCAGTCTTCTGTCCATGAGACTAGAACATTTCTGATAAACATTGTGGAGCTGGTATTTTTTAATTAGATTTGTAACAAGTCTTTGTTCATGGGCTAGAATATTCTGATAAACCAGGTGGAGCTGGTATTTTTTAATTAGATTTGTAAGTCTTTTGTTCATGTGGCTAGAATCTCTGATAAAGGAAGAACATGT
>NC_056498.1:84111029-84118053 GCF_014905685.2 Nematolebias whitei
GGATTAAATGATATTTAAACAATACATGTTAGTTTATTAATTTTTTTTCACAAAGACCTGACTGAACTTTGTTGGATTTTTTACATGGATTATTGAGCATGGACTCTGATACATTTCAATGTGTTTAAATTTTATGTATCTTCTCGTGTTCATTTTTATATTTTGCAGCACTCTGTAACTCTCAGTTTACACTTTTTCCATCCTTCCGACAGGCTCTGTTCCTCGTCACTGTTGGTTGCCCTTTGTTCCTCAAACCAAGGGGGCCTCACCGTGGGTCATACCCAGTGGCGCAAAAAGCGGGTATGCAGCGTATGCAACGCATAGGGGCGCTGCACTGCAGGGGGCGTCAAAACCCTCTGTAGAAAAAATGTTTTTCTAGTAGGCATTTTCTAAATGATCAATAACAGGGGAACAGCACTGATTAGGCGCCCCTCTGCTCCTTCACCTCCCCTCTGCTCCTTCACCTCCCCTCTGCTGCTTCACCTCTCCTCTGCTCCTTCACCTCCCCTCCTATCGCTCTCCCTTCCCACACAGGTGGCTGTGAACACGCCCCTAAGAGAACGCACTCGGCGCGTTTTTTTTTTTTTTAATCTTGAACTACCGCTCGTTGTGCACTTGACAACAAGATGGAGCGGCAGAAAAAAAAGCTATCCGGGGCGCAAAACAGAAAAAGGAAAAGGGAGAAGGATAAAGATGTTGGCGGGATGAAAAAAAGCCTTTCAATGTGGTTGAAAGATAGTAGGTAAGTACTGTCAGTGTATTAGCAGGACAGGAGGGTTTAAATATTCAGGTTAGCTAAAGCTAGCCTAATACACTGCGGTTGGCTGTTAAATGTTGCCTCCCCTATTGATGTGATTTGTTTAGTATTTTCTGTATTTTTATGAATATTTGATACATGCGCCTCGCCTGTCACACACACATATCCACACACTAAGTGTAAGAATGACCAAAATAAAACTCATGAAATATTAACACAGGAAAGCTAAACTGTTGTGGCGGCAGTTCCCAGCTATGATCCAACGCTTAGCCCTCAGTGCTGCAATTTATTCACTCATATGTACATTTATTATTATTGATTCTTTAATTAAAGATGAGTTGTACAAGTTTATGTGTGTATCAGATAAATTAGTCCTCAGTGTCACTATAGCTCAAAAAGGTTGGTGACCCATGTTTCCAACCTTTTTGGCAGAGGGACACTTGAGTTTAAATGTCTTATTCAGTATCACTACAGTGGTGTGTGTTGTGATGTATCTGGTGAGTCAGATCAGATGAAATGTCCAGTCAGTAACTGTTATCCAACAAGGAGATCATTTAAATTCAAGTTTCATTTCTATTGTGGTTTGACTGCTGTATTTTTAAACCTACTTGACACAAAATTAATGTCATTCAGCTGTGAGGATGGAGAGAAGGAAGAGAAGATGACAGAAGAAGAATCAGGACAGACTGGGGAAGGCAACAGGTTGGTCTAATGCAGGTGGAAGTGAGGGAACAGTTACTTAATCCCAAGCAATAACGTGTAAACATTATTTTTAAAAACTGTATTAAGATCTGTCATTTTTACAACTAATATATAATGCTTTTTTGACCTTATGACTTAGTGCAGAATGCCACAGACAAAAGGTGAAGGAGACAGACACGAGGTCAGTCATAGAGGAGACAAGTGATGACATCAGGTAGGAATAATTACATTAGGGAGGCAACAAAAACCTATATACCATGATGGTTTTAATTTCTGATGACCATATTTCATTGTCTTCTTTTTTGGGAAAATTAGTTCAGGCAGACATGGTGAGTTAATCATCACAAAGCAGAGAGGACCAGATGATGAAGAGGGAGAGGAGCAGAGAGGACCAGATGATGAAGAGAGAGAGGAGCAGAGAGGTCCAGATGATGAAGAGGGAGAGGAGCAGAGAGGTCCAGATGATGAAGAGGGAGAGGAGCAGAGAGGTCCAGATGATGATGTAGAGGGAGAGAAGTACAGAGCTGCAGAGGAGAGGGCTGAGGCAAGGCTTTATTCAGAAGATCCATCCGAATGGCCTTTACCACACAAAATGGGGGACACATTTAGGCAGTACATGGTTGAAAATGGCCCACAGAAAGTTTCTGATGGTCCATATCCAAGATCAGAGAAGAATAAGAGGTGTTTTTCCAAAGCGTACTGTTTTCGTATACTGTCTAATGGAGAGAAAGTTGAACGAGATTGGTTACTGTATTCCAAAAATACCAGCAGAGTCTATTGTTTTGCGTGTAAGCTTTTTGGTGAAGCTAAAGTTTCTGATACATGCCTTGTGGCAGGGTACATTAACTGGCGATGTCTTTCAAAAACACTGAAGCACCATGAAACCAGTAGTTCTCACATAAATGCTTATCTGATGTGGAAAGAAATGATATCTCGCTTACGCCTAGGTAAGACTATTGATAGTGAACTGCAGAGAACCATGGCAGCTGAAAAAGCATACTGGAGAAGTGTGTTGACTCGAGTTATTGACTGCATACTCTTCCTTGCAGAGAGAAACTTGCCACTAAGGGGGAAAAATTCTCAGTTAGGAAATCCTAAAAATGGAAATTTTCTGGGAATCCTTGAGCTCATTGCACGATATGATGTCACACTGGCAGAACATCTTAGAAAGGCAGCCTCCAAACAAACCACTGGATATCTGACATGGTGCACTCAGAATGAATTTTTAGATTCAATATCAGAGTGTGTTTTGGGTAAAATATCTGCCCAGATCAAAGCCTCTAAGTACTTTGCAGTGGAACTGGACTGCACACCTGATATTTCAAAGCAAGAGCAGGCCTCAGTCATTATTCGATATATTGATACTGATGAGAAGAAAAAAGTCACTATTGCAGAGTCTTTTGTGGGGTTCACTGCTGTGAAGGACACAACTGGGAAAGGCCTCACAGATACACTAACAGGGGTTCTGGAGAGTCTGGGGTTGGATTTGGCTAATTGTAGAGGACAAAGTTATGACAATGGCTCTAATATGAGGGGAATAAACAAGGGTGTTCAAGCTTTAATACAACAGAGATGTCCAGAGGCTTTATTCATCCCCTGCTGCAGCCACAGCCTGAACTTTTGTTATGTGATGCAGCCTCATCTAGCAGAGAGTGTCTCACTTTTTTTGGCACTGTTCAAAGATTGTACACAATCTTTTCGTCTTCTGTGAAGAGGTGGGACATTCTCACAGAGTTTGTCGACATCACACTGAAGCCTCTGAGTGACACCCGGTGGGAGGCAAAGCTAGACTCTGTCAAAGCTATACGTTTCCAGATGGGGGGAATTTTAGATGCACTACAAAAGCTTGGAGAAGTGGCAGGAGACAGCAAGATTGTCTCAGAGGCAAAATCACTATCTGATGAGATTGTCAGTATGGAGTTCCTTGTGTGCCTCATAATTTGGTATGCCTTATGTGAGATCAACTTTGCAAGCAAGGCACTACAAGCAGCAGATGTGTCAATGGACACAGCCATTAGGCTAATCGAGTCTCTGAAAGAGTTTTTGCTCAAATATAGAGAAGAGGGCTTTCAGAAGTCACTTGACATTGCAAGCAAAATAGCCATCGAAATGGATGCTTCTCCTAAGTTCAAAGAGAAACGACTTAGGAAGCAAAAGAATTTCCCAGATGACAATTCATGCACTGGTCATCATGAAAAGGAACCCACAAGGCACTTCAGGTGCATGGTTTTCAATGTTATTGTTGACACACTCCTCCAAGAGCTGTCTGAGAGGTTTTCCAATTTTCAACTTGTGTCTGAGAAATTTAAATTCATCACTAAAATGGAGCACATGACAAAAGCTGAGCTGGAGGAATCAGTGACCACATATGCCCTGACCACTTGTGATGTTTCAAGAGATATCATTCAAGAAATATACCCAGCAAGCCGTCTACTGAAGGGTTACAAGGCTCTAGAAAAGTTAAATTTCCTAATTCAAGAGGACCTTGATTTGGTATTTCCAAATTTGACAGTAGCCCTTAGAGTATTTTTAACCATGCCTCTGACAGTTGCATCTGCAGAGAGATCATTTAGCAAGCTGAAGCTCATCAAAACATACCTTCGTTCAAATATGAGCAATGATCGCTTGTCCCAGTTAGCAGTGATCTCTATTGAAAACAGTGTGGCACGGTCTATTTCATTTGATGTTATACTTGACAAATGGGCAAATGCAAAGTCACGGAATGTAACAGTTTAAATGTCATAAATGTTAAAACTCTGACATGGACTCCAGGCTGTTAAGATGTCATATTTCCGCTACATAAAATGTTGAGCACTGACTGAGTACCACTACTGTTATATATTTGTACTTTATAAAACTTCTTATTTGTTTATGATTGAAATGATCACCTGATATAATATGTAACATTAAAAAAATCTGTAATATTACTACTGTATTTTCTAAGTGCATGACTAAGCTGTATGAGGCGGCAAGTAAAAAGGAGCGGTTGGGGGGGGCGCCGATGATGTGTTCGCATCCACCTCAAAAATATGTAGTTGCGCCCCTGGTCATACCTAAAATGTTCCTATTCAGTGTTGTATAAAAGAACAATGTACTGATCTATTCAAAAAGCGTTCAATACAAAAAAATGTACTGGTCTGTTGTTGGTTGGTGTTGAGGACCCATGAGACAGCAAGCAGCAAACAGTCAGGTGAAATTCAAAGTGTTTAATTTAAAATAAACCATCTAGTAAAAACAAAAAGCAGGTAACAGATTCAAGGAGTAATCAAGCTTATGTCTGCACATCTGACACATCATTAACTTTTTTTTGGGGGGGGGGGGGTGGATGCAGGCTAAAAGGAGCAATGAAGTGTTGCTGCCATCTCCTGTTCATTGCTGTCAGTCTGCTTTCATTTATTGAGAAATTTGCAATCTAGATGCAAAAGTCATTTTTAGTGCCTTAAATGACCGACCACCCCCCCCCCAACCCAAATAAATAAATAAAAACCCTCACAATCTCTGTGAGGGTGTCAGTTTTAAGTGTTTTTTAGTTCATCATCAATGATCAATACCTGCAAAAGTGCAATTATACACAGGATTATAGCAGTATAAATAAAAACTAGAGAATTTGCATTTCCTGTGAAAATGCAGTGGGAATGCTTAGTGATGATAAACAGCTGAAATGTAGCAGAAATGGAAGAACAAACCTAAGTTTGCAGAAGAAAGCAGAAAGAACATCCATCCATTTTCTTTACCCGTTTGTTCCATTTTGGGTCACGGGGGTCGCTGGTGCCCATGTCCAGCAATCACTGTGCGAGGGGCGGGGTACACCCTGGACAGGTCTCCAGTCCATCACAGGGACACATAGAGACAAACGAGACAAACAACCATTCACTCTCTCACTCACACCTAGGGACAATTTAGAGTTACCAATCAGTCTAACATGCATGTTTTTGGTCTGTAGGAGGAAACCGGAGTACCCGGAGAAAACCCACGCATGCACGGAGAGAACATGCAAACTCCACCCAGAAAGACCCCTGGACCGGGGTTTGAACCAGGGACCTGCTCGCTGAGAGGCAGCGGCTCTACCAGTTGCGCCACCGTGCTGCTAGAAAGAACATGTTTTCTGAATTAGGTTTCAAAATGAGCACAAAGATTAGGAAATGAGCTAAAAAAGCTGAAAGTAGCTAAAAAAGCAGAAAGAATCTGAAACTGCCAGAAGGAAATGGAGATTTTTACTGAATTTGGCTGAAAAAAATTGAAATGAGTGCACAAAATGTGTAATTAGCTGAAAAAAATTAAATTAGCATAACAACAGCTATAGCAGAAATTGTAGAAAAATGAAGCTTGCAGAAATCAGCTGAAAGGAGCACAACAAGCTGAAATTAGCAGAAAGATTAGCTGAAAGAATTTGAAAGGAGCACAAAACAGCAGAAAAATCAGCTGAAATTAGCTGAAAGTAGCTGAAAAAAGTTTAAATTTGCACAAGGAAGCTGAAAGAAGCTGAACCAGAACAAACTGTAAAAGGAGCAGTAACAGGTTGTAAACACATCTAAAGATTTAAAGGATGTAAACTGAGCTCAATTAATTTTATATGAGGAAAAAATGCCAGAAAAGGCTAAATATTTCAAACAGCTAAAGTTGCACCAACACCAAAAGTCATAGCAGGATTGTTCTGAAAGAGCTGAACATTTTGATTTATGTTTTGTTGAAATAGCTTGAAAACTGCGGAACGAGAATTGTGCTGGAAACGTACAGAAGAAAAATTGATGACATTAGAGCTTCATTAACATTTACACATATTAGACTGTTTGTGTACAGTAAGTTTGCTTATATTTTGAAGCATACTGTGACACAGCTGTGATTAATGTGATTTAATAAAAGATATATGAAAAATAACATGCTTTGTATTGATTCTGTTGATTTTATTTGTCTTGTTTGCCTGTCTTTTTTTAACCAATCATTCCGTTTTGTTGTTCATCATCATCAGGCCAGGACTCTGCGGTCTACACTCATCTCCAGGCCAGCGGTCACTCTTTCAAGGATGAAGATGTTCACATCCTGGACAGAGAGGAACAATGGTTTGAGAGAGGAGTAAAGGAGGCCATCTTTGTGAAAAGAAACCGTCCATCATTAAACAGGGGTGGAGGCCTCCAGGTTCAACTGTCCCCCTCTTACAATGCTGTGATTGCTAGTATCACTCAGCCCTCTGTGAATAGTAAACAGCCATCAGTGTGCTAATGATCCATTGTTAGGCTGATGGTCCTTCTTGAGCATGTGAGCAGCTGGTTTTGGTTGTCAGCAGCAAACTGGTTGATCCACTCTGAGACGGTGCTATTTAAGAGACTGAGTTGAATACAGCACCTCAGACTGAGGAAGTCTCTCGGATGGAAGACGAAACGTTTCTACATTTTTTTTTTTTTTTATGTCCAGAGAACCAGACTCAATTTCTTTAGAAAAATAAAGACAATTAATAAAAATGGTGAATTTATTGTTTAGAAATAAATCACTCTCTAAATGTCTCTGCTCGCCTACAGTCTGTGTGTGTGTGACAACTATACAAAGAAATCTGAAGTCTTTATAATC
>NC_056498.1:84118153-84118600 GCF_014905685.2 Nematolebias whitei
CACACACACACATTTTACCTTGTCCAATAAAATTCATCACAGACGAGTTTTAATTCCAATATTTCAATTAAACTTGACCAAAAATATATAAATAAAGACTGAACGGCTTCTTTCTACAAATTAAAAACGTGCAATTTATAACAAAATACTTTCTCAACTGCACACACACACACACACACACACACAAACATACCATACTTAGATATAAATGTGTGTGTGTGTGTTACGTGGCTGTAGGTGGGCTGTGTGTGTATCTGTGGCCATCTTTGAAAGGGTAATCCATCTCTATCACTTAAATGATTATCCCCATTAATCTGTTGTAAACTAATAAAGTAAACACCCACCCCCCTCATCCCTTCACTTTCCTGCTCCTCTGCTCAGATGCAGGTTCATTAAGCCTTCAGTACATTAATACGTCTTCATGTCGTCCCCCCCCCCCCCCCCCCC
>NC_056498.1:84118700-84119449 GCF_014905685.2 Nematolebias whitei
CACACACACACCCATTGTTCCCATCACCAGGTGCTTAGGACCCCTGGGGACCCTTAGAAGAGGTTGTGTCCCTCTGTCTGTTCCTGCGAGTGAAAAAGTGGGAGAAGCTCATAGCTGTTTGTGTGTGTGTGTGCTGTGTGTGTGCGTGTGTGTGCTGTGTGTGTGTGTGTGTGTGTGTGTGTGCGAGCTGGGTGAGCCAGCAGCGTGTGTAAGTTTGTGTTGATGAGGGCGAACGAAATTGTGTCTGTCTCTGCGAGAGTGTCACGGAGATGAGGTGATGAGCCTCGTGAATTTAATTTTGCAGGGTGGGACTCATGTGGCCCCGGCAGTCGCCATGGTAATGTGCATGATCAGGTTAGAGAACGGTTGCTGCTGGTGATCAATCATCCGGGTTGTCACCGCGGTTGGGGGCCGGTCGGCATGAGGCCACTTGGAATTGGCACGAGATGGATGTGGCCGTGTTTACAGAGCATGTCAAACTAAAGTTTGGTCAATTAAAGCTTGTTAAACTAACAACCTCCCCTATAGACATGACACACACACACACACACACACATGGCACTGATGAGTGTGTGTGTGCTGTACTGATGTGGAGCGTTGATATACAAGCATGGTGTTTACTGGACAGTCACTGGAAAAGGACGACAATGACAGGAGGAGCTCAAGCTGCTACTGAAACAAGGGCTTTGTGTGTGTGTGTGCGTGTGTGTGTGTGTGTGTGTGTGTGTGTGTGTGTGTGTGTGTGTGTG
>NC_056498.1:84119549-84134077 GCF_014905685.2 Nematolebias whitei
ATCCAGTCCATCACAGGGACACCTGGACAGGTCTCCAGTCCATCACAGGGACACATAGAGACAAATGAGACAAACAACCATTCACTCTCTCACTCACACCTAGGGACAATTTAGAGTTACCAATCAGCCTAACATGCATGTTTTTGGTCTGTGGGAGGAAACTGGAGTACCTAGAGAAAACCTGCGCAGCACGGCGAGAACATGCAAACTCCACCCAGAAAGGCCCCCGGCCGGGATTTGATCCGACAACTTTTTTGCTGAGAGGCAACAGGTCCACTGTGCCACCCATGGAAAACTCAAGGGATAAAAATAAAGATAACTTATTTATTAACAAAAAATCAAAACAAAAGCTAACAATACAACGCAGCAACAATTACAAAACAACATAAAAACTATAGTACAGGGAGACATGGAGGAAACTGAGCATGTAGCTAGGGAAGCATAATCCACAGATGAGGAACAAATAGATACAGAAAAACTAAATATGCAAAAAACAGATGAATTAAATAGGCCAAGACCTGAGCCGTGCAGTACACCACTATTAATTTTAAATTGATTCCTTGCCCCACTGTTCGTGACTTGTGAGATATATCAAGGTAAACATATATTTTTTAATAAAATACTGTGTTGGAGAAAAGCTCAGTGTGAACTTGGCTGAAATACAAAACTGTGTAATAAACACATTAGTTCAGGGACGTCATGTATGAATGTTGAGAAAGACAAAGAGTTAATGGCAACAATGAACATGTGATGAATAAAAGTTATAAAGACATTGGCGTGAAGAAACATGGGTGGTATGTTTTCCAGCAGAGCAAGTAATATCAGAAATAAAATGCAACCTTTTGGTCAAATCTAGAAAAGAATGCACTGAAGTGATCTCTGCTAGAGCTCAAACCATAACCCCAACTACCACCACACTAAACTTCACCTCAGTTTCTGTTAACGTGGCGATGTTAAAGCCATTTTTGGGATTTTTAACGTCAGCCACTAAACTGACTCCAAACATTGATGCACGTCCAATGATTACTTTGTGAGAGTTTAATAAAAGTCTATTCGGTAGTTTATGAGATACTTTGCAGACACAACAAACACAAGGACAAAAGCATCATCACCATTATGCATTTAAAACCATTATCACCTGCCATCATCTCTCGGCAGCAGGGGAAACCACACGATGCTGTATTAAGACACAGCTGGGGTGTGTTGCACTCCTGGTCTCCCCCAGCAGTTTGATCTACTTCTGTCTTTGTCTTCCTCCCACAAATCAAACAACATGGATCAATTTATATTTTGCTAAACATAATATTTTCAAGAAAAAACTGATGACATATGTTTACATTTAAACAAGGAGCAAAAAGCAGAAGAAATGTTTACAAGTAAAAATTGTACGTTCATGGTCATGGTGAAGGGTCAGTGGCACCATAACTCCTGAGTGGGATGTTCCTCCAACTTCCTCAAGCTGCTCGGAAGTACTTGACTGCATGTTCTCTGGCTTGTCACACAGAAAGATGTTTATGGGTTGGAAAGATCAGGGTTCACATACTTTAATAGCCAATGCTGATCCATAAATAAATAGTAGACGTTATAGTCACCAGATTTGCTCTTTAGGGTCCAAACATCTGCTGCACCTTGACTAAATCAGTTTGAGTCTCAGGAGAAGAAAAAGCAGAGATCAGCAGCTGATCAGTCAAATGGATCCACGATTTCCTTTAATTGACTTTAAATATGTTGAAATCTGTTTTTGGTTGTTCTTTTTTTTAAATTAGTTGTTTCATTTTGGGGCAGCATGGTGGTTCAGTTGGTAGAGCTGTTACCTTTCAGTGAGAAGGTCGCAGGCTCAAATCCCAGCCAGGGGCCTTTCTGGGTGCAATTTGCATGTTCTCTCCGTGCATGCACGGGTTTTCTCCGGGTACTCTGGTTTCCTCCCACAGACTAAAAACATGCATGTTAGGCTGATTGGTAACTCTAAATTGTCTCTAGGTGTGAGAGAGTGAATGGTTGTTTGTCTCATTTGTCTCTATGTGTCCCTGTGACGGACTGGAGACCTGTCCAGGTGTCCCCTGCCTCTCACACAGTGATTGCTGGATATGGGCACTAGTGACACCCGTGACCTGGAAAAGTGGGTAAAGGTAATGAATGCGTGTATGCTGTTTTATTTTGTTTTGTTTTTTGAAAATATGAACGTATATTTTTTAAACCATCAACATATAAAAGTCAGATCACGTTATTGCTTTAAATGTTGCGCCACTAGTTTCATTGTTCATGAACTTGTGTCACTTTTGTATTTTATTAGCTGAAAAAATAAATAAATAAATAAATAAATAAATAAATATATATATATATATATATATTCAATTCAGTTTTTAGATGTATTTGTAAATCTGTCAGAATTTTAGACATTTTCTACATGTGTTTAATTTTAAAAAGAACATTTTTTACAGTGTATTTGCTTTTTGTATTTTTCTTTTTTTTTTTTCTTCTTTTTTTTTACAGAGAGAAGCAAATGCATCAGAAAAAATAGTTTAGGAATGCAAATCAAGTTACCAGTTCCTGGTAATAAATAAATTAACAATCTAAATAACCAACTAAATAAATAAACCAGCTGGAACTTGTGGCATAAAAAGTGATTCATGACTAAAATCTTTCCTTCACAGCAGAACATGCTGATTTTTTCTGATCTACTGTGACTGAAATGAAATGACACCTATTTTCTTAAGATACATTTGTGTAACATGATTTGTTTAATCTGAAAAGCACACAAATATTAATGTATAAATACTGAACGAGAAGTTTTAATTGCAAACATTAAACTATCAAAATGCCTAATAAAAAGTGTTTGACTTGTTTTGGCCTCCTGTGTGACACATGGCTCTAATTACAAGAAGAAAGAGGTTTTCAGGATTCTGTCTGTTAAAACATATTTTATAACCTTTATGCCTTCAATCCTTTCTTGGGGTGATTTTTGTACTGGGTCATGTGGTGTTGTCCTACAACCTTCTTTCAAAAACTATGATTAATACACACACGGACATGAGCAAAACATTATCGCCCATCTTTTGGCGTTTGGTGGTGAGTGATAAAAATGTGATGTATGGAGTTCTCGACTACAAATATTCCAATATGTTGATTTACTTTTCCTTTGGAAGCCTCAGAACTGTGCACACAGTGGCCCATGCAGAGTAACTTTATCCGCCTGCTGGATGGCAGTGTTGTGTCTAACGCTTGTCTGTTTACTGGTTTGTTGTGCAGCTCAGGTCCTCACTGGCCTCTGATCCAGGCTGACCTGAGATCTGCTTGTTTTAGCTTAAGACAGTCCATTAGGCCAATTAGACAGTGACCTTTGACCTCTGAAAGATGAGTGAGTGTGTCAGAAGTGAAAATATTTTCAAGTTAGACACACACACACACACACACAGTAAACTCTTACCTTATAATCTGTTTATGTGTTTCCCTCTGACTGCCTCTGACTTTCAGACCCCACTTCACATGTGAAACTGAATGTTGGTGTAAGACACACACAGGTCAAGGTGTCAAAACTGAAATTTTCTTATTGTTTTATTACAACTGTTCTATAAAAATGGTTAAAAAATAAAAATAATAAAGATATTGATTTTTTTTTTAGTTAAAAATGCATTACGAATGTTAATTATTAAATTAAAGTAAAAGTTAAATAGTAATGGTTAAGTTTGCTGATCTTAGCTGGAGAAGATAAAAACGAGATGTTAAAACTAAAATAATTCTAGCTTAATAACCTGACGCATGCTCAATAATCCAGGAAGAAAAATTTAACAAAGATAAATCAGGTCCTCTGGACGGATTTAAAAAAAAAGACAGATGTAAAAAAAAAAAAAATTTAATTTTAATTTTTAATGTTTTTACTCTGTCCAGAGCATCTGACTTACCTTTATTAGAATTATAGCTTAAGGTCAAAAGTAGCACAAAAAAACAACTAGAAGCAGCACAAAGCTAGTATTAAAATGCTAGCTAAATGCTAAAAGTCACAGAACTGTAGCCAGAAGCTAAAAGGAGAAAAGGAAGAAAACAACAGAGCCAACACGCTGAAGCAGATTTCAAAGAAAATTATTGTGAAGAAATTGAAGATATCTCAGTGTATTTATTATTGGGAAAATATTGGCAAATAAAGGGTTCAAAATTATAAAAGTTACACAAAAGTCACTGTATCCATCTTTTGAATTAGCTAAATGTCATCATACACAAATGACTAAAATAACACAAACTTTACTTTAAAAAATACAGAGAAAAACAACAGAGGTAATGCTGACTCATCATTCAAACTAATTTTGTTGCTATATGCTTCTCATATGATATTGATGAGAGCAGAAAGAGTCCGTGAAGGCCACAATCCTCCTCCCTGGACAGCAAATGGTAAATGCTGAACGTGAGTTGTTGTGATTGCAACTTAATGAAGTGACAGAATGGGCATTGGATTTTCAGATGATTCTGTTAAAACAGTTAGAATATGGTCATTTTTTAGCAAATAGACAAATAGGAAAGGCTAAAAGAAAACACAACATGAATTCCAAAAAGATGAGGGATGGGAAAAGAAAAAGAAGGAGGCTGTGGATCACTTGCTGTCACTCTGTACTCCTTCCTGAGTAAGGCTGAGACCCGACTGCCCGATCTGATCTGAGCAAGTCATTAAGGCAGCAACACACACCCCTGGGGCTACGCAGGCACCAGCCAGTCTGATTTTCAAGTGCTTGTGTGTGTGTGTGTGTGTGTGTGTGTGTGTGTGTGCGTGTGCGTGCGTGTGTGTGTGTGTGTGTGTGTGTGAGAGAGAGAGAGAGTGTGTGTGTGTATGTGAGAGAGAGAGAGAGAGAGATACTTTTTCTGTATGAAAGTATTTTCTCTGTTGAACTCGTTTATTTGTAACAATTTATTCATTTTGCAGGACCTGCAAACGACACATTCTGTATTGAAACTTCATCAAAGAGGTCACGGACAAGTTTTATGTCAATTTTACAATAAATGTAAAAACTCTTTACACAACCCAAACTAGATTTTACTTAACTTTTCTTTGTTTTTGCTCAGGACTGCATTTAGCTTTTTCAAAAAAAACCTCTCCAACTCTTCTCATCCTCAATGTAATGCTTTGGCGGAGAGTTGGGTTCTTCTGCAGCCAGAAGTACTGGTGGCTTGTCATCAGGGAGATGGATGACAGGTGTTGCTCGATACACGCCATCTTGGAACCTGCAGGCTGCAGAAGGCAGAACTCCCATATTGGCTCTCGCCCTCAAGAATTGCCTCCCAGTGACCTGAGGCATTTTTAAGGGTGTGCTCTGAAGAAGGTAGTGATGAGGCTCAGGGCAAGGATGAAGGATCTCAGGATCCAGTATCGCTTTTCTGGGCCGTACACCTCTCATTCTACCAAATATTGGAATCCACAGCCCCAATGTCACACATCCAGAATGCGGTGGACCGTGAAGGCTGGATGATTGTCTATCAACTGGGTGAGTGGAGGGAGGTTGGCCAGAGGGCACAAGGAGCTCTCGGAAACAGGCTTTACCTGTGCAACGTAGAACGTGGGATGGATCTTCATTGCAGAAGGTAGTTGCAGTCTGATCAATGAGGGGTTAACAGGAAACGGTCCGATGAGGCGTGGGGCCATCTTTCTGGGTGTTTCCTTCAGGTGAATGGCCCTGGTGGAGAGCCAAACACGTTGGCCTACCTGATAGGATGGTTATGTGGAATGGTGGCGATCGGCAAACCTCTTGTTCTGGGCTGCCGTTCGCTGGAGGGCAGCTGGTTTGCCACCAAACTCTGGTAGCGCTGAAAATGATGCTGTACTGAAGGCACAGCGACATCAGTCTCCAGACTGGGGAACAGAGGTGGGGCGTAGTCAAAGGAGGGCTCAAATGGGGACAGCCCAGTGGCTGAAGTTGTGTGGGAGTTGTGTGCATACTCTACCCAGATCAAGTGTTGGCTCCAGGCTGAAGGGTTATTCTCGACCACACTTCTGAGGCTGGTTTCCAGCTCCTGATTGCAACGTTGGGCCTGGCCATTGGACTGAGAGTGATAACCAGAGATTAAACCTGTATAAATAAAGGTTTATTGATAAACGGACAGTGGCCCCAAGGGCAAAAACTGTGCAAAACCTGGGAAACGAATTGGGGTCCTCGGTCTGAGACCACATCAAAGGGGATGCCATGGACTCTGAAGACATGCTGTATGAGCAGTTGGGCCATTTCAAAGGCTGTAGGGAGCTTGGCTAAAGGGATGAAGTGGGCAGCCTTAGAGAATCTGTTAATAATAGTGAAGATAGTGGTGTTACCCTCTGATGGAGGCAGGCCTGAAACGAAGTCTGCAGAGATGTGAGATCATGTGCAGCTCGGGGTGGGCAGAGGTTGCAGGAGTCCAGCAGGGGGTTGGTGACCAGCCTTGTTTCTAGTGCAATGTTTTCCTCAATTTCCAGAACATCTGATGGTGAGAACTGATAACATAAAGCGTCCGGCTTCACATTCTTAGACCCTGGTCTGAGAGTCAAAGTAAAGTTAAAACAGTTGAAAAACAAGGACCACTGAGCTTGTCTGGGGTTCATATGTTTAGCATCCCTGAGTTATGTGAGGTTCTTATGGTCTGTCCATAGAGGTGTCAAGAGAAAAATGCACAAGGATGTACCTTATTGTCTGAATGATTCCTCTGGGATAGTACAATCCCCACTCCTGTGTCAGAAGCATCCACCTCCAAAATGAACTGTCACCTAGGATCAGGGTGACAAAGGATGGGGGTAGAAGAGAAGAGCTACTTTAGCTTACTGAAAGCCGAGTTGACCTTAGGGGTCCATCTAAATGTCCACAAGGTGGACATTAGTTGGGTGAGTGGAGTGGTGATCTGGCTGTAGTCCTTAATGAATCACCTGTAAAAGTTGACAAATCCTAGGAAATGCTGAAACTGTTTCCTATTTTCTGGAACCGGCCACTCCACCACTGCCTTAGTCTTCTCCAGGTCAGTTCATTATTGGCCACCCTCGGATTTGAAGCCCAAGAATGAGACAGAGGACACATGAAACTCACACTTCTCTGATTTAACAAATAACTGGTTTTCATAGAGTCTCAGAAAGAACTGTTTGGACATGTTGGGTGTGTCCTCTCTTGTCTTGGGAATAGATGAGAATATCATTTCTATACACAAATACAGTCATTGATGAAATCTCTGAGGACATCATTCTGAAAAATTTCAGGGACATTTGTCAATCCAAAAGTCATTACAAGGCCCTCAAAGTGCCCCAGAGGTGTTCTAAAAGTAGTCTTCCACTCATCACCTTCTCTTCTCTTATCTTCATCAGGTGGTAAGCGTTATTAAGATCTAGTTTGGAGAAGATGGTGGCTGAGTGAAGCTGCTCGTGAATAGAATTGATGAGGGGCAGAGGGTACTTATTCTTAATGGTGATCAGATTTAACCCTCTGTAGTCTATGCATGGCCTCAGGGTTTTATCTTTCTTAGAGACGAAAAAACTTTACTGGGGAATTGGAGGGATGAATGATCCCAGAATCTAGAGATTCCTCTATATATATGTTCTCATTGCCTCCCTGTCTGGCTCCAAGAGATTGCATAGCCGAATGGTGGGCAGGGGCACTCCTGGAAGGAGGTCAATGGCACAATCATAAGGGTGGTGAGGTAGCAAGGACAAGACAAGTTGATTGAATACAGGTGCCAAATCATGGTACACAGGGGGAACTCTGGACATATCAATTTCATCACTGGGAATCTCAGTATTAGCACGAGTAGAAACAGTGTCACGTAAAAAGTTCATTAAGCAAAAATCACTCCATCCTTCTATTCGTTCTTGCCCCAGTTAATGTTTGGAATATGCTTTTATAGCCATGGAAATCCTATGTCCAACTAAGCAGTGGGTGAATCAAATAAGTAAAATTCACTCATCTCGCAGTGATTTCCTGAGATAAGATGGAGTCCTACGGTTTTAAACTGAATTTGGGCGAGTGCGTGTCCAGTGAGACCAGCAACAGATAGAGGAGGTTGGAGAGTCTGGGTTGGAATGTATAATTCATCCACCAAATCCTTATTGATTAGGTTTGTTATGCTCCTGAGTCCACCAAAGCCACTACGGGGTGCCAGATCTGGTTCACTTGAATGACTACAAGTAATGTTAATAATGAGGTTGGAGAGAAAGAGGACGTTTCCACCAGTATTTCTCGCTTTACTGGTGAGACAGCTCATTTCCCCGAAATGGGCACTGAGCAATATAATGTCTCTGATCACCACAATAAATACAGGACTTAATGCTCATGCGTCTTTGTCTCTCTTGAGGTGAAAGACGGGTGCAACCCTCCTGCCTGGGCTCTGGTTCTGATTTGGGTACTGGTGAGCAGCTTGGAAGCTCACCTGGTGTCGACCGAGACCTGGATGGGGGTTGACTCTGGGGATTGTAATTCCTTGGTTCTGATTTGTATGCTGTGACCTCACTCTGCGTCCACATGGACCCAGAAGAGAGACGCCTCTGGGGATTGTAGTTTCCACACACCATCTTGTAGGCTGGGTGTTCACCCCTCATTGGCTGGAACCCAGAAGAGCCATGCCATAGGGAGATGTAGTTTGCTTCTTTTCACCTCTCATGAATCGAGAGGAGAATTCATTCATCAAGGTATTTTGCTTTGTCTCAGGAAGCCAGCCGATCCTTAACGTGCTCGGATAAGGAATGTAAAAATGTACTTTGTTATGCCGTTTGACCCCAGCCGGTCCGGGCTGTGATGATGCAAAACTCGAGGGCGTGTTCTGACACAGTTCGTCTGCCCTGTCGTAATTCCAGTAGACGTTTTACGGCATCCGCTTGCTGCAATGGGTGATCAAATACTTATGTGAATTCCTCTAAAAACACAGGAAAAGTTAACAAGTCAATATCATGGGAAAACATCTACAAGTGCACCCAGTGAAGTGAGTCACCCATCAACTGGCTGATGAAGTATGTGATCTTAGGGATGTCAGAGGCATAAAGCTGAGGAGTTCTCTTGAAGGCAAATCGGCACTGCAACAAAATACCACCACATTGGTCAGGGTTACCAGCAAAAAAAAAAACAGATTTTTACCTCATAGATATCAGTTGGCAAGGGTTCAGTTGTGGTTATCATCTCGGGTTGGGCAGCAGCGGCAACTGGCATTGCGGGGTTACCTGGAAGTGTGAAGGATGCTCTTTGATTTAATGAATATAGCATACCTCCAAACTCTTGCTGGTTGGATTGGTTAGTTTGCAGCCGAATTAGAATCTACTGGTGTGTAGCTTCCTGCTGGTCAGTCCTTTTAATATGTGCAGAGTAACGTTCGGAGTTTGCCCATTCTCAGTCTCATGTTGGGTGTTTTTTTTTTAGGCCAGAGCATTTCTGTCATAACACGGGGACCCAGATAGTATGATATGTTTGAATGAGACAAACTACAAGACATAAGACTTTTGTTTACTGTTATAATAGTACGCAGGAGAAGATGATATCTGAAACCCTGGAGAGAAAGGAGAGCGACATAGGTGAAGGATCTGATTGATTTTTTTTTCTCCTTACAGTGTTGGCCTGTGACTCGGGCAGAGAAGGCAGGACCAATGTGTTCCAGAGCGTGGACCAAGGGTTGCACAGATGTGGCAGGCCAGTGACTGGAGGGCAACGTACCCAGGAGAGGCAGTTTCATCCGGGAATGAGCATGGTTCAGCAGGACCAGGACTCGAGAGAGACTCTGATAGGAAGACTGTACAGGTGTTGCTTGTTATAGTTTTAAAGACAAGTTTTAAAGACATTATTTATCTTTTACTTCAAAACACGTCCACTCGCAGAAAATGTGGTTAACATCGTTGGTCTGTTTCTCTCGCTCTGTCTTTTCTAAAGAAATATTTCTTGTTTAAAATTGACTTAATGCATTAATGGTCTTGTCCCAGATATGATAAGCAGAATGATTTTAAAAGTCAGCAGCACAGGAGTTGCAAAAAGAGGTGCAGTTGATGGAGATTGCAAACCTGAAAATACAAAACATTTGGTCAATGTTCTTTCTCATTGAAAGACCCCCATATCTGGAACAGTTTACCATCAGCAATAAAAACATTAACAGATCTTAGTTTTTAATTCCCAGGTGAAAAAAGAATGGTTGAATCAAAACCAAATCTGTGAACACTGAGCCCCATGAGGGAACTGTTTAATTTTAATTAAATTTTAATTTTATTTTAGCTGTTTTTATACAAAAGTGGTTTGCAAATTAGCCTGTGGCTAGAAAACCTTTGCACAAAACAATGGCTGCTCCATTTTTAACATGTAACATTGTTTATTGTGCTGTCCTTGTTCAAATAAACTCAAATATTAAATGACCAAAGGAGAAAAGATTACAAACATGATTTGCTGTTGTCTTAGTGAACTTTTTAACCTTTTATTTTATTTTTTTCAAATTATGACATAGAAACTTATAAAAACTTCCAAAATATAAATGTGGGGTGTTATATGTATAATCGAATACCCAGAGACAAGGACTGAGGTGTGAACAAACTTCAAGACTGAATAAATTTAAATTTTATTTACAGTGGGTTATAAAGCACTTCAAGAACCCTGAGGAGCAAGGACACAAGTTAGATATTTTCCAAGAGGAGGATGATACTGTTGGTAGATTTCAGATATTACTGTAGGTTGGGTAGTAGGGTGTGTGGTTGGAAGGCAGCTGAGGAGACACATGAGATTTCCAGGGGTTCTTCAAAGGAGTCCAGGCACAGGTAGTTCACAAGGAGAGATACTGTAAATAGCAAAAGGAACACAAGTAAATCTTTCTCAAGGATCATAGAATACAAAAGGACTAGAAGTACAAGTACCAGAGGCAGGTAATGGCTCCAGCAGCGAGGAGAAGTCATCTACTGCCTTTTATACTCCTGCGTCTCGTTAAGGAGATTATCTTGAGGCGTGGAAATGTTGGCGCCATCGAGTGTCTTCAGAGCAGAAAAAAAAACAGGAACTCCCACATGGGAAACTTTGAGTCCTTACTGACATGTACATTTATTTCTAAAATTATATGAAATATTAAGGTAAGTATTTTTACATCTATATCATTAATTTGTATCTATTTTGAATTTATTTTTTTTTATTTACTTTAGCTGGGGAACCAGTCAATATTTTTCTTATTTTTAAGGCAGTTTATTTGTTGGTATCAATATTAATATTCTAAATTTATTTTAATATTGTTTATATGACTCAGAGTTTCTGAACAATGCCAATGCAGCACAACCTAAAACTCCAACATAATGTTATAACAATCTAAGCAAAAACAAACAAACAAACAAACAAGAAATGCTTTTCAAGTTAAACCAACCAGACGCTAGAAAAAGCAGCTGGAAATGAATAGATGAACTCTATAAGAACTGTAAAAAGACCCAATACCAAACAAAATGTTAAAGCTGTTGCCATGGTAACCACACACTTGTGCATTTCACTCCCTGGCTGCACTTTTACAAAGGGTAAAAAGGAAACTGTATAAAGCTAATCTTTGACAAACCGCTGCTGTTCAGAAAGTACAAATCAGATAAACATTCTTGAACCATAAGCGGCAGAAGACTGACGGGCACACGTACAATTTTTTATGTTTCTACAGTGTTTAATAAAGGAGATATGACAAGCTAAAAAGCTTTTTAGACAAGCTAAAAAGACCCAGTTTTGAAGCAATTTTGAGCAAATTTTAAAAAGCTTGGGTGTGAGCACCTCTGACTGCAAGAACTAGCAGTGAGAAACACACAGGATCATAGGCGTGTAACGGTACGCTAAAATCACATTTCGGTTCAGTTCAGTTTCAAGGAGGGCTTGGTTCAGTTAATTTTCGATACAAAAGAGGCCAAAATAAAGACGTACAAAATGTTTATTTTGAAAATATGCCAAGCAGCTTGAGCAGGGAAGCCCAGACATCTTTTCCCACAGCCACCTCTTCCAGCTCTTCTGGGAGGATTCCAAGTTCAGTCATTACAGACTTCTTAGCTGGAGTTGATCTGGTGGATGAAGAAGACTCAGCTGCTATCATCCTCAGACTGCAAACATCCATCCATCCATTATCTTCCACTTGTTCCAAAATCAAGTCGCGGGGGCAGCAGCATGAGCAGGGAAGCCCAGACATCTCTTTCCACAGCCACCTCTTCCAGCTCTTCTGGGAGGATTCCAAGGTGTTACCAGGCCAACTGAGAGACATAGTCTCTCCAGCATGTCCTGGGTCTTCCCCGGGGTCTCCTCTCAGTCGGGCATGCCCGAAGCACCTCCCTAGGGAGGTGTCATGGGGGCATCCTTCCCAGGGTTCATGACCATAGGTGAGGGTAGGAACGTAGACCGACTGGTAAACAGAGAGTTTTGCCTTACAGCTCAGCTCTCTCTTCACCACAACGGACCGGTACAGAGTCCACAATACTGCAGATGCTGCACCAATCCATCTGTCAATCTCACGCTCCATTCTTCCCTCACTCATCAACAAAACCTTGAGTTATTTGAACTCCTCCACTTGAGGCACAGCCTCACTCTCGACCTGGAGAGATAAATCCACCCTTTTCCGGTTGAGGACCATGGCCTCAGATTTTGAGGTGCTGATTCTCATCCCAGCCACTTCACACTCAGCTGCGAACTGCTCCAGTGAGAGCTAAAGTTCACGGAACAATGACGCCAACAGGACCACATCATCTGCAAAGAGCAGAGATGGAATCCTGAGACCACCGAAATGAAAATCCTCCGCCTCCTGGCTGCACCGAGAAATTCTGTCCATAAAAGTTATGCACAGAATCTGTGACAATGGGCAGCCCTGGCGGAGTCCAACTCCCACTCTGAAGGGATCCGACTTACTGCCGGCAATGCAAACCAAGCTCTCGCACCGCTTGTATAGGGACTGAACAGCCCGTAGCAACGGGCCTCCAATCCCATACTCACAGAGCACCCCCCACAGTGTACCCCGAGGAACACGGTCAAATGCCTTCTCCAAATTCACAAAACACATGTAGACAGGATGGGCAAACTCCCATGACCCCTCAAGAAAGAGCTGATCCAGTGTTCCACGGCCAGGATGGAACCCACATTGTTCCTCCTGGGTCTGAGGTTTGACCAACGATAGGACTCGATTCTCCAGTACCCCTGAATAGACCTTACCAGGGAGACTGAGGAGAGTGATGCCCCTATAATTGGAGAACACCCTCCGGTCCCCATTTTTGAAAAGGCGAAACACCACCCCAGTCTGCCAATTCAGTGGCACTGCCCCCGATGTCCATGCGACGTTGCAAGGATGTGTCAACCAAGACAGCCCCACAACATCTTAAGGAAATCAGGGTGAATCACATCCATTCCCGGAGTCCGGCCACCACAGAGCTTTTTAACTACCTCGGTGACCTCAGCCACAGTTATGGATATGTAGTGAACCTGATGACCTGATGATCTGACCCTCATCTGACCCTGATGACCTCAAATCTACCAGATGGACAGAGACTGTTATTTTCATTGATCTGAATAAGTCTGAGCCATCTGATGACTTTCTTTCTTGAATTAATCAAGCAGAAAAGACAATCCTCTATAATCATTACTGTTTTACAAATGTTTGATAATCAAATTGTGTTAGTTTCACTCAATGCTTACAGGTTGAAAAGAACTACTCATTTTTATTTTACATAAACAGTAAGTAATGATTTTTATTCCTCATTCAAAGAAGAAATCACCTGAATAGGCATTTCTTGATTTTCTGTCTGAAATGAGCCAAGTCGTAAGTATGTGAAAGGTTGGTTTTCGGTCAACTAAAATGTTTACCGAGAAAGATGTCATGTTTAAACTTTTTCAGAAGATTACCAAGAGTTGGCTCCACGAAGTCTGCTCTTCTGCAATAATCTCTCTGCCAGTTGTTAAACAATCTCATTCTCTGACCCTGGCTTAGATAACATCTTACGTCACAAAACCACACCTCTTTCTGGTACATCTACGAATCAGAAAGCTCGGAAGTAAACTCGGAAGTAAACTCATTTAAAATGGGACAACTTCCCGGTTCTGGTAGAGTGCAGTTAGTTCTCAAGGAGTTCTGAAGAGAATTCATGGGGAATTCATGGAGTGCAGTCGGTTCCAAGAGATTCCAGAGAATTAGAGTTATGGAGAGTTTTGGAGTTGGAGTCTGAGAAGATCTGAAAGAGTCTGAGAGCTGCTGACAATGAAGAGTCAGAGTTGCCGAGAATCCAGAGACGTTTTGGGATTATAATTCTGTTTTGAGCTAACCACGCACGACTCTCCAAGGATTTTAGCTGTTCTCAACGGAGACGCTGATATCAGTCTGAAGGGTTCTTACTGAGGTGATCTATCGTCAACAAGGTAACGGTTTCTTCTTCGACTAAAGTGTACCTGGGATAAGCTGAGATACCTGATGGGAGCGTGCAATTTCTGGTCAAACAGATTAAATTCCCTCACATATTCCTCTGTAAGATAAATCTCAATTTCCTCTTAAACTCACCTCTCTCTCATAAATCAGTACAGATATTTTTAGAAATATCTGAAGCAAAGTCCTCAAATCACCGCCGAGTGATTTGAAGTTCA
>NC_056498.1:84134177-84141338 GCF_014905685.2 Nematolebias whitei
TATTTGTGAAACTGTCTGTTATTATTTTCATATTTTGCCAAATTAATGTAAATGTTTGATGTTAAACTTTGATTCTGAAAATAAATGACTCCATTCATTTGGTGGGTCAAAGGTAAATAACGTCTCTCGTTACATTTCTGTCAAATTCAATACACGACATTACAGTCAGAAAAATGAAGAACTCGTGAATATAGTATGCATATAAACGGGGATATATTGTCATACTACAACTAGTGACACGTACCTACGTGACTCACTACAGATAGATCAACCCCAAAATCCCCCAACTCAGCTTCCTCCATGGACGACGTGCTGATGGGATTGAGACTGCAAACAACACAGATAAAAAAACATTGAGTTAATAAGATTATAATTTTAAATTAAAAAACTTAATTAGATCACAATAATACAATACCACTTCTTGCACGGTCATCATATGAGGTGGTTGAATATCCTCTCTCACTCATCATCATCGTGTGGCAGGGCTTTAAATCTGGGGTTGGGCTTGTTGACGATCAGTTTTAGCTTTTTCATAAACTGCTGCTACAACTTTTTGGCTGAAGTGTTGATATGATGGGATGTCGTAGGCAGTGGGGCTCAAGATCTTTATGCTTAAAGCCGGTGCATCAACAACATTCGGACGTAGATCCATAGCTTTTAAAAACTCCTACAGCTTGTGTTATTGCTTGGGACCAATCTGAATAACCTGATAAAGGTTGTTTAAATGCTGCTATCGGTCTTAGAACCAAGCTACTTTCACATTTGGATGATGTCGTTTCAAGTGCGTTAACAAGTTAGACGTGTTTCCTGTGGCGGATCCAATCTCCGTGAAACAACGTCGACACACAGCTTTGAATTTGTCCACTTGTCTTTCAAAAAGAAACCATAATGTTCCCAAACAGGAGACCACAACGAGATGGCTTGTTCGTTGCCTGCTAGGCTGCTAATGCTACGTGTGCTGCAAGATGATAGTGCCGTGCTGAAACACGCTTAGGAACTTAGTTCCGCGACGCATAATCTCTCGTTAATAAAATTTAACGAGTGAAAAACAATTTGAAACGGTACGCACGTGGACCAAACTGAACATGCTTTACCGAAATGGTTCAATACACCCACGTGTACCGATACACCCCTACAGGATCAACAAAAATGCTCACATTTTGTTGTATAATTTATAAAAGTACTAATAAATGTGGCTGGTTTGCAGTTTGGAAAAGTTTAGATATTAGTGAAACATCATGTGTCAGTTGAACATTAAGTGGAAAAATCTTCTAAAAGTACGAAACCTAAATAGTGATTGCGTAAGAACCATTAACATGATCAAAATGTCAGTTTCATCATGTAAAGTTCACATTTCTGTGACCCGTTCAAACTTTGAATGATGTTTTCACTGTGAAATATATCTGAGCAGTCAGAGCAGAAGCTCCAAGGAGGACTTGTTCTTATTTTATTTTGTTTGTTTGTCTTATCAAAATCCTTGATGTGCACAAAGAAAGGTTTTACAGTTTTAGTGAATTTCATTCAGGTTTTCACTGTATTTCCACCAAAACTTATAGTACACTTATCCCCATAGAGCCTCATGTTTTGATGTTTAATTTGCTCCATTTTTAAGCATCATGTGTGAAAACAAATACTACAGGAGCATTAATGATATGCATTGGTCCCCTTAATAATAAAAATTTGTCTCATTTACTTCAGTAAATATGTCAGTTCAGTATCTCTACCTGAAAGAGCTGAGGACAACTGAAACTCATTCAGAGACAGTGATGCTGTCAGGTAGGATGTGCTCCCAGCTGCCCCTGTTGAAGTGATGGACACAAACTGGAAACCAGAAAGTCCATTTTCCACCCCTCTGCTTCGTCACAAACGACAGGAAGTGTGCACTCGACCCACAGCACCTCCAAATGGAACAGAGACACCCGCAGTGGGGGGTTGTTGTTGGGGCCTCAGGGTGCTGACAGGGACTACTGTTCCCCCAGACACACTCCACCTGTTGGTCATAAGTGTCTGACCATTACCATGATAGAAATCCAAGATCAAGTTTTCTTGAATTAGTTCTTTTAGCTCATGAAAGCTGCCCACTTTATCACTAAAACCACTTTGTTTGAACAAACTACTACACTTTCATCAGAAACTGCAAGTACAACACTTTAGCAGATTCATTTTCTAAACTCCTAAGACTTTAATTCTCATGTTCCAGCTGGCACTTTTTGACTCAACCTTTTGAGAGTCTCTTTCGGCTGCTCCTTTCTTCAGGGGTTGCCACAAGCGAGCAATCTCACACAAACGATTTGGCAGTTGTTTTACGTCAAATGCCCTTTCTGACGCAACCTGGACTCAAACCCGCAACCACAGGATTACAAGACTGCAGCACTGATCACAAAGTTTGAAAATAAAAACTTTAAAATTGTGTTTCATTTTGATTGAGCACCCTTTATGTTAGCATGGTTTTACATTTGTTTGGTTTTGTCTGGGGCAGCACGGTGGCGCAACTGGTAGAGCTGCTGCCTCTCAGCGAGCAGGTCCCTGGTTCAAACCCCGGTCCAGGGGCCTTTCTGGATGGAGTTTGCATGTTCTCTCCGTGCATGCGTGGGTTTTCTCCGTGTGCTCCGGTTTCCTGCCACAGACCCAAAACATGCATGTTAGACTGATTGGTAACTCTAAATTGTCCCTATAGGTGTGAGTGAGAGAGTGAATGATTGTTTGTCTCGTTTGTCTCTATGTGTCCCTGTGATGGACCTGCGACCCATCCAGGGTGTCCCCCGCCCCTCGTACAGTGATTGCTGGACATGGGCACCGGCGACCCCCGTGACCCAAAAATGGAATAAGCAGGTAAAGATAATGGATGGATGGTTTTGTCTGTTCTTGAAGTGTCTTCTGTCTCCCCGTGAGAAGAAGTTACCTGGTTCCTCAAAAGCAATTGTTCAGATCTTCTGAAGTACGGTCCTGTTGAAAACTTATGAACAATCAATATCCTACTTGTAGACAATGATTTAAACAACCTGACTTTAGAAAAAAAGGTTAATTTTGACTAAAGACATAACAATGGACAAAGTTTTAAGTTCTACAAAAGTGAAGTTCTTATATCTGGGTTTTGGGCACTGCTTTGTTGTATTTTTGGAACTTTTTTAGAGGTTTGCATGCTGGACTTGTGGAGCTCAAAGTCTCATCTGCTCCCCCTCACACAATCATCATCTTCTTCTTTCAGCTGCTCCCTTCTTCAGGGGTCACCACAGTGAACTAACTCACATGAAAACTTGGCAGTTGTTTTTTCACCGGATGTCCTTCCTGACAAAACCACAGACCACCGAGCTACCACAGCCCTCTGTGTGGAGCAGAGAGCTGCTATCTAGGGCGTCCAGGGGAGCAGATGGTGGGGGTTAAGGACCTTGCTCAGAGGCCCAGAGTGGAGCAAATAAGGGTGGAGAGAGGTGTGTTCTTTTCCTGTGTCTAGTGATAACCCTCAACATATGTTAACATATATTATGACATATATTAGAGACAGGACAAAATTTGGAAGTTAAAGGCTCAAAGGAAAAGCACCCCCTAGTGGCTGGCTACAGAATCATTTATAAGTCCCGCCCCTTCACGTAAACAAACGGGATATTTACCTGACGAAAGATAAAAACAAGATTTCAAACCATTTTTTTTAAGTTACTGATTTTTATTGATTCATGTTCAGTAGTCCCTCGGTTATTGCAGGGGTTACGTTCTACCCCCCACCCCCACACGCTTAGACAGCAAGTGGACATTCTGTCCTAGAAGTTGATGTAACAGCAAAATAAATAAATAAATAAAGCAACAAATAAACGGACCAAATTGTGATAACTAATGCAATCTGGATTGTAGCTTCACCACAACTGAGGCCAGGACATTTCAGAAGTGATCCAAGAAGTGAGAACTGACAAATGAACAACATAATCATGGTCCACCAAGACTTACTGATGAATGTAGGAAAAGAAGACCAGCTGTATGTTGTTGAACTTATAGACAAGCTGCTGGAAGTAACTGGTAAATGGACTGTACTTATATAGCTCCTGTCTATTTAATCAAGATACTCAAAGCTCTTCACAATCGTCCCTCATTTATCACAGGGGTTACGTTACGGACACCCCCGCAAAAAGTGAAAAACTGCAAAGTAGGAACGCTATATTTATTTTAGTATTTCTATATTTTAAGGCTTTATAAACCCTTCCCACACTCTTACAATGTTCTAAACACGTCATTTTAACAACATACGCAGATGTACTGAACAGTACTACAAAATTTTATATGAGGGATTCACCAGCCTTGGTCCGGTTCTAGTCGGGTTCTGAATGGCTCTCTGCAGCCGTTGAGCACCAGACGCTTTTGGAGAGAGCCGGACCTTTGGAGAGCCAGCCCAAAACCACACAATGGTCCTGATCAAGTCCAAATAATCCAGACGGATCCGGATAAAAATGTCCGGGTGAGCTCCGGAGAAGACACCGGACCTCCAAGCAACGCCTCCCCACTCGAGAGGCCTCATGGTCCAGCAAGCAACACTCAGATTGACCGAAGAGGCTGGAACTAGTACTGGTCCAACTCCCGGTCGGTTCCATGTGGCTGTCTGCATCCACTGAGCACTCAAGTCACTATGAATAATGACAGAACTTTTTAGTCAGGTTCAGATCTGATCAAAACTTTCCCTCCATTTCTGTAGAAAGCAGCAGCCGGAAGCACTGTTGGCTTCTGGGTAATGTAATTGTTTTGACTGGAGTTACAGTATAGGCTTATTGAAAGAAAACTACAAAATGGCGGGGCTTGTCTGAAGTATTTTTTTTTTGTTAACTATTTATCCTGTACCCTCCCAATCACGCAATATTAAAGTTGACAATCGTTGAAAAACCACAAAAGAGCGAGTCCGCGAAAGTCGAACCGCTTCGACAAACGTAGCGAGGGACTACTGTAGTTCATGTCTTGCTACATGTTTGAATATGCATTTTTATAATGTACTTATTTGAAGCTTAAAGAGTGACATCATGTTACACTGTGATTGAAAACATAACAGCCTGTCAGCTTGGTGGGGAGCAGTACTGCTGCACGTTCCCAGTGCACAGACTCTGGTTTCAAAACCACTATGCAGGACTGGTATACCAAACATTTTAGCTTCATCTTGAGATAATAGCTGTCAGTAGAGTTGCTTCATCCATTTTTATTCATGTCAGTGATTATAATATTTGTCTGGTTTTGACCAAATTAATAATTTAATAGCTAGTGGAGCTCTGCTTTCTTAAAACAACTTCAGTCACAAAACATGTCATAGCTTTCATGCAGATGTTAATTTATAAACATTAACACTTTCTATCTTATTACATGATTTATCTAGTAGAAGTATCATGATATTCCTGCAAATAGTACCCAGGGCTGCAGTAAAAGTGGTATCTGTTACAAGTTGTGCTTGCAAATACTCACATAATTTTATGTAAATAACCATATAATGCAAAACTGTCAAGGATAAAAGGTTATAAAACAACATTCACTTGAATCACTGATTCACTATAAATTTGGAGCTATTTTAAATTGACAGCAATCCATTTTAGTCTGTCTCAAATTAGATTAGCCATAAACTGGTCAATCCAATTAGACTTAGGTCGTTTTCACACCTGATACGCTGGTAGACTCTGTTCGATTGGAGACCATTATTCACAACATTTATTTACGTTTTCAGCTGGTGTGGTTCACATTCACACTGCACTGAGTCAGTCGAGCCAGCCTGCCCCCCCCCCCCCCCTCACCTGTGGGGGCGCTGCACCAAGAACTACTGAAGGAAACGACACAAAAACCTCTGAAGAAGACGCTGAGCGCAACTTACTTCTGGAAATAAAAACAAAAACGGAGTGGCATCAAATTTGAGCAGTTTTAGGATTTCTGTTTTGTCATTTTTCAACAATGGACTCAGCATGAGTGGAAGATGAGGCAGAAGATCATGGAGAATGTTGTTTTCCACACAAGGTGGCTGACAGCTCCATATGAGGTAAGAGAAATGCGTGTTTGTTTGTCTTGCACTGTAGACAACCTTCCTGCATTTGGAGCGGTCTCCGGTCCACTTGCATTCACACTGCATTTGAACCACATTCGAGTTCACTTCAACCGAACCGAAACCTAGGTATTTAGGCAGACCAGACTTCTTTTTTATGGTCCGCATCAGAGTTCGATTGATCTCCTCGATTGAACACCTCCCCAAACGAACCAGACTTTCTAGGCAAATGGACTAGCGTTTGATTAAAGTGGACTAGAGTTTGATTAAAGTGGACTAAACAGGCCTGGTGTGAATGCACCCTAAATCACAAGTTGTTTTTTTTTAAAGTCACTTACACTGTAGATCTACAGCAGGTAAGACATTATTTGTTCATAATTTTTCTGCATAGTTCCACTTCTAGATTCACGTCATGGTTGTAATTCTTTATTGTTCTAGCTGCATATTTGGGTGTTATCCTGTCAGATGAGTCTGAGCTGATCAGAAAACTCCCAGTTCAAAAACTAAAAAGCTACATCTGAAAACGACAAATAGAAAACTTGTCCTGATGAAAGTATCTCTGAGACATGTTAAAGTCTACATCACTCAGGTTTCTATGTTGGCTTTCTTCAGCATGAAGTTTATTACAAATGCCAGAGTGTCATTTGAACACTGGTGGTTTACTGATAAGTGACATGATGGATTGTGTTTCGTCTAACATGAAACATTTCTCACTTGATCTTGAGATGGATTGTAACATTGCAGCTCTGTTGTTGTGTCTATGACCTGCAGCTCTACCAACACATGTTGCCCTCCTTTGTTTCTGCACAGTCGGCCCTGCTGACAGACTGACCACTTTTAATAACTGTGTCATTGAAAGGGATTTGAACAGTGTTGCATTTAAATCTCCTTTGGAATTCATTCAAGTGCAATAATTTTAGATTGCGTCATTAGTTCATGTGTTCTCTGAACTCAAATCACTGAACTGTGCTCTCTGCAGAACATTATTATCTAATATAACAGTAAAGCGTGACGAACGTTAGCTGTTTTAGATTAATCCAAAAAAGTTCAATCTGGTCCTCTGGACATTCAAAAAAACAAAAAATAAAACAAAGCAAAAAAATATAGAAACGTTTTGTCTCTCATCCAAGAGACTTCCTCAGTCTGAGGTGCTGTTTTCAGCT
>NC_056498.1:84141438-84143820 GCF_014905685.2 Nematolebias whitei
TATATATATATATATATATATATATACATGTATATATATATACATATTATTTAATATATATATTATATACATACATATTACATAATATATATATATATATTTTATATATATGCTCTGTAAGTAATGCAAAATTATATTCTTTCTATTATTATCCATTCATCTATCTCATATTAAAATGGTTAGTCTCAACATTAGAAAAATCAGAAAACCTGAAAAAATATGAGAGCAGTAATCTTTCTTATTGTAAAATTTCTTTAAACGTTGTGTAAAATAAGAAAATTAACTAAATTTGGTATAAAACCACAGCAATGTAAATCACAGCCTTTATGTTGTCATATGTTGTTTTAATCACACAGTGTATCACAGTAGTATGATTGCATACACTTACATATATTATATTATTATAGTGATATAGATATTATATATATATATATATATATATATATATATATATATATATGGTTTATTATTTTATACACTAGTCTTATTTTAACTGCATTTTTACTGTAATTTATTATTCTTGTTTATTATTATTGTTGTCTGTACTTTATATGTTCTGTCTGGAACAGGTCTCTTGTAAATGAGTCCTCATTACTCAGTGAGTCTAGTCTGTACAAATGAAGGTATGAAAAATATATGCACCATCTTTGGTTAAATTTAGCCTTTTTTTGTTGTTGTTTAATCTTAATCTTGCTCTTCTCTTTTCTAAGAAGTTTTCTAAGAGAAAGTAAGCAAACAAAAAAAATTAAAACTTATAATTAAGTTTATTTTAATCCTGCAGTTTTTTAGTTTTTAAAAATTTTCAGTCCTTTTTTTGTCCATGTTTTATTCTCTATATATTTTCTATTTGTAGCACTTTTAGATTGTAAAATGTAAAGTTCAGTACAAATTGAATAAATTATTAAAAACTTGAAAAACTATATTCATTAATATAATGTTTGTGTTCTGCAGCTTTGTAGAAATTGTAAAAATAATTATTCTTCACATTTAGAGATTTTATCTCTTCCAAGACTTTTTAAAATGATTCCTGTTGTTGTTGTTGTTTACCTGTGAACCTGTCCTTGGTGTAGCGCCGGTTACTCTCCATCCAGGGGAAGGTGAGGCCGCTCAGGTTGTTGAGGGGGCCGCTCCCCGCGGGCCCCACGGCCGGGCTCCCCCCGTTGAGGGGCCGGTGCGCGGGGACCCGGATGACCCCGGCGGGGGTCCCGTTACTTCCGTTCATGTTCATGTGATAAGTTCCCCCGAGCGCGGCCGCCGCGCACGAGCCGCCCGCGCCGTTGTACCCGCCGCTGCACGCGAAGCCCCCGCCCGTGCCGCCGCCGTACGCCGGGTGTCCGTAGTCCGCCTCGTGCATCCGCGCGCTCAGCATGCAGCTCTGCTCCACGCTGCTGAGGATCTGATCGATGCCGAAGCTGATGGGCTCCAAGTGCGCGTGCTGCTGCAAGTGCGCCCCCAGGATCCCCATATGGTCCATGGCGGGCCCTCCACAGCTCCTCGCGAGGAACGCAGGATGCTGCGCGCGCTGCCACGGCTCCTCTACTCCTGCGTCTGCGCCTCCTCTCCGCTCGACCACCGCTCGTTATCTGCAGGACTGTGGATGCACGCGTGCGCATCTTTCTGTGTGCGCGAGCTGGGGAGTGAAGCAGGGCCTCCCGCCCCTCGGCCGCGCCGGCACATCAATCAAAGTTCAAATAGACAGCGCGAGCTGAAACTCCAACTCAGCTAAAGAGCGCGAGCGTCACGGGTCTGTGGGACACTTCATAAAGCAGCAATTAACAAATACAAGAATTATCTTATGGTCACCCCCCCCCCCCCCCACACACACACACACATCGTCAGGTACAGAACATTTCTAAAATAAATACATTGATTCTTCAGTGTTCGACATTTTGTTTCATTGCTGCCATTTTCAGATTTTCCTTTTTGTGAGTTTATAAAATCCTAAAGATGTGTGTGTGTGTGTGTGTGTTCAGAAAATGAGCCACGAGAAGAGGCCTGCTGTGGCCTACAACATCTTAAGTTTAAATTTGACTCATTTACTGAATGAATCATTTTCTCTGTAAAGTTTTGTGGACTACATGCAGCTGGTTATATTCATCTTGGGTTTTTGTAACTTTTAGACATTTTGAAATATGTAACTAATTCCTCATGTACAGAATAAAGGTAACCAAAATCTTTGCAATCTGAAAAATATCTCATTACTTCATGTGTTCATCTTATTTTAGCTTCTGCTCTGATAGTTTCAGCTTTTAGACAATACTTTGATAGTTGTAACATTTACCTTTTTTTAACCTATGTTTTGTGATTTGCTCATTGCAGAGTAATGATGTTATATATATATATATCTTTTAGATCTTTTGAAATATTTAACTAATTCCTCAT
>NC_056498.1:84143920-84147046 GCF_014905685.2 Nematolebias whitei
ATATATATATATATATATATATATATATAATATACACGTGTGTGTGTGAGTGTGTGTGTGTAGTAGTGCTACCCCCTCCATCACACACACTTAGTGTCACAAAGTTGTTTGTTATGCATTTAATGCAATTTACACCATCTGACCTGAATGTCAATCAACGTTTGACAAAACTGTAAAATGGATGATTGACTGATGAACAAGTGTAGTTAGTTAATGCCCATTTAAAACCAAATAAGGTTGATTCACCAAATCCTGGGCTGTGACAGGCACTAATGTACTTCCAAGCTCATCTTTAAGCGTCACTTTGAGTCCACCTGAATGCAGGTTTAAACATGAGAAATGGTCTCGTCTAACGTTGGTCCTGGATGGCTGCAGGGGGTTGTTGTTGTTGTTGTTGTTGTTTTCTCTGCTTCAAGACAGACAGATGCCACAGTGGACAGGTTGCGGTTCTTCTTCTTGTTCACATATCAAATATCACATTATATCAGTAATTTTTATTTTTATTCTTTCGGCTGCTCCCTTCTTCAGGGGTCACCAGTGAACTCACTCACACAAAGACTTGGTAATTATTTTTACACGGATGTCCTTCCAGACAGACCACTGAGCTACCACAGCCCTCTGTGTGGAGCAGAGAGCTGCTGTCTAATGCATCTGGAGGAGCAGATGGTGGGGGTTGAGGGCCTTGCTCAAGGGCCCAGAGTGGGGCAAATGAGGGTGGAGGCAGGTGTGGGTGCTTCACCTTTTCCACCCACATTTTGATGTTGTCAGTAACCGGAGTTGAACCTGCGATCTTCTGATCACAGGCCCACCTTCTTTAACATCTGCAACCCCACTCCCTATATTATATTATTATATTATATTATTATATTATATTATTATATTATATTATTATATATCAGTCATGTCATGTCATATTTAAACTTGTTTAAATCGTGCTCACTTTTGAGAACTCATTTCTTTTTTCTTTTTTTGCTCTGAGCTTATTTTTATGTCTAATAAATCTCACTAAGATAACCTCTGTTATTTGATATTTTTGATCATCAATGAGAAAATGTGTGTGTGTGTGTGTGTGTGTGGGGGGGGGGGGGGGTGTCAATATTGTGTTTGTGTGCCTTACTTGGACAGAGAGCTGCTATGTTCCTTCCCACCACTTGATTGACATCTCCCTATCAGTGCACTTATCATGTGAATGTGAAGGACTTCCAGAAAATCCCATTGTCAAATGATTGATGTAATCCAGTCAGTGAACGAGGAGACGGAGAAGAAGAAGGAAAGTGAATAAAGGTGGAAACTGGAGCAACAAACATTTCTCATCACATCGATGATGATGTAAGGGAGAGCTGGCCTGCTGAAAATATTTTACATCTAAACGAATGGCGCATGAGGAGAAATTTATTAGTCATAATGAGGTCAAATTATTCAAATATAATCCAGCTCTTATGATCTGTGAAGTCTAAGAGTAACAAATTTAATTAGGAGGATTGCACAGAAACACTGTACATGTTAGTAACATACATCAGTGAACATGTTAAAAGGCTGACTGTTGTTTAGCATTTTAGTTTGTTAAACATTTTCCAAGTTATTTCTTCTGTTCGCCGTGTTCACATCCTGACCCGGAGCCTTTCTGGGTGGAGTTTGCATGTTCTCTCCGTGCATGCGTGGGATTTTCCAGGTTCTCCAGTTTCCTCCCACAGACCAACAACATGCATGTTGGCCTGATTGGTAACTCTAAATTGTCCATATGTGTGAGTGAGAGAGTGAATGGTTGTTTGTCTCTGTGATGGACTGGAGACCTGTCCAGGGTGTCCCCTGCCTCCCACACAGTGACGGCTGGACATGGACACCAGCGATGCCCGCAACCTCAAAAGGACAAAGTGGGTAAAGATGATGGATTTGTTTTGTTTATAACAACACAGACCATCAGTTGTGTAAAAGCAACACAAATAAAACCTGATATTAGTTGTTGAACAGGAATGACTTCAGATCACATTGTTGATTAGAAAGAACAGAATAAACGGAGTTTTTAAAGTTTATTGAAATCTCTCTCCTAAATCTTAATTTTAAGAAGCTCGATGTGGACAGTTCTTTCTGATCCTCACTGTGTTCTCATGTTGTCACGCCCTAAAGCTGGTGGAGGATTCAGTGGGAACCATCAGGAGACTTCATCTTAACACTCTGGGAATTTTTGTTTTCTAAACAAGGAATTAACCTGTAAAATCACTAAAACTCTGTAACTGAATCTGAGACACAATTAATGTTGTAAATTAAAATAAAACAGCTGAAAAACACATCTATAAGGTCACTAATGAGCCCTCCTGAGTGACCTAGAGAGAATTTTACCGATCCAGAACTTTTACTTTGTTTTCCATAAAAGGCCTTTTGCTGCTCGGGTCCTGGGTTGTTGACTTCTGCTTAAAGAAAATGAATGAAGGGGTTGATGGGAGGAATTATCCTGTGGGAGGAAACTAAGAATGATAGTTGGCTGAAGCAATCAGAAAGGAAGCTGAAACTTTTAGACATTAATGAAGAAAACCCTTTTCGGGGTTCTGATCTCTGTCACTAAATTACAGATTGCTGCTGTGTGAATTTCCATACAGGAACCTCACTGTTGACACCAGTCCATCAACCTGACTGAAAGCAGAGCGTAAGTATGGTCCACCACGGTGTTGATATTTTTTCTGGTTAGAAAAAAAAGGTTTATCTGACTTTAGCAGCTTCAGATTCCTTTGTACTGATGGGCTGATATAATAAATATAAGATACTGTAACAAATATAATTAATATAAAATACTGTAATGAATATAATGAATATAAGATACTGTAATGAATAGAATTAATATAAAATACTGTAATGAATAGAAATAATATAAGATACTGTAATTAATATGATTATTATAAGATACTGTAATTAATATAATTAATATAAGATACTGTAATTAATAGAATTAATATAAGATACTGTAATTAATATAATTAATAAAATATACTGTAATTAATATAATTAATATAAAATACTGTAATGAATATAATTAATATAAAATACTGTAATTAATATAATTAATATAAAATACTGTAATGATTAGAATTAATATAAAATACTGTAATGAATAGAATTAATATAAAATAC
>NC_056498.1:84147056-84149848 GCF_014905685.2 Nematolebias whitei
TAGAATTAATATAAAATACTGTAATGAATAGAATTAATATAAAATACTGTAATTAATAGAATTAATATATGATACTGTAATTAATAGAATTAATACAAAATACTGTAATTAATAGAATTAATATAAAATACTGTAATGAATAGAATTAATATAAAATACTGTAATTAATAGAATTAATATATGATACTGTAATTAATAGAATTAATATAAAATACTGTAATTAATAGAATTAATATATGATACTGTAATTAATAGAATTAATATAAAATACTGTAATTAATAGAATTAATATAAGATACTGTAATTAATAGAATTAATATAAAATACTGTAATGAATATGTTCAGTCTAGAGCCTCACTGACCTACACAAGGCGAGGTCAGTGAACAAGGTCAGGCTGATTCTGGCAGATCCTGATCACCACTCCACGGGGAGTTCAGGTTACTTCCATCTGGACGCTGCTGCCCAGATGTAGAACAAACAAACTGAATAACTCATTCATCCCTGTAGTGATCAGGCTTCTCAACAAACAGTGATGACTTCATGTATTACTTTAATGTCTTCATGTCTTGTTTAGTATGAATGTTTTTTGTGCCTCCTGACTGTGAAACAAATTGCCCCTTCGGGATAATAAAGATTCTTGAACTTGAACCAAAACAAAAGTGTTCAATGCAACATTTAACTCTTAATTTCATTTTTCTTCACTTTTTTCATCTTTTGTAATTTGTTGCAAGCTCAACAAATATGTTCCCTACATTTGTGTTTGTTTAAGATGAAAAATAAATATATAAAAACAGCAATAGGTGTTGATTTGTTCCAATAATATATAATGAATCTGTTATTTTCTTTTTGAAAAGCATATTTGTGATGACTGGTGATTAAGGTGTGCCAACTCTCATCCACTACCTACTAGAGATACGAACCAGCTCCCTTCCACCTGCACAGGATCAAAAAGATACAGGAAATGGATAGATGGCCGAATGGATTTTGTCTTGAAATTCAACAGATGTTTTATCTAACACACCTGGAGAGAAGTGACTGAATGATGCAGGTGGTGCAGAGTAAACACAGCATCTCACAGGAATCTGTCAGAGACTTGTTGGCAACTCAAAACTCTGAGAAAATTGGCAAATTTTTAGTTGTTGTCTTGTGGAACTGTAGATGTTTGCAACCAAGCAGCCAGCAAGCCACGTCAGAGACAGCTTGTTTGTGCAGGCACTGCACAGATTTGGTTGAACCTCTTCATATCGTTGCATCAGTTTGTTTTGTACTCTCCTCAACCACTCTCATCTTTACCTTTATGCTACTGGAGTGCACTTTTGAAATGATGTGAGGCAGATCTGGAGCAGGTTTTTTAATTAATTATTATAAGGCACTATGGTTTTTTATTAGTTGTAGCACTTTTAAGAAGAGCTAGAAATGCCTTTGACAAAAATTAAAAGGGTTGGAGACACTTTTAATGAATCAGATCTGAAAACGTTCTTGTAACACATAAAAATAGTTTAAATGGCTTCAATTAATTTTTCATTTTTTTATAATTTAGGAATTAAAAGTTTATGATGAAGATTAGAAATATGGTTTGGATTTAAATGTTAGATGAATAGATGCACAAAAGTAGTCAATGTTACCATTTTGACTTGCACTAACTGCAGAAGCTGTGACATTTATGATGCCCTAAACAAAAATAAATACTTAAAAAAAACATTTATTATATTGTCCTTTTTTTTAACTTACCGTACTTTCCGCCATACAAGTCACACCCACGTGTAAGTTATATCAGTCCAAAAATGTCTAATAAAGTGGAAAACATAAATAAGTCACTTCACCATATGTCGCAACTGTTATGCGTCACCACTGACAACCCGTAAACATGGACCGGTGTTGTGCCAAAAAGCAATTGGCTGCCAAATGATGACTGCGGGAGCGTGCACGGGAGGACTTTAACAAGAATTTAACAAGATTAACACTTAAAACAATTATTTGTTTGCTCGAAATTATTGCAAAGGTGTGTCTTAGTTGAACTTTTCCTTATTAAATGCACTTTAATGTTCAAAACATGTCAAAATGAAGCGACCAGCGGGGTTTTAGCGGGTCTGGAATCAACAGATACGCTTATGGGTAGTTGTCAAAAACCTAAAGGGTCTCTAGCGCCTCTAGCGGCTGCAAATGGTAGTGTTCAATATTTTCCATGTCAGAATGAATGAAAGCATCAGATGTCAGTCAAAAATTGGTTATAAATATGGGGGGAAATACTTTGTACATAAATTAGTCGCTTGGGGGTATAACTTGCAGGACTTGCAAATTTATGCAAAAAGATGTGACTTACACTCCGGAAAATACGGTAATATTTAATCGTGGATTAGAAAAGTGAACATGTGAACAAAAAAATAATAAATTTTTACGCGTCTTTTATGATTGTCTATTGTTGTTGTTGTCGTCCACTGTTGTCGTCACTCTTTGTTAACATCAGGTCTCTCTTGTAAATGAGTCCCAGAGGCTCAGTGGGATTAACGTGTATAAATAAAGGTTGAATGAATGAAAACTTTTCTTTTCCTCAGATTAGTAAGGAAAACATCCACCTTTCATTATAAATCTTTGAACTGAGCCGTGAGAATGAAAGTTAATCTAAAACATCCTGATGCATGCTCAATAATCCAGGTAGAAAAATCCAAAAAAGTTCAATCTGGTCCTCTGGACATTCAAAAAAACAAAAAATAAAACAAAGCAAAAAAATATAGAAACGTTTCGTCTCTCATCCAAGAGACTTCCTCAGTCTGAGGTGCTGTTTTCAGCT
>NC_056498.1:84149948-84151345 GCF_014905685.2 Nematolebias whitei
TATACGTTCAGCCTCTCAAGTTAGTGGGAGCAATGCATCAGCCATGGTTTAAAAATAAAGCAAGATACAGTATTTGACAATTTCTAAGACAATATTTTCATAGAAGCCTATATTTTTGTTTTCTAAAATGAGATGTCAGTTCAATGTGGTGGCCATCTTGATTTGGGCTGACTCCAAAGGTGTAATCAGCTGTAGATGTACATTCAGCGATAACTCTGAAAGTGTCTCATTTCATTGTTTTTAGTGGGGTTTATTAGAGGTTGGCAGCCAGCTTAAAGGTGCATGTGTGCACTGTCAGCAACATTGTTTTATAATTCAGAGAATAGTTCATTCTGTAGAAAGCTGCAGCTCTGAAGGGTTTCAGCTGTTCTGTGGAGCCGAAGTTTAGGCAGAGGTTCTGATGCACAAAGGTAGTCGTAAGTACGTTCAGCCTCTCCAGCTTGTGCTGATTAAAGTGGAGGGGGGAAATCAATTCCTGTCTCCATTTGAAGTGAGTAGTTGAGGGTTTTTTCCAAACCCCAGAAGGACATTTGAGCCCCTGAAATGAAAACGCCCGCTCGATGATTATGTTTGAGAAGATGCCACAGTGTCACTGTGAGGTGTGTCAGGGACTGTAACTACAGCACCATTAAAGCATCGCCACATTCAGCTTCATGTTGCAAAATGGAAAATAAACAAAAACTGCATTGAATACATTTGTATTAAATTTGTTTAACTGCACCATAAGCAGGCAATTAAAATAGGTCATTTTTTAAAGCCCATGACGCAAACCGTCATCAGACGGATGATAAACAGCCACTTGTCTTCAGACACTATATGTTCATTAGAGCAGCTGACATCCACGTCCCTAATGTTCATTTATGGGTTTAAACTAAGAGGGTCTCCACGCGTGGATAGGATGCCCACATGCATTAAAATTTGATGCTGGTCCACGGGCCAATGAGAACCCTCCAAAGCAGATTAAATATTAATACTCCAGTATCTACCCCGCGTTAAGTAATTAGGTCCCTGTCGATGGCGAGGCAGAGAAAATCAATGAGTCTCATGGTTTAATTTCTCATTTAATTGTTTGAGTTTGGAGAAAAGCTCTGGCAAAGAGAAAAAGCCTCTGATGCCAACCATCAATCATATCCACATTCGTTAATACTTTTCCAATCAGCGCAGCCACCATCTAATTGTAGCTATTACTTATTAAAAACTGCTCCATCTCAGGGAGTTTGGTCGAGGAGAGAAATGAAACAATGCAGAGAAAATGTTCCTGCAGCAGCTCTGTGTTTCACCTGAACATGAATAAATAATAATAACATCCAGCGCATTAAATGACGGCCATTTTTCATTCATTTACCTCGTTAAGTTTCAACACATTCGCTACATTGAAGTTCTTAGACATCTAAACT
>NC_056498.1:84151445-84152748 GCF_014905685.2 Nematolebias whitei
TTCACACACACACACTCTCTCTCAAACACACACACACACACACACACAGACACACACATCTATAATAATACATTAATAAAAGGTGTGTATATATATATATATATATATATATATATATACACAGCACTTATTAATGTATTATTATATATGTGTGTGTCTGTGTGTGTGTGTGTGTGTGTGTATGAGAGAGAGAGTGTGTGTGTGAAGTATTTAAAACTACTGCTGTCAATTATTCATCTGTTTGTTTATTTAATAAGCTGAATTGATTAGTTTACTGCAAGTTGTTTGTTTGCTTGCTTGTTTATTGTTTTGACACATTTCTGTCGTATTGTCAACATTTTTATCATTGAGACCTAAATCCTTGCATACAATCACGTTTTTAGTTTGTACTTTGGATTTATTGTTGTTTAATTCTGTTTCATGTTTTTTGTTCCTGTTTTTTTGTTAACCTCATTTCTTCATGAAAACAAGAGGCAGTGACTTTTTATGCAGAATTAGTTGTTCACACTTCAACATGGGACGGTGTGCCTTTGTCAACAAGAAATAAAAGGCTGTTTCTTTTTTATTTTTCCAATAGTAGCTCTGTATGCTTGAGATTTTAAAATGTTGGTATAAAATGTTATATGACAGTTTGAGCTTTCATTGTAGACCTTTATGGCTCGGACATGAGGGGATAGAGAATGACACTGTGCTGTGAATGGATTTCGTATATAATTTAATGTAAAATCAAATAAAGTAAATTATGAAAATACATACTGCATATATAATGTATATATGTGTGTGTATACATTTGGGACAGCTGTGGCTGAGTGGTTAGAGCAGTCGTCCTCCAATGCAAGAGTTGGGGGTTTGATTCCAGTATGTTGAAGTGCCCCTGTGCAAGACACTGAACCTCTTGTTGCCTCTGATGTGTCCCATCAGTGTATGAATGTGATAAAGCTCTGATTACTCTCTGTAGAGATCTAGTAGAGTGCTGTATGAATGCGTAAGAGGCACAGATTGTAGTGTAAAGCACTTTATGATAGAAAGGTGTTATGTTTGGGAGTGGTGGCGCAGAGGCTAGAGATGGTGGGCTTGTGATCCGAAGATCGTTTTTAAAAATAATAATAATAATGTGGGTGGGGTAGGTGAAACACCCACACCTGCCCCCACCCTCATTTCGCCCCACTCTGGGCCCATGAGCAAGGCCCTTGACCCCCATCTGCTCCCCAAACAGGTTTTTCTTGAAAATGAGTTCTCTGGCTCAATGAGACTACCTGGATAAATAAAGGCTAAATGAAAAAAAAAGTACAGTCATTTCATA
>NC_056498.1:84152848-84153923 GCF_014905685.2 Nematolebias whitei
TGTCGTCTCCTGTGTGTCGTCTCCTGTGTGTCTCTCCTGTGTGTCCTCTCCTGTGTGTCCTCTCCTGTGTGTCCTCTCCTGTGTGTCCCACCTTGTCCAGTGTCCCTCTCACCCCTGACTGTGACGCGTCGTGTAGGTCACCCGTACCAGAACCGAACTCCTCCCAAGAAGAAGAAGCCTCGCACGTCGTTCACGCGCCTGCAGATCTGTGAGCTGGAGAAACGCTTCCACCGGCAGAAGTACTTGGCCTCCGCGGAGCGCGCGACCCTGGCCAAGGCCCTGAAGATGACGGACGCGCAGGTCAAGACCTGGTTCCAGAACAGACGCACCAAGTGGAGGTGAGCTCCTCAGTGTCGTGCACGCGCTGCTGAGGGAACATCTGGCTGTTCTCCTTCTTCAGGTTTCAAGATGTTTAGTTCCCGGCAACACGTCGGGTTGTTTGGAAAAGGTAACAGCATGAAAATAATTTTTCAGGAACTAATTGTTGTTTTATAATAAAAGCTCAAAACAAATAGTTTAATTATCTGTTTGTTTTATTGTTTGCTTCATATTTTCTTCATTTTTATCAATCATGAACCAAACACTGGAGTTTGTTCACAATAAATAATTATTATTTCTTTTCACTCTCCTTTTTATGTGACTGCAAAACATTTTAATTCATTCATTTATTTATTTTTCTTGCTTTTTGGAAGTTAATTGTTTACTTGGAGTGGACGGTTGAAGCTTTTTAATTGTTGAACTATTCTTTGATTTGAAGGTTAAAAAAACAAACTAACAAAAGCAAAACGCAATGGACTTAAAGTATCGTTCTGAAACCGACTGGGCCGGTCTGTGCCGAGCCGAACCAGTCCATCATCATATCAAACTCCCAACATTTACTTTAGGAACAGTTTGGATTGTTGTTTTTGTTGTAATAATGTTATTGTTATTATTGATTTATTTTTTATGATCAATAGATTAATCTGATGCAGTCTGAGGAGAAACGTTTGATCTACCTGACAAATTTAAAGTGGAAATAAGTTCACTCTTATCTATCTATCTATCTATCTATCTATCTATCTATCTATCTATCTAT
>NC_056498.1:84153933-84154279 GCF_014905685.2 Nematolebias whitei
TCTATCTATCTATCTATCTATCTATCTATCTATCTATCTATCTATCTCTTTCTATAACATAGTAATATGCATTCATTTTATATAAAATAAAGTAAACAAAATGAAAATTCAGACACAACATTTATTAAATATTCCTGTTGATTTAGGCACAGGAATAATAACAATAATAACAACAACAACAACAACAACAACAACAACAACAATAATAATAATAATTATTATTATTATTGTTATTATTATTATTATTATAAACTATCAATAATAATCATAATAAACTATCAGTAATAATAATAATAATCATAATAAACTATCAATAATAATAATGATAATAATAATAATGATAATA
>NC_056498.1:84154289-84157405 GCF_014905685.2 Nematolebias whitei
AACTATCAATAATAATAACAATAATAATAATAAACTATCAATAATAATAAACTATCAATAATAATAATGATAATAATAATAATCATCATAATCATTATAAACTATCAATAATAATCATAATCATAATAAACTATCAATAATAATAACGATAATAATAATAATAATGATAATAATAATAAACTATCAATAATAATAATCATAATCATAATAAACTATAATAATAACAATAATAATAATAATCTATCAATAATAAACTATCAATAATAATAATGATAATAATAATAATCACCATAATCATTATAAAGTATCAATGATAATAATAATAATTATCATAATAAACTATCAATAATAATAATCATAATCATAATAAACTATCAATAACAATAATAATATAATAAACTATCAATAATAATAATGATAACAATAATAATAACAATAATAATAATAACAATAATAATAACAATAATAATATAATAAATTATCAATAATAATATTCATAATCATAATAAACTATCAATAATAATAATAATAATAATAATAATAATAATAATAAACTTTCAATAATAATCATAATCATAATAATGATAAACTATCAATAATAATAATATCAATAAACTACCAATAGTAATAATGATAAACTATCTATAATAAGAATGATGGTAATAATAATAATAATAATAATAATAACATACACTATCAATATTAATAATATAATAATGATAATAATAATAATAATAATAATAATAATAAACTATCAATAATAATAATAATAATAATAATAATAATAATAATAATATAAAATATAAATATAATAATAATAACATACACTATCAATATTAATAATATAATAATGATAACAATAATAATGATAAACTATCAACAATAATAATAATAATAATAATAATAATAATATAATAATAATAAAAATATAATAATAATAATAATAATAATAATAAGGATGATAATTTGATGAAAATATTTGTGTTGTGTCAATAAATATTATGATTCACATTATCTTGGGGTTATGCGTTTGTGGGGGGACACTTCTCTGTCACCATCACACTGGGAGGTTTTTAGTGGTGATAAGGAGTCTGGTAGCAATTCTACAAACACTTTCAAACTGTCTTTAAAGTGTACGAGGTTCTTTTTAAATATTATAAATTATTATAAACAAAACATTTGGAGTCTTTATTGGCTCAGTCCTGCCATCCATTATCTTTACCCGCTTCTTCCATATTGGGTCGTGGGGGTCACTGGTGCCCATGTCCAGCTATCACTCTGCAAGAGGCGGGGGACACCCTGGACAGGTCTCCATTTCATCACAGGGACACATAGAGACAAACGAGACAAACAAACATTCACTCTCTCACTCACACCTAGGGACATATTAGAGTTACCAATCAGTCTAACATGCATGTTTTTAGTCTGTGGGAGGAAACTGGAGTAACCGGAAGAAACCCACATTTGCACGGAGAGAACATGCAAACTCCACCCAGAAAGACACCCGGATCAAGATTTGAGCCCGGGACCTGCTTGCTGAGAGGCAGCAGCTCTACCAGTTGCACCACCGTGCTGCCCTATGGGCTCAGAGCTTGGGTTAATTGTATTGTTTAAATGGGGTTACTCACAAAAAGTCACGTCTGTTTGTTCTCCACGGGGTTTATTTAAACATCAAATCAATAATTCTAAACAAAACAAAGCTCAACTGGAGAGAACAAGAAATAATAATTAGGAGAATTGAGCCGTTTACTAGAAGAACGGACCAGTCCTGAAGCATTAGTTAAACTGCATCATCTCGTGTGACAAACATTTTTCAGCCGGGCTGTGATCAAACCGTCTGTTCAGTCTTAAATGGGTCTGGTTCTGACGTGCACTCATCGTGTGGCTCCCTCCTTGTTGCTGCAGGAGGCAGACGGCGGAGGAGCGCGAGGCGGAGCGGCAGCAGGCCAACCGCATCCTCATGCAGCTGCAGCAGGAGGCCTTCCAGAAGACCATCAACCAGCCGGTGGCCCCGGACCCACTGTGTCTGCAGAACAGCTCCCTGTACGCCCTGCAGAACCTCCAGCCCTGGACCGAGAACACTGCAAAGATCAGCAGCGTGTCTGCCTGCGAGTAGCTGCTGACACGGACTCAGCCTCTGCAGGAGCCTGCAGAGGAGACCTCACGGAGCGCACGTCTTATCATACAGCTGCTGTCACACAGACTCGTGCTGCTGCAGGGCTCTCCCAGTATTCCCATCAAATGGGATCCAAGCAGTGACTTCATATATCAGAAACATATTTTTTTATCAGCCATGTTATTGGGCTTTTTTAACACAACTTCAAAGTAACAAAGCACTTCTTGAATAACTTTGTATAAATTCTAACGAGTACTCGTTCAAAATGAAAAAAAAAAAGTTTACCTGTCTGAATATATTTATCTAACCTTGGTATTTTAGATATACGGTAAATTGTCAAAAATGAATCTAATAGAGCAAAAATGGAAACACTTTTAATACACAAGACTCACGTTTGTGCAGTTTGACACATTTCACATTCAGGCCCTGTTCACACCTGACACTAAACATTTGTCTGGGCTGATTCCAGCTGTCTGCTCTGACTGACAGCTGGCCTGCAGTTAAAATGTTTCTGTGAGCGGATGTCAACGACCTGCTCTGTATGCACACACACACACACACACACACAGCTGTGAGGTCAGTGTTAGAGCAGGTCGGCTGATGTTTCTTTAAAAACTGCATCATTACCACAGTTCAGAGCCATTTGAGTTGTGTTTCTGTAGTTATCTATTAACGTGCTTCATCCAGTTTCTTTATCTGCTTCTGTTCACGGGGAGCTGCTGCAGCAGTCTCTGTGCAGAGGCAGGGTGCAAGACCACCACCCCTGGAGACAAATTAGATAATTCACACTTTAGTACCAATTTAGATGCATCAATTAATCTAACATGCATGTTTCCGGTCAGTGCAGGAAGCCAAAGTACAGTAGTCCCTCGTTTGTCAAGGGATCCATACCCTGAAACCCCACAATGAGAAAAGCCGCGAAGTAGAAAAAGTAGTACAAGTAATAAATTTTTTTTTATATATATATATATATATATATATATATATATATATATATATA
>NC_056498.1:84157505-84161146 GCF_014905685.2 Nematolebias whitei
CACACACACACACACACACACACACACACACACACACACACACACACTTGCTCAGCCTGTTTTTGACTCTGATCCACATACAAAACTAAATGAGTGTCTTTCTGCTCTGACTTTTCTTTTTAACATCTGAACAGTGAGAGTGACTTTGAAGCCAAAATGTCTCGCGTGTTTAGAAGCTTGCAAAGCTTTAAATAATCAAAAAAGTTTAGTGGTTTGTTACAACACATCCTGTATGAAACATACGCTGCAAAATAGAACAGAGTCCTGAAGCTGGGTTTGGGACCGAGCCTAGGACTCTGAGACAGAAGATACGTGGTGGGTTTGGAGAAGATCTACAGAAATCTAATGTTAAAATGTCTGAGAAAGATTTTTGTTGTTTGGCTCATTTGGCGCTCATAGTCATGAGCACAAATATTGTCAACCATTGTCTCAGCCATGTTTAGTTTGGGATTAGAAGCTGAAAAGTTTAGGAACCACTGGGTTCAAAGTAGTTTTACTATCTGAGGGGAAGTACTGAGGCGCAAAATGTATAAAACATCTGAGGTTTGAATTCTGTTTGTTAGAGCTGACAGACAAATACATAAACCAAACAGTGAAGTCCTGCGGTGTGCAAACATTTTCTGCTGTAGTCGCAGACAACTTCTGTTCTTGCTCCTCAAGTAAAGATGATCAGGTTCTGGTTCTGACCTGGACCTATCACACAACACCTGAGCTTATCTTTCCTCACTGCAGTTAGTGGACACACATCAAAGTAGCATTTTATCTCGAGACAGTAATACATGCTTTCATAACATCCAGGCTTGATTACTGCACTTCTTTTTGGAATCAGTCAGACCTCTACTGCACGTTTACAACTGGTTCAAAATGCTGCAGCCCAGTTCTTAACTGGTACAGACAAAAGAGAGAAAGTTTCTCCAGTTCTGGCCTTCCTTCACTGGCTCCCAGTTCACGTTCAAATTCATGTTAAAATCCTTCTGCATGTTTTTAAATCTCTGAACAGTTCTCCTCTGATCTGCTGCAGCCATATGTCCCACAGCGCTCTCTGAGGTCAGCAGATTAGATGCTTTTATTGGTTCCAGGAACCCGTTTTAAGCTCAGAGGTGACAGAACCTTCTCTGCTGCAGGTCCAAGACAGTGGAATGAGTTACCACTGCATTTCAGACTGGCTCCTCTTTCTCTGTTTTTAACTTTCATTTGAAAACTCACTTTTATTCCCAGGCTTTTAACAATGTGTGAGTTGATTTTAACTTGTCTTATTCTATAATGTTAGTCATTTAGTTCTTATCTTTATTTGGATCTATGTATTTATCCTGGGTCCTTTGCTTGTTTTGTTTTATTGTACACCACTTTGGTTGGTCTTGTTGCTGTTTTTAAATATAAATAAAGTGGTATGGTATTTTCTTCAGTCTGAACCTGGAACCAGTTTGAACATCACGAGCCTAACAAGCTGGCTCCAGGATCATGAACCCTCCACCAAGTTCGCTCATTCCACTGAGAGAAATAAAACTTTTCCATGCTCAATTTTATTTCCACTAAATAGAAAAAAACATTTAAAAACAAACAAACAAAAAAAATACTGTTGTATGTTTTGTCCAAAGGTTTTAATGTAATTTTACGTCCCGGCTGGTTTTCCTTTGTATTTTGACGGAGGAGCAGATTGTCATAAAAAGTTGCAAACAGCAGAAACAAACATCTCCAGAGCAGAAAGACATAAACACTGAGCTGAAGAGTGGAGAGCAAAACGTTAACCTTCATATCGTCTTCGTAAGGAATGTTCAGGATTGTGATTTAAACAGAATAATACGCAGGTGTTTGTTTCTGACATCGTCTTGCGACATTTGTCTCCCTTTAGGAATTTATAAATATGTGAACTGTCCCTTTAAACTTTGATAAAACGGTCCATCACATACATGTTACTTGAAATACACATATTAATTATCATTAAATTATTATAATTTTTTTTTTACACAATGTCATATTTCAGTTTCAGTCAAAAATAATGGCGCTCCAAAAACAAGATTGGTCTTTAATTTTATGTTAGTGAGAAAATACAAACAATTTCTGTGTGTGTAAATAAATATCTATACAAATGGTGCAGATGAGTGCACCCCCCCCCCCCACACACACACACACACACACACACTGTGTTATGTGCAGCTCTCATAAATCAGGCCGTCTGCTCATCAGATGCACTTAGTTTTTAAGAACATGAACCTTCTGGATCCTCACTTCTCTTATTTGAACCCGCAGCTGTGAACGTCCTCCGTGCACTGGGAAAATATCTACACTCACACCAGGAGGGGGTCTGGACCCCCCTCATGCTCATACGTTTGTCTGTCCTGAGCCTCAGCAGAACCTTCCACCGAGCTGGCGTGACCCGACGAAGCTGCAGAGTTGTTACCTGGACGTCTTGGGCTACGTCTGCTCAGCTGCCTTGAGAAGAATGAAACAGCCGTATTCAGGAAATATGGCTGCTTTTGTTTCTTTGTTACAACTACGTGTTTAATAAACTGTTTACATCACTTTTCACTAAAAATGACTGTTTCATTGAGAGTTTATGACTCAGTGGATTATTATGAGGAAGTTCTGTCAGTTTGTAGATTGTTCTGATTGTTTGTGGACCCTGTGGCCAGCTGTGACATCACATCTGTCACAGAACAACGGTCTGAGCTGCTTTAATCATCAGAACCAACTGAATACAAACTGGTGGACCAGTGGTTAGAGCTGCCGTCCTGTCAGGGGAATGTAGGTAAAGGTCATGGATATTTCTCACTAATGTTAAATTAATGTGTGTGAGTTTAGAGAGTTGTTTTGTCTGCTCAGAGAGGAGCCTGCAGGCGCATGGAGGTGCACCTGATAAACTCCAAGGCCTTCTCTGAGTCTGTAAGCTGGAAATCAAAGGTGGTCTTGACCTCGCCTCTGTCTCATAAGTGTGTATTATAAAGCACTTCCTGCCTCACTGAGTGTCCGGTGCAGATTCTCACTGACAAGGCTCTAAATATGTAACTTTTATACATCTGTGAAATTTTCCTCGTGACTAAAAACCGGTCAACAAATCTTCTCGTGTCCTCAGAGTGGCTTGTTTGAATAAACAGAGATGATGAAAGGATATTTACTGATCCATCATTGTGGTCCTTTGAGTCCGGCCCCAACACATCCACAGCATGAACTTTACAGATTCACCTCCCGGCCTTTGTGGGTGGAGTCTGTGTGTTCTCCCTGTGCACAAGTGTTTTTTTCTCCAGGTACAGTAGTCCCTCGCTACTTGGCGGTCGTTTTTTCGCAGACTCGCTCTATCGCGGTTTTTCAAAATAAGATTGGACATGACACATAATTGTCTGATTGATGGATGAGCAGCATGATCAGCATGGAATTTTTATTTAAAATAAATTATTTTAAATTATTTAGCACCTGCTGCACCTTTGTGCAGCCCTTACTGCAGGACTTCCTGCTGCAGCTGATCAGCTGTTCACTGTGCAGCGGGGAAGTGGGCGTGGCCAAGAGCCCTTGCAGGTGGCTGAGAGCAGAGGAGGCAGAGAACTGAAATCATGGAACTGAAATCATGACATGCTGTGCTCTTTTAGAGCGTTTAGAGTTTAGAAACATTGTTTAGAATATTGCAAGAGTGTGGGAATGGTTTA
>NC_056498.1:84161246-84173282 GCF_014905685.2 Nematolebias whitei
ACTCTCTGCAAAGCTTTTCTTTCTGCAGCTGTGCAGCCTCCATGCCATACGTTGATGCTGGAGCACAGGATGCTCTCCACTGCACACCTGTAGAAGGAGGTGAGGACTGAGCTTCCCAGACCAGCTCGCCTCAGCCGTCTGAGGAAGTAGAGTCTCTGATGAGCTTTCTTGATCAGGCTGGTGGTGTTGTTGCTCCAGCTGAGGTTGTCATTCATGTGTACACCCAAGTACTTGTAGCTGGAGACCACTTCCACCGCAGATCCTCTTATGTTCAGGGGGGTGTAGATGTTTTTGTTCCTTCTGAAGTCCACAATCATCTCCTTTGTCTTCTTCACATTGATGTGAAGGTTATTCTCTTTGCACCAGCTCTCCAGGTGTTCCACCTCTTGCCTGTAGCTGGACTCATCATTGTTTGTGATGCATTCCACCACCACTGTATCATCTGCAAACTTTACAATGTGACAGCCTGGATGGGTAGCTGCACAATCATACGTGAGCAGAGTAAACAGGAGGGGGCTCAACACACATCCCTGAGGAGAGCCAGTGCTGAGGGTTATGGTGGAGGAGGAGAAGTTGTGGATCCTCACTAACTGTGGTCTGTTTGTTAAAAAGTCTAGTACCCAGTTGCAAATGGAGGGGCTTAGTCCTAGTGTGGATAGTTTGTCCATCAGGGTTTGGGGGATCATGGTGTTGAAGGCGGATGTGAAGTCCACAAAGAGCATACGGACGTAAGAGTTTTTCTGCTCCAGGTGGTTGAGCGCAGTGTGGACCACAGAGGAGATGGCATCCTCTGTTGATCGGTTCTCACAGTATGCATACTGATGAGGGTCCTCGTTGATGTTGATTGTTGTTTTGATGTGAGTCATGACCAGTTTTTCGAAGCATTTAGCGACTATCGGGGTGAGGGGCACTGGCCGATAGTCATTCAGACCAGTCACTGTAGAGCTTTTTGGGACTGGGATGATGGTGGCAGTCTTCAGGCAGGTGGGAACTGTCTCCAGGGTAAGTGAGGTGTTAAAGATGTCTGCCAGCACCTCACAGAGCTGATCAGCACATTCCTTCAACACTTTTCCGGGGATGTTGTCTGTGCCAGTTGCTTTGTGCGGATTAATCCTCCTGAAGGTACTCCTTACTTCGGCTGAGGTCACGCTGAGATGCTCTTCATTCGGTGGTGAGGTGAGTCTGGTGCTGGGTGGTCTGTTCGGGTCTTCAAAGCGTGCATAGAACTTGTTGAGGGCATCAGGCAGAGATGGGTCTTTGGGGCATTGTTCGCTCCTTCCTTTATAATCTGTTATGCACTTAATGCCCCTCCACATGCTCCGAGGGTCTTGTGAGATGAATTGACCCTCGATCCTCTGTGCATATGTGGCCTTGGCCCTCTTAATACCAGCAACCAGCTCTTTTCTTGTCCTACTCAGCTCCTCTGAGTTTCCAGACCTGAAGGCAGTGTTCCTGGCTTCCAGCAGGGTACGCACCTCTGCATTCAGCCAAGGTTTTCTGTTTGGGTAGCTTTTAACATTTCTGATAGTGGAGACGGTGTCAGTACATGTACTAATGTAACCCAGAACTGAGGATATGTATTGGTCAAGATCAAGCGAACCTCCATTTTCAGCAGCTTCTCTGCAAACCTGCCAGTCTGTTCGGTCAAAACAATCTCTCAGTATGGGGCCACTGTCCTGGATCCAGCATTTAATTTTCTTTTGTACCGGTCTGGAGCGTCTCAGCGGGGGCATGTAAGCAGGAGCCAGGAAGACTGAGATGTGGTCTGACAGTCCTAGGCGGGGGCGGGGTTCGGCTTTGTATGCATCTTTTACGTTCGTGTAAACACGGTCCAGCGTGCGGTCTCCACGTGTCGGAATTGTCACATGTTGATTAAAGCTCGGGAGACAGTCCTTTAGATTCACGTGGTTAAAGTCTCCGGCTACCACATAAAGAGCCTCGGGGTGTTTGTTCTGCAGCGAGCTGATGATATCATGTAGCTCCTGCAGTGATTCATTAGCATTAGCGTCCGGAGGAATGTAAATGACAGAGATGAAAGTCACCGTGAACTCGCGGGGTAGATAATGTGGCCAACATTTCACTGTTATTTGCTCCAAAGCCTTCGAGCACGAGCTATTTACAACAGTACAGTTCGTGCACCAACTTTTACTCACGTAAATGCATACTCCGCCTCCCCGTGATTTCCCCGTTAGCTCGCTGCAGCGGTCCGCTCGAAAAAAAAGTCTGTCATCCAGCTGGAAGACTGTGTCCGGCGTTTCACTTGTAATCCACGTTTCCGTGAGGCAAAGTACCGCACACTTCTTCATCTCTTCTGAGGCGCCCGCTTTCAGACGAAGTAAATCCATCTTGTTGTCCAACAAGCGGACATTCGACAGAAAGAGAGACGGCATGGGGAGTTTACCGGCTTTAGCGTTAGCTCGTAGCCTCACCATAACCCCCGCCCGGCATCCTCTCCTCTTAAGCCGGGAGCAGCGCTTCCTCTTCTGCCCGCTGGAACGCCTCTGCTGCAGCTTCCAGGTAGATGACTTTAAGATCTGCATTCTGCCGAGCGTAGTTTTGAGTTTGTTGCTGATTTCTGCTATATTTCGTGGCAAATCCGCTCCTATTCTCATCAGTTCGGTTCGGCTATAGTTCACACACATAAATCGCGCGGAGTCAGGCACAGAGTCAATATCAAAACTTCTAAAAACTGGGATGGTACCGGGAGCCTGTGAAGCTGCAACTGCTCTGAGCGCGGCCATCTTGGCAAAAAAAATAAAAAATTTCTTGGGCTGCGGTGATTTAAAACCCTGCTTGGAGGACACTGGCTCGCTTTGTGTGGAGGAATGTGTGAGGAGAAGCCACTGTGAGATCATACGAACTGACAGTCAGGCTGAAATCAGACAATTTAATTCCTGAATGATGTTTACGTTTTATTCCAAAACTCAAACCATCATTATGCACACACACATCCTCCGCAATGAATCATTTTTGAATCTTCTCCCCCGTGAGCCCTGTGGCTTGTTTCAGGGCGGTGCCTGTTGGCGGTCTCTGGGGAAATGCAGCACCGCTGGTTGCCGGGATGAGGAGGTTGGTACTCTGATGGGAGGGGCTGGCAGCGGAGCGAGAAGACGCAGCTGTGGCGTGTCTCTGCTGTCTCGGCCACAGCACTGTCTCCAGCGGGCGGGGGGGGGGGGGCGAGAGGAGGGGTGCGGCTTGATCAGATGGCGCACAGTCTCCGACACTTACTCCGCCTTCTTCGATTTCTCGAGCATGGCCTTGAAATTGGCTCAGAACAGCACATCCGTTGTGATCGGGCCCTCCAGCGAGTCCATCTGCAATTTCTCCGACAGGGAGGGGGAGTGACGAAGCCAGGTGGACCTCTGAACCATTGTCATCCAGGCTGTGATGCGAGACAGGCAGACGAGGCGCACAGGTTGAGGGTGACGTCAGACGCCTTGCAAAGGGAGCTCTTCGTCTCCTGAGGCAGGTCTGTTCCCTCCAGCCTCTGAGATGCTATACGTCAGCGGCGCAACATTATTTTTGCCGCCTGGAATGCATACTGGTGAGCTCGGATGGAGAGCGACGTCACCATCTGGTCATGCTTCCTCGGAGGCGCAGGACGCTGGTCCAACCTGGACATCTTTGCTTCGAGAGCCTCCACCAGGCTTGGCTCCAGTGGGGCACCGAGGGAAATTCCGCTCAGTAAAACCCCTCCACTCTGGTGATGGGCACAAATGTGGAAACCGGTGCTCTCAGTCTACCAGGTCTGGCCGTAGCCTTGGTCCAGTAGGACGTCACTGCTGGGAAATGAGGCCAGATGGGATCAGGACGGCGAGCCGGGGTGGAGACAAAAACCTTCCCGCTAGATCATTCGATCTGGGCGGGGGAAGGAGAGGGACGGAAAAAAGTCCCTTCATGTCAGCCGCCTTCTGGATTATGCCGAGCAGCTCAGAGAGGAGGGCACCGACAGCTGGGAGCGGTGTGGTCGCCAATGTGAAAAGGCCCAGGGGGGTAAGCATCCGCTCAGCCCACCTTGTTCCAACTCTACGCTTTCCAAGAGGGAGTGAGCAGCAGGGGCTGCTGCTGATGTCGCCTGTCCCGGAGGAACCATCTGATTCGCTCCGAGAGTCGGCGTTAAAAGGAAAAAAAGGGTCGATGGTGTCGTCCAGCGGGTAGCGACCCGCCACTGAAAAAATATTCCTCGGTGCTTACCTTGAAACAAGGCTGCTCGTCTGCGTCTCCTCGGGGAGGAAGAACTCACCGGGACAGCAGGAGGTTGGCGTGGCAGGGACCCAGGCAGCCTCAACAAAGGTTGTGCCAGTCAAGCTGGACAACTTTCCTTCTTCGTTCTTCTGACAGTGCTATTAGCTTACTGAAGAAAAAATGGGAGCCGATTACCTGCTCTTAACGTAATTTATACGGACCGGTTATACGGACCGGGTGGGACCCACACAACAGGTGGGCGTGGACTAAATTTTTTCAGTGCAATGCTTTGCATGTCGGGATAAACCCACCAGCGACAGCCTTAAAGTGCGAAGCCTATACGAAATAGAACGGTTTTCAACAATCCACAGATGAGGTACAAACCACAATAAAAATATTTAAAAAATCATATAAAATCATATAAAATGAAAAGTAAATAAAAGAAGTGATAAAAAATTAAATAAAAAATGCTACATTATAAAACTGTAAAATACTAAAAACAGAAACATGTTTGCATTGATTTTTGCATTAAACATAACAAATGTTTAAAATCTCTTAGAGAGGTCAAAGTCGACAGCTTCAGATATTTTTGCAAGGAGTTCCAGGTTACAGGAGCGGAGTAGGAGAAGGCCCTTAATATTAATATTGAGACAGATAAAATGTCTTTTTTTTAAACTTCCTGTGTCCTAGGAGGAGATGGTGTTATGGTTGTTCTGTGCTTCAGATGTTTAATGATGGTTTTTCATTACTAAGAGCAGCATGGCTGTATAAAATTAAAACTATTAAACATTTATTGCATTTTGCTTCGTTGATATTCAGTTAGACTCTAAAAAATGTCAAGTGTTAAAAAAAACAACATTTTAGAGCTGGCGTGCCCCAACAACACTAGGACTGGGGTTAATATATTTATTTCAATCCCGAGGGGGTGAATATACTTTTTGGCAGTGCTGAATTCACATTATGTTTTTTGTTTGTCGTGTTTAGGTTTTTTGATACTATGATTTTGTATTTTAACAATTTAATTAGTTTTTCTGTAAGCGTTAAGTTCTAAAATACTTCAACATCAATAACTTTTAACCGTCTTTCACCCCTATTTTGGAAGTAATGGTCTCGTCTGTATTGGCGCGAAACGCTTTGGACCCGCCTACGATTGCGTTCATGCCTGCGTCAAGTTAGACAAATGTATGTTAGGAATGCCTGAATGACAGGAAGTTAAATAACAGGAAGTTAAAGATTTTCGTCAAAATAAAAGTTATCTCAACGTTTCCAGCCTTTTCTACATTGTTCTGATAAGATAAAGATTTTATTTTGAAACTCGATAAGCGGATGTTCTTATCTCCTTTACCAGCTACTTTATGACTTACACACCTTCATTTTCAGATTACCCAACAACGTGCGATTTCAAGTCGGCGATTTCGTTTCATGTTTTTGCGAGTCTTTTTACTTTTAGATAGTATTTTCGAAAGAAGTTGTGGTGTTTTTGCACGTTACTAACTAACGTAATAACTGACAGTTGTTCTGACTAGCCTACTATTTAACAAAGTTAGCTTAATGACTAGATAACCTGCTTGTGTAACCATTTTTTGCTGAACAGAAAGGTTTAACGTTATAGATCGCAGAAAGTTGGAATTAGCATTGCAATGAGCTGGTAAGTTTTTTGTAAACTATTAAAAAAGTTTCAAATTTAATCTACCATTAAGTTAATTTCAGTATTTATTTTGTATTTAATCGTAATGTAATGTGTTTTTTTAACATGTGTAATGTTTATCTTCGTTATTGTTATGAATGGATGAATACTGAACATGCCTGCAGGAAAAACACTGGTTTAAATAATTATTTTGGCTTCAGCTCATCTTTCTGTTCTGCAGAGTAAAAGCTCTACACACCCTATGTTTTATTAAATATTCCGACACATGTATAAAAAGTTTTCCGCCTTGCTGTAACACCATTGTGGGGGTTGTATGATCTTTGTGGTTCTGGCAGCTTAAAGGAGGAAACTCGAAGTGCTTCTCCTCAGTGTCCCAAACCTGATGAATCCGAGGAGCCCCTTGGTACAACAATGGAGACAGAAGCTACTCCTGGTCAGTAAACCCCCCTCTCACACACAAACACACACAAAGATCAGCATTTTGAACCCTTTGGCCAGGTTTGCATCAGGCTAGTTCTGTGAATAACAAGCGGCCATCAGGGCACTAAGATCAATTGTTAGACTGATGGTCCTCCTTTTACATGTAAATGATAAATGGACTGCACTTGTATATAGCTTTTCTATCATCAGGATACTGAAAGCTCTTTACAGCACAATTTGTGCCTCATTTACCCATTCATACAGCACTCTACTAGATCTATACAAAGCCAGTCTGAATCTGTAGAAACTAATCAGAGCTTTATCACAATCATACACTGATGGGACACACATTGGAGGCAATGAGGGGTACAGTGTCTTGTCCAGGGACGCTTCGGCATGTGACTGCTGTTGGAATCGAACCCCTAACTCTTGCATTGGAGGACGACTGCTGTAACCACTCAGCCAATGTGAAAAGCTTGTTCTGAATGTCCCCAATAAACTAGTTTAAACACTTTGAGAAGGTGCTATTTATAAGGGGCAGTTTACACGGTGCATATTTTTAGTGAAACCGCACCTTTCTCTGCAGTTCAGTGAACATTTATTTATACAGGTAAATCCCATTGAGCCTCGAGGACTCATTTACAAGAGAGACCTGATTTCAACAAAGAATGATGATGACAATGGACAACAGCGACAACAATAAACGGTTATAAAAAGTCATACAATGTTTCAATTGTTCGGCTGTTCATTTAGGGTGCATTCACACCAGCCCTGTTTTGTCCACTTTAATTGAACCCTAGTCCGTTTGCCTAGAAAGTCCAGTTCGTTTGGGGAGGTGTGAATGTACAATCGACCAAAAACGTTAACACTGATCCGCCTAAATATGTAGGTCTCGGTTCGGTTGAAGTGAACTCTGGCGCAGTTCGAATGCATTGTGAATACAAGTGGACCAGAAACCGTTCCAAAAGCAGGAAGTGGACTTCAGCGCAGGGCAAACATATGCACATTTCTCTTACCTCATACGGAGCAGTCAGCTTCCTTGTATGAAAAACAATATTCTCATGGCCTTCTGTGTCATCTTCCACTCATGCTGAGTCCATTGTTGAAAAATGACAAAACAGAAATCCTAAAACTGCTAAAATTTGAAACCACTCTGTTTTTGTTTTTATTTCCAGAAGTAAGTTGCGCTCAGCATCTTCTTCAGAAGTTTTTGTGTCATTTCCTTCAGTAGTTCTTGGAGCAGCGTCACCACAGGTTTGGGGGTGGGGTGGGGGGCAGGTTGGCTCGACTGACTCAGTGCAGTGTGAATGTGAACCACACCAGCTGAAAATGTAAATAAATGTTGTGAATATTGGTCCCCAATCGAACCGAGTCTATCGGACTATCAGGTGTGAAAACACCCTTACACGACACTACTAGCCCCCTTCTTTGAATCCGGAGGTTTCTCAGCCCACCTCAGAGTGGAGGTTTTCAGGAGACTGCCTGGTGATACTGTAAACATCTCCTGCAGAGTGGTGACAGCACATACGCACAACAGGCGTCGGTATTTCACGCATGCACACATCGACCGCATATTTCTATCAACAACAATGGCGCCCGAGTATAACAGACTGCTTTCTGTGCTATGACTGTTGGATGAATATTCGTCGAGTCTCATAATTAATCTACACCAGAATGTAGCTGCTGTGACCGACATCTGTGTTGGGAAGAGACGCCAGTCTGATCCAAGTCTAATATTTCTATTTATTGAACGAGTCTGTGGAGACATGCATATGTTTCACGTCGCACTGGACTATAACATACTAAATGTGCTAATTAATAACAATTTAACAATAATTAACAGTATTTCTGTTAGTGGTGGGAGATGTAATGAAGCTATTTGGACATTATGTAATTCAAGTTATGTGATTTAAATGATGCGAAACATTGCGTGTTATTAAAGTTGAAAATTAAGTTATCAAGTTTAATTTTTATTTATTCAACACCACAAGCTGTATGTCACACAAACACTTGTAAGAAAACTGAACCCTATTAAAACATGTTAACTGAACTGTAAACTACATTAATGAACTGGACTCTTCCTCTGTTGTCATCCTGGATACTGACGCCATGTTGTTTATCTGGCTCGTTCAGGCGGTCACTCCTTTCCTTAATGTAACTTAAAACATTGAATGAATTGGGAAAAAGAACTGAGGGGAATTTTAAATGAATAGTTCATCTGACAACTCTCTCTTCGACGTCCTCCTGCACTGCACCTGGGCCGAGGCTCATTCAGAACCAGTCCGCCTCTGGTGGGAGAGCTTCTCACAGGGAAAATAAAAACTCAGTTGGTTGTTGTGTAATCAAAGTAAACACAAGCTAACATTAAGAACGTTGATTTACCTGCTGTAAATCGGCTACTGATGATCACCGAGTAGAAAGTCTGACATTGTCATCAGTTCTGCTCCGCTCAGTGACCAGTGTGGAGCTGTTGGATGAAGCGGTCCCGCTTGGCGTCAAATCTGTCGACTCGTATCAAAATCCAGCTTTAACTTGTTGTTAAGTTGTTAGCGGAGCTTTTAGCCCAGAGGAACATCCTTACAGACAGCTGCATGTGCATTAGGTGAATGTACAAAATTCACAGCGCCAACTAATGACCTGGTTTGAAAACTACAGCGGATTGGGGGGGGGGGGGGGATTCCTGTTGATGCAATGTAAACACAAAATCTGTCTGTGTCGACGCGGATGTTTTCCTCAAATTAACATAAAAAAAAAATCTACATATCCCTCCACCGTGTTGGTGTAAATGGGGCCTCAGATTGATGAAGTTTTTCAGATGAAAGACAAAACGTTTCAATCAAGAAAAATCTGTCCAGATGACCTGACTTAACACTTTTGGTCAAAGACCAATCGTTTCAAGAAGCAGTGTTAGCATTTTACCAGGTTAGCCAAAGGAGGGACAATTCAGCAAACAAATGAACAGTTTCCAGCTACTGGCTTTATTGTTATTTTTGTTTCTCCCAAGATGGAAGCACAAAGTCTGAAAACATTCCTGGAGTGGTCATCACAAAGGAAATGGAGGAGGAAGAAAAGCAGCTAATGAAAGAAGGGGAGAGTAAAGAGAAAGAAATGATGGAAAAGGTCTGTTGATCAATAATTCCCTTTATAAAATGTCCAGGTGTTAAGTATAAATTGAGTTTATTTTATGTTTAAGTAAGTGTAGTTGTTTCATAGCATTGTTAAGACCTCTCATGCTTCAACTCTTTCTGAACAACCTGGTGTTGAAACACCTGCATGGCATATGTCTTGATTCACTGGGCTGCAGCTGTAGCTGGAGACCCACAAATGTGAGAAAATGCTCAACGTTTTCACTTGGAATCACACCTGACTGATAACGTTGCACAAATTCCCAGTGAAATTTGGACCAGAGTTCTCTGGGAGTTTGCAGACTCACTGGCACAACATTTGTCTGACAAAATTGCTCATTTGTGACGCAGCTGCAGCGTGAAGTCATGAGAATCTGTGTGACTGAAGTTCTTGCAGCTTGTTCTTGACACATCGTTCACACAGAACTTCACAAACTGTTGTCAGGCCGTCAGTACTAATGTCTGACATCTTTAAGTCAGAACAGTGCCTCTCCTTCTCCATCTGTCATTTGTTGAGTCAGGACATTATACTCTTTAACTCTGGTCATACTGAGCAGTCAAACATGTCACCTACCATCACTATTTTACCCTCGTCTCCATGGCGATCTCTGATCATGCTAATCATTGTCCTGCACTGCAGGTTTGTTGTTTTTGTCCTATTACTGAAATGCTTAGCGTGTGTGGTGTCTGCAGAGGGAGGACCATATGAGGACTCCTCAGGAGTCCTACGCTTCAGCTTCTCGTAAAGTACGGACTGTCCGCCCAAACAAACTTTGTTTCCTCAACGTTTGAGATTATTTGGAACAACCTCAACAACTTTGTAGCTATTTTGAAATAAAATTAGTCTCATCCTATATTCAATACTCCTGTGACACAAGGTCCAGGTCCACTGACTCTTGCTTGGTCATATAAAAACCTTTGCCACAGTTTAAAAACATTATGCAAACAAATGCATTTTTACGACCTAGAATACAGTTTTGTAAGTTGTTTATACATAACAGGCTTTTATTATTTACATATGTTTTTTAATTGGTCACTTTGAAACATGACTGTATGTATCAGTTGTCGCAAACACCCAAAAATCAGTGAGACAAATTGAAAATGCAGCTCTTCTCACATATTTTTCACAGTTTTAGGTCTTTCAACAGTTGCAACCCAGTACGACACTTTCTTTAGTACTATGTGGTCTGTTGGTCTGGTCTGCAATGTTTTTTGGTCTGTTTCAACACTGCTTTTATTTTACTACACGGTGAGTTTTTAGGGCATTGTGATTTAAAACTATATTTAAACACTTCTTACCAAATGTCTGACTCATTATATACTATATCTTAAACAATAGTGCTGTTCAAACGCAACTTTTTTCTTTTATTGAAAATGTAGAGGATTGTACGTAGTTTTAAACCAGTTATTGTCCAGAATTGTTCAAATGAGGATGCCACACATTAATTAAGCTCGTGTACAGCAAGCTCAGTTGAATTTTTAGATGTTGGTGACTTGTATTAATTATTATTTTTACCATAAGGTCCGGGAGACATGGAAGAGGGACTCCCATGACATGCGGTACAAAAGACTACAACATTTACTTCAGAAAAGTAATATCTACTCTAAATTCCTGCTGACAAAGATGGAGCAGCAGCAGAATGAGGTACTTTTTGTTTTTAACTCTATTGTCACCAACACCAGTAGCTAATACTATGTAATACTTTGTTGTTTTAAATTTAGGAGCAACTCAAGAAGGATAAACCTAAAAAGAAATCCAAGAAGGTAAGAGACATGTGACCTGAATACACTGGTTTATTCTCGACATACTCAATAAATATTGGTGTTTTTTCTCTCTATAGATTCAAAAGGACCACAGCGCTGATGCAGAGAAAGGTGAGCAGTCTGCAAAATCCATCATGAAAATAAGCAACTAATGATCCAGTTTGCACTAATGCTGACGAGTTGTGATTGTGAAGAAGCCTTTACATACAGTTGAGTGCATATTTATTTATTTTAATCTAACTAGATAAAAGGAAAAGGAAGAGAGATGAAGATTACAAAATAGCAGATGTCATGTCAAAAGAAGTGAGTTTTGTTTTTTATCGTTTAAAAGTTTTTGATCTGTTTACATGGGCTCTGCTTGAATTTTTATTTCTTTTTTCTCAGGAAATCATGTCGCAGGCGAAGAAATCAAAAATGGAAGACACGGTAATGATTAATTTCTTTTGGCTTTGTTCTGATTGGGTCATATTTTGGTGCACTGAAATAAAACCCAGGAGTGGGTGTTGCATGTTTTGTACAGCTTGTTCAGGTCACGTCAGAATCATGTGACATATCTGTGAGCTCTGACGACAAAATCCCTTGTTGTTTATCGCCCTGAGTGCTTCCTGTTGAAAGCAAGTACAAACCAGATTCCAAAAAAGTTGGGACACTAAACAAATTGTGAATAAAAACTGAATGCAATGATGTGGAGATGGCAAATGTCAATATTTTATTCGTAATATAACATAGATGACAGATCAAAAGTTTAATCTGAGTAAATGTAACATTTTAAAGGAAAAATATGTTGATTCAAAATTTCACAGTGTCAACAAATCCCAAAAAAGTTGGGACAAGTAGCAATAAGTGTCTGGAAAAAGGAAATTGAGCATATAACGAACAGCTGGAAGACCAATT
>NC_056498.1:84173382-84175130 GCF_014905685.2 Nematolebias whitei
CTATTAGAGCGGTTTTACATATCCGGTGTTCTGAACAGAAGGGCAGATGTGACGTCCAGGGGCGGCCCACGTCACGTGGACTGGACCCTCCATCCAGATCTGATGTTTTCAGACGCAGCAGAAGTTGGCAAAGCAGCTGTGGACCTGTTTGCGATGCAAGAAGAACGCTCAGTGTCAACTATGGTTTTCCCTGAGCCCGCGAGACGATCCATCGCTGGGGGGGGACGCATTTGCTCACAGCCCGTGGCCCAAAACTCTTTTATACGCGTTTCTTTTCCCCCACCTCCTCTGTTTTTTACGGTTCCTGAACCGAGTTCAGGAGGAGGGATTGACAGCTCTCCTGGTGGCTCCCGGCGTGTGAACACACCATGGTTCCCAGGCCTGCAACGTCTGTTGTCGGGTCGCCGTGGAACTGCCGTGGAGGGAGGATGCTCTCCTTCAGGCAGGAGGAGCGACCAAGAGTTACCCAGAAATAGGTCAACACCTGTGGGTCTGACCGCTGAGCGGTCCCACTTAGAGGATGGGTCTCCCTCAGGAGATAGTGTGCACAATTCAAGATTCACGTGCTGCATCTACCACAGTTCTGTACACATCAAAGGGGACGGCTTTTCAGCGCTGGTGTACAGAGAAGGTTTAGAGGCCACCTCATGCTTTTAAGCGGCGTGTTGTTTTTTCTACAACAGCTGATGGATAGGGAGTTGGCTTTCAGTACGCTTTAACGTACGTTGCAGTCATCTATTCCTGCCACAAAGGTTTCGGAGACAGAACAGCTTTTAATCACCCGCTGATGAAGCGTTTTTCTAAAAGATGTTCAGAGACACAGGCCTGCTTCACGTCCACTTGTTCCACAGTGGGATTTAACGCTGGTCCTGCGAGCCCTGATCAAAGCTCCGATTGAGCCTCTGGATCAGGTTTTCACTTAAATTCTTGTCTCTTTAAACAGCCCTGCTGCTGGTTTTAACACCCGCTAAGAGGGTAAGTAATTATTTGCCCTCTCTGTTGCTTCGTCATGCCTTAGAAATTAGGCTGACGGGCAGCTCAGCTGATTTAAGACCAACCCAGCTTTTATGCCTAAAACATCACGAGCTCTTTTAAATCAAGAGTGATATCGTTGGAGGGGTCTTTCCCCCCCCCACAGATCAGAAGAGGAAGCATCTTTTCATCTTCTCTGTCCGGTGCGGGCGTTGACGTGTTACATAACGCGCACAGCTGCAATGCGTTTCAACTCAACAATTGTTTGTGCATTATAGAGATGCTTCTGCAGGTCGCCGTTATCTATCCAGCGCTTGTCACACTGGCTGTGTGAGGCCTTTTCTGAAGCCTACAGAGCATCAGATTTAGGGCCTCCTGTCAACCTCTAAGCACACTCGACCAGGGGTATCGCATCTTCGACTGCTCTGTATAATGGTATGTCAATGCAGGACATTTGCACTGCGGCTGCATGGTCAACACCCTGCTCATTTATTCGCTTTACCTACGTGATGTAACGGCTCGTTCCATGACACATTCTGTCCTTAGTGCTCTAACAGAATGAATATTGTTGTTCTCATGGAACTCTGTTTAAGCTCACTTCTGTCTGCATGCATTACAGTGTGAGATGTTGTTATCAGTCACAAGTCGTGTCTGTGATTTTGGTTCTATTGTCACTAATCAGTTCATGATTATTGTTACCAATCAGTTCATTTGATTAATAATCAATTTATGGACATTAATCTGTTTATACTGTTCAGCCATGAACCAGTTGGTTC
>NC_056498.1:84175230-84176694 GCF_014905685.2 Nematolebias whitei
CTTTTCAACTTCTTCTTTCCGTTGAAAGTTTTCCGGGGCATTCATGCTTTGTCAGAACGCATAGTTACTCAACATGCGTCTGTGCATGGCACATAATTACGCGATGCGTAGTTATGCACACGGGGAGCTGAGTGACAAGACGTTTTTTGGGCAAGCTTCCGCTTCTTACTGTGTTCGAATGGACCCAGTGAGGCGAGGACCACATCGGCTTCGCCCTTTACCCACTAAAGCGAAGGCCTTAAAGGGCGAAGCTTATACGACATAGAACGTTGGTTATGTACTGTAACCCCAGATTCTATGAGTATAAGCGTAGCCCTTTAAGCGTCGGGCCTCACTGGCTCCTAAATGGCTGAAGAAAAAGCTATTTTGGGAGCCGATTTCCCGCTCTTAACGTAATTTATACGGACCGGGTGGGGCCCACACAGCAGGTGGGCGTGGACTAATTTTTTCAGTGCTTATGCTTTGCATAACGGGATAAACCCACTAAAGCGAAGGCCTTAAAGGGCTACGCTTATACTCATAGAATCTGGGGTTACAGTACGTAACCAATGTTTTTCTCCCAGAGTAACATTTACAGTATGTGTTGGGATGCATCATAGCTGCTACCTCACCAAGATTTAGCTTAATATTTAAACATATTGATTGAGTTTAAGTTATATTTGTGTTTTCTAAGATCACTTAGCTGTGGTGGCCATCTTGAATCTACTTGATTACAGTGTTTCTTGAATTCTGCTAAGACAACAGACAAACAAACACACCAGCACATGATCATCTGCCTTTAGCAGCCGGGAAGATTTCAGTCATAAATATGTGACCACTGACAGAGGAAGTGATTTCCACCAATCATTTTGCTACGCTGCTGTGTTCTTGTTGGAAAACCTGTACCCTGGCTCAAATACATTTTACACATTAAAAGACTTATTTAACTTTTTTGTCTTTGTGCTAATTTTCTTGTAAACGATCTTTACACGATTAGGGAAAATTCATGAAATGTCCTTAAAACATTTGGATACTGTTAAAAATATCTCATAGAAATACCTTAATGTTTTTGCTGACACAGTAAGCCCACGCTGTATGAACATTTGTGTGTTTGATGGCTCTGAGCTCTGTGCTGTTAGAACCACTGAACAAACAGTGTTGTGTCTCCGGTCCGGTCCATCCAGAGAGGCATGCAGTTTTAATGAGGTCATCCGGGTGAGGAGCCACATATCATTATTCAACCTGAGCCAGGATGCTTTTTAGGACAGCACTTTAGAGGTCTGGTCTTTTTTCAGTCAGTCTGCCTGTTGAGGAACTAAATGAGAACCAGCCTAATATTATATGAGTGATCATAACATTATAGCTCAATTATAACTTCATTCCTATTGAAGCATTCACAGATGAAAGACGGGTGATAATGGTTTTGCCAGTGTGTGTGTGTGTGTGTGTGTGTGTGTGTGTGTGTGTGTGTGTGTGTGTGTGTGT
>NC_056498.1:84176704-84184129 GCF_014905685.2 Nematolebias whitei
TGTGTGTGTGTGTGTGTGTGTGTGTGTGTGTGTGTGTGTGTGTGTGTTTATGCGTCTCTTTAGGTGCATAGGCAGGGTGCTCAGTTCTGTTGACGGGGTGGGGCACCCCGCCTGTATAATGGTAGGGGAAACACTGTTGAAGCAGTAGTAGTTAGTAGTTAGTAGTAGTAGTTAGTAGTAGTACAAACCGGATTCCAAAAAAGTTGGGACACTAAACAAATTGTGAATAAAAACTGAATGCAATGATGTGGAGATGGCAAATGTCAATATTTTATTCGTAATATAACATAGATGACAGATCAAAAGTTTAATCTGAGTAAATGTAACATTTTAAAGGAAAAATATGTTGATTCAAAATTTCACAGTGTCAACAAATCCCAAAAAAGTTGGGACAAGTAGCAATAAGTGGCTGGAAAAAGGACATTGAGCATGTAATGAACAGCTGGAAGACCAATCAACACTAATTAGGTCAATTGACAACATGATTGGGTATAAAAAGAGCTTCTCAGAGTGTCAGTGTCTCTCAGAAGTCAAGATGTTAAGAGGATCACCAATTCCACCATTGTTGCGCAGAAAGATAGTGCAGCAATACCAGAATGGTGTTACCCAGCATAAAATAGCAAAGACTTTTAAGTTATCATCATCAACCATGCATAACATCATCAAAAGATTCAGAGAATCTGGAACAATCGCTGTGCGTAAAGGTCAAGGGCGTAAAACTCTACTGGATGCTCGTGATCTCCGGGCCCTTAAACGTCACTGCACCTCAAACAGGAATGCCACTGTCAAGGAAATAACAAAATGGGCTCAGGGATACTTCCAGAAAGCATTGTCAGTGAACACAGTCCACCGAGCCATCCGTCGTTGCCAGCTGAAACTCTACAGTGCAAAGAGGAAGCCATTTCTAAACAAGCTCCATAAGCTCATACGTTTGCACTGAGCCATGGGTCATTTAAAATGGAGTGTGGCAAAATGGAAGACTGTTCTGTGGTCAGATGAGTCACGATTTGAAGTTCTTTATTGAACACTGGGACGCCATGTCATCCGGACCAGAGAGGACAAGGATAGCCCAAGTTGTTATCAACGCTCCGTTCAGAAGCCTGCATCACTGATGGTATGGGGTTGCATGAGCGCTTGTGGCATGGGCAGCTTGCATGTCTGGAAAGGCACCATTAATGCAGAGAACTATGTTCAGGTTTTAGAACAACATATGCTCCCATCTAGACGTCATCTCTTTCAGGGAAGACCCTGCATTTTTCAACACGATAATGCCAGACCACATTCTGCAGCAATCACAACATCATGGCTACGTAGGAGAAGGATCCGGGTACTGAAATGGCCAGACTGCAGTCCAGATCTTTCACCTATAGAGAACATTTGGTGCATCATAAAGAGGAAGGTGTGACAAAGAAGGCCCAAGACGATTGAACAGTTAGAGGCCTGTATTAGACATGAATGGGAGAGCATTCCTATTTCTAAACTTGAGAAACTGGTCTCCTCTGTCCCCAGACGTCTGTTGAGTGTTGTAAGAAGAAGGGGGAATGCCACACAGTGGTAAAAATGGACTTGTCCCAACTTTTTTGGGATTTGTTGACGCCATGAAATTTGGAAACAACAGATTTTTCCCTTAAAATGATGCATTCTCTCAGTTTAAACTTTTGATCTGTGATTTGTGTTCTATTCTGAATAAAATATTAGATGTTGCCACCTCCACATCATTGCAGTCAGTTTTTATTCACAATTTGTTTAGTGTCCCAACTTTTTTGGAATCCGGTTTGTAGTTAATAGTAGTAGTTAGTAGTAGTTGGTAGTCTCAAAAACATTCTCTAAATGTAACATCCTGACGTCTCGTAGGATTGTTCATAATTTTGTTGACTAGGTTTGACCAAAATGGTACAACTTTGTTTATTTTCTGAACATTATATTACCATTTTCTTGTAGTGGTGGCAATAAATGCTGTAATATGTAATCCTTCAAAAGATACTAGGCCTTTAAATATTTTGTAAATTTTGAAAACTATATATTTTTCATGTCTCTTTATGTGTTCTTCTTTATTATCTCCAGTCCACTTGTCTTTTCCAATTTAGCAACATGTTTCCTGTTGTGAAGACAGAAGAAACTGCCATCACTGATCAAGGTGCATGAAACTAGATGAGATAAAAGTGAAGTCCAGTTTTATGTAACACTAAGTGTTTTATTTTATTCTACCTATTGTTCACAGAAGCTTCCTCCGTTTCACAAATGGAAGGTAAGAGTTGCAGCCAGCGATGGAGGACACATCTCCCAGAGTTTAAACACAGCCACAGATTATGTCCAGCTGCAGACAACGGTCAAAGAACTGATGGAAAACACAAGGAGGCCAACAATAATGTGACCATAGCAGCCACATCCAGGTACCTGACATACCGACGCTATGTGGAGAGAAAACCTCTGACCTCTGGAGAACAGCATGGCTCTATCCTAAAGGGAACACATCCACAGAACGTCACAGAAAAAGTGAGTGGGGTAAAGAAAGAAGCATTTTTTTAAATTAATACTTTTGTCTTTAGAGGTAATCATGCTGCTGCTTTTTAATTTGTAAACTGTCCTGTGCACTTCTTCTTCTTCTGACTCTTAAGTTAGTATATTCTATATTCTTTAGTGTATTCTAGCATTTCACTGGTTCTGTTTGCAAGAATCTTCTTCTTTGGGCTTTTCCCTTGTAGTGAACTCGGCCTCCGACCAAAACCTGCCTCTGAGGACCTTCATGGGACAGGAACTGATATTTCATTGATTTGAATCCAGAAATACAAATTAGCTCATCCAGAGACTGTCTAATATTATCCTGAATTAATCAATTGAAAGAACACTCTTCTTTTATATTATCATCACTATTTTACAATATCTTGATAAATCAAAAGTGTGTTTAATTCATACCATTTCTAAATGTTGAACCACTCATTTTAAATCAACTGTGAAACGGTATTAATGATTTTTTTAATCCTCATTTAAATTAGAAATCAAGTTAAATGTCTATTTTACAAAGTAATTATGCATTTTTGATCTTCTGTCTAAATGAGAAGTAGTCATGTCGGTCGAAAGTCAGAAAGAAGTTATTAGAACGAAGTGTCGTGTTTTTAAATCTAGCAGACGGTAAACAAGAAGCTACTGGCCTCTCTTCCTCCCACTTCGCCATAACGTGTCTTCTGTCTGTACGGGACGTTTCTAAAACATTCCTGCTTTTTTCTTGACTTGTAATGACCCTCTGACGTCACTAGAACCACCCCCTGTTGGTTGCTTCAACCAATCAGGAAGTCCTGAGGTGACCGGAAGTGAGAACTCTTTAAGAGTCCACACTTCCTGGAACTTCTCAGGTCAACTGGGTCTTGAGTCGGTCTTCAGTCTTCTGGAGTCCTGGACCGGAGTCTTCTTCAGTCTTTCATGGAGTCCTCCACATCTGAGTGGAATCTCTGACTGAAGTCTTCCTGAGGGTTCTTAAGGAACTTTCAGATTTAATCCATAGCTGATGGATTTGACCGTTGAACGGAGTACCATCACTACTTCGGACGATTCTCTGCCAACCTTGCCGGAGACGCTGAAAGGTAGCGTTGAAATGGACTCCTGTTCCTGAGAGGAGGTATCCCCGCCTAAGGTAACGTCGCCACGCACCTAGTGTACCGGGGCTGAGCTGGGGTCGGATGAAGGGTGCCATTCCTAGTCAACACACATTCCTTTTTAGCAATCTTTTCTCTCCATTTAAACTCCTTCATTTCCCATCTTTAAACTCTTCGATTTTGCCAGTAATTAATCTAGATGCCTTCAGAAATGTCTGTTGTTTTTATTAAGTAAAACGTGGCAAGTTTTATTAATCAGAACCAGATCAGCTAATCACTTGTACATTTTGATGTTAAATTTTGATTCTGTTAAATAAATGACCACATTTATTCTGATGGGTCAAAGAAAATTAACGTCTCAGTGTCACTGATTAAACAATCCAAGCACAGTTACCTCGGTCACATGGTTATAATTTAAATCGAAAAAGAGAGAACCCGTTTATTTAAATATATTGTGGTCAAGGGCAGCTAAAACTTAGCCCTTATAACCCTACACCCTCTTCAGGGGTCGCCGCAGCGAGTCATCCTGCTCATCTCACTTCTGTTTGTAAGAATGTTGTAGAAAATGAACGTCCACATAAACTCTTGGTGAATACATGAACTGACGGTGTCACCTGCTGAGAAAGATGCTACACCTAGACCAGGGGTCTGCAACCTGCGGCTCTGGGGCCACATGTGGCTCTTTGGTCCCTCTGCAGGGGCTCTTTCAAGCTTTGACCAAAACTGACATAAAACAGAATTTTATTGTTTATTATACAAATAAAAATAAAACTGGTTTTAGACATTTTCATATTTCAGCTTTTTGGTCATTTCTTATGTGAATACTAGAACTAATACAAGAAGGAAAACATACTCACTTTAACATTATGCTTTATTTCTATACTTAATTATTTTTTACACCATTAAAAAAATCACAGGTCTACATAGTTCATAGGTTTTCATTTTATTTTTAAAATAATTAGTAAAAAAAAAAAAAAATACAATTTATTTATTTTTTCCTTTACAAGAATCTGTTTTTTCTTTTGTTTTAAACTGTAAAATATATATATATATATATAAAGTAAAAAAAATCATTAGATAATTTTAGCTTTATAATATGTGGCCCCTACTGGCCACCTAACCCCCTCCAACAAAACCTAAAGCGGCCCTCGGGCCACCAGTTGATAACCACAGATTAATTTAGTGAACAAAGGCACAAAAATGGTTCCTTTGATCATAAAGGTTGCTGACCCCTGACCTATACCAAAAAGTGCATGTGAAAATTATTTTCTAAGAGCTTATGTTTGTAAAGCTTTTCATAAAATACTCAATATATTTAGCATCCTGCTGTTTATGATAAGATAATAGGCACGAGGACTGTCAATTCACACTGATTTGAACAGGCCCACCGTCTACTCTATGTAATAACACTCGCATAAAAAACATGTAAAATATTTATAATAAATATATAAATGGCTTTCAAGAATCTTAACAACAGAGAAAGAAGAAAACTACTATAAAAATATCTAGTACATTATATCAACTACTTTGTCCACTTGGCTCCGCCCCTGTTTTCAGCATGATGTTTTTCTAACGGTTTGGTTCAGTATATTTCAGGTTTATATTCAGTCGAGGAAATGGAGAAGTACACATCTCTAGATAATTATTGCATTAAAGTAACACAGGTGATTAAAATGTGTCAAACAGACTACGTGGTGACCAAAGTGTCCACAGCAGCTTTCTCTTTTCACTTTCTGGTTGTCTCAGAACTAGCTTCCTCCTGTATGTTGCTAAAGTTTCGCTGCAACTTTTCCAAGAATTTTGTTCATTCTGGCTCTACACAAGCACTTTCCTGTATTTCACTACATCTAGCTCAATACTAGCTTTTTCCTGTTTTTTACTAACAATTGGTTAGGTTGGCTAGGTTTTTTATGTTTTGTTTTATTTCCAAGCATTTTGCCACATTTTTGTTTTCAGCAAGATTTCTCCTGCTTTTGCAAGTGTTTCACTACTTCATGCTTATACAATGGTGCTTGAATGTTTGTGAGTCTTTTATAATTTTCTGTATTTCTGCATAAATATGACCTAAAACATCATCAGATTTTCACAAATATATAATATTGGATCATTTTCCTCAATAAATAAATGACCAGGTATAATATTTTTGTCTCATTTGATTAACTGGGTTCTCTTCTTCTACTTTTAGGACGTGTGTGAAAATCTGATGATGTTTTAGGTCATATTTATGCAGAAATATAGAAAATTATAAAGAGTTCACAAACTTTCAAGCACCACAGTGTTTTCTTTCATTTTGCTAAGTGAGAGTATTTTTTATTTTTTAATTGCATGTACTCGTGTGTGAATGCTACAAGTAATAATATTTGTGCACCTGTTTGCCGTCATTCAGGTAAAACCTCATGACAGCAGAACAGAACATACCAGCATAAGAGACCTGACTGAACCAAGAGAGGCTGCAGGGAGCCACAGTCACATCTCACTTTCCACTGCCTCCAGCAAAGACCACACCTCACCATTGAATGTCTCGGGGCTCCAGGGCCGGCCAGGTAGCGAGGAGCCTGGTTTTAGATTATCTTTTCATGGCAGCAAATCAGTTCTGCAAAGTCCCTTCAGTTCCATTCTGGAGGTCCAAAAACTAAATCCTCCTGTGAGGCCACAGCTGACCTCTACAGTTCTTTATCCCACCTACACTCCTCGCTCACAGAACTTCAAGTCCTCCAAGGCTCAGCTCAGATTCCAGGAAGGAACCAGAAGGGAGGACACTAGCCTAGGTATTCCAAAGGAATCCTCAAAAAGAAATGATATGTCTTCCTTTCAGGAGGACTACTGGACCTGTGCCATTCCAAAAACTCTCCCCCCTTCTCCAAACAGGCAGTCTGCTGGTTGGAACCCTAACAAAGAGTATGAGACTTTGCTGGACTACACCTACCCTCTGAGACCAGGACATGTGGACTGTGAGTGGAGTAGCTCTGAGCTACAAGGAGACTCTTTTCTGAAGACAAACCCATACATGCAAGACTCAGGAATTGAATTAGACCATCTTGACAGCTCTGCCAGCCTTTCAGGGTTTGAGTTTTCTGAAAATGGGGAAGAGAAGACCAGAGACACTCAGACTTTTTTTGCAGGTTACAGGTCACCTGACCTTGAGGGTTTCCTCAAATCCTCAGATAGTCCATCTTTCAGTACCCCGGTGTCCCTTACGAAACCCATGGGTTTGTTTTCAGACAGTTTGGATCGCAGTAGGGACAAATGTGAAAACAGGTATCACAACAGGAGTGGACACAACCATCAGCATCGTGCAGCCGCTTCTTCCACGTCTACAACCTTTGTTTGCTCCACCACTGTTCTTCCACGGTCCAGGAACATTTGTGGAGAGGTTGATGAAGATTTCTTGCTTCTTCCAGAGCAGCTGGAGGAGTTGCAGCAGCTGTCCAGACAGGTGAGTGCACAACATACAGGTGTATCACACACGAAGTAGCGAGAGACTAATAGTCCCTCGCTACTTCGCAGTTAATTTTTCGTGGATTGCCTCTATCACGGTTTTCAAAATAAGATTGGACATGACACATAATTGGCTGTTGGTGGATGAGCCGCACGATCGGCATGGAATTTTTATTTAAAATAAATTGATTTAAATTATTTAGCAGCCCAGAGCTGCAGGATAAACTTCCTGCTGCAACTGATCAGCGTGCAGAGCGGAGAAGTGGGCGTGGCCAAGAGTGCTTGCAGGTGGCTGAGAGCAGAGGAGGCAGACAACTGAAATCATGACTTTCTGTGCTCTTTTAGATATGGTTCACTACAGAAACATTGTTTAGAATATTGCAAGAGTGAGGGA
>NC_056498.1:84184229-84213012 GCF_014905685.2 Nematolebias whitei
TGTGTGTGTGTGTGTGTGTGTGTGTGTGTGTGTGTGTGTGTGTGTGTATGTATGTGTGTGTGTGTGTGTGTGTGTGTGTGTGTGTGTGTGTGTGTGTGTGTGTGTGTGTGTGTGTGTGTGTGTGTGTGTGTGTGTGTGTGTGTGTGTGTGTGTGTGTGTGTGTGTGTGTGTGAAGTGACATTCTCCAGGGCTGCTTTCTGAAAGCTTGAAGAGGAATGTAAAAGCGAGTTTCATCGTCCTCTCAGAAATATCAGCGCAGCGCCGATGGAGTGGAGCTACACCAAAACTTCTTGGAATTCCTCACGCAGACTCACACATCGTTTGTCTTCAGAGGAAATGCATGAACCAATAATAATAACAATAAAGCTAAGTGAGGAAAAAAAAAATTCTCCATCAACAATCCAGACAATCACAGACTGACTTTTACTAATGCGCTGTTGTCTGAATGGATTAACGTCCCTGCAGCTAAATAATCTAGAGCTGCATGGGGAGGTTACAACAGCAGAAGGTGTCACATGTTGAACATATATTCTTTACAGGCTCTACCTCTAGTGTTAAGCGTCTCATTGATCAAACAGGACACATCAGTTTGCACCAGATGACACGAAACAATGAGCTAAACGTATTTATTTGGCCACAAAGAGTCTTCCAGCATATATCTGACCTGAACACTGTGATCCCAGTGGGAGAACATGAAGTGACCACGAGATCAGATGGTGATAATACTGATTCATCCTCCAGAAAACAGCTCCATGATGGTCTTTACATGTTAGCAGCCTAAATGTCAACATGCACCTTGAGAATAACTGCATTTACGAGCATTCATGTCAAATGTGTTCTCCAGAGGGTCCTCACACCAAAAAGCTAGGAAAAAGTAGAGAAACTGCATTTTCTGAAAAAATGCACAGTTGTTAAAGTTGAACAGAGTTGCTAAAGCTAAAATAAGCTGAACAGTAGCTAAGAGCTAAAAGAAGTAAAACATCAGGTAAATGGCAAACATCAAAACACTGGCTAACACCTAAAAGTAGCAAAAGACTTGCAAAAAGTTAATTGTACAAAACAGCCGGCTAAAAGTAACAAGTATAAAAGCAGCAAACTGTTAGATAAATGTAGTACCGTATTTTCCACCCTATAAGTCACATCAGTCCAAATATGTCTATTAAAGTGGAAAAAGCCATAAATATGTCGCTTCACTGTATAAGTCACATCTATTACACGTCACCACTGACAACACGGAAATGTGGGCCGGTGTTGTGCCAAAAATTGATTGACTGCCAAATGGTGGCCGTGGGAGTGTGCACGGGAGGACTTTAACAGGAATTTAACAATATTAACACTTAAAACAATTATTTGTTTGATCAAAATTATAGTAAATGTGTGTCTCAGTCTAACTTTTCCTTAATAAATGCACTTTGACGGTTAAATCAGCTGCATTTCTTGGGGGCGGTGCAGTGAAATGAAGCTGATTTGACTGTTGCTCCAAGCGAGCTGGACGACGGTGGCAGTGTATGGCAAGCTGATTGTGTCATTAATAGCCACATTTACCTATTACATGACACAACGGCATGCCATACTTCTCGATTGCCATCTAGCAGCTGAAAATGATCGTGTTTAATATTTTCAGTAAGAATGAATGAAAACGGTCATATCTCAGCCAAAAACTGGTTTATAAATATGGGGGGAAAAGTCCATAAATAAACTGCTTTGGTGTATAAGTCGCAGGACATGCAAATTATGTAAAAAAACGCGACTTATAGGCCAAAAAAAAATTGGTACAAGGTAAGCTAAAAGTTAAATAGTAATGGGATAGCTAAAAAGTAAAAGTAGCAAAAGGCTAGTTAAATGTAAATGTGAACAAAAAGCTAAATGTAACACAAGGTTAGCTAAGAGTTAAAATAGTAAAAGGGTTACTAAAAGTAAAGGTAACAAAGAGCTAGCCAAATGCTAAACATAGCAGTGAAAATAAAAGTACCAAAAAGCTATCTAAAATCTTAAAATATCATAAATTTGTTAAAAGTAGCATAAGGTCCCAGCAGTTCTTCCTCTGATTTTATCCTCAAATGGTGTCCCCACTGAGTTTGTTGATTCCTATAAATATTTGGGTATCTTGGTCGACTCACATCTCTCTTTTAAGCTCCATGTGGAAAACTTGATAAAGAAACTGAAAGTTAAACTTGGTTTCTTTTTCAGAAACAGATCCTGTCTAACCCTGAATGCTAGAAAACACCTTGTATCTGTGACTTTCCTTCCCTCCATTGATTACGGTGACATTATTTACATGAACACTCCTACAAGAACCCTGCAGATGTTGGATGCTGTCTATCATGGTGCACTAAGATTAATAACTGGCTGTGATTATCGTACCCACCACTGCACCCTGTATTCACTGGTTAACTGGACATCATTAACTTCACGCAGACTCTCTCACTGGTACATTTTCATCTTTAAATCACTTCTTGGTCTGCTGCCTTCATACATCTCCTCCTACATGTCTCTGCGTGAGTGCAGCTACAGCGTGCGCTCTCAGGACATTATTACCTGCAGTGTTCTCTCAGTGAGGACTGAACTTTCCAAAAGCGCCTTCTCCTATTCCGCTCCTGTTTCCTGGAATATCTTACAAAAAGACTTGAAGCTCTTGACCTCTCTAAGTGTCTTCAAACATCTGTTAAGTTCCTGGCACAAACCATTGCAGACATGTTCCTGTTTTTAGTTTTCTAAATCGCCTTATAATTTAGCTGTTTTTTGTTACTTTTTTTAGCCATCCTATTTGTTAAAAAAAACAAAAACTGGAGTGTTACTTTTTATAACTGTTTATTGTTGTCACTGTTGTCCATTGTTGTCATCATTCTTTGTTGAAATCAGGTCTCTCTTGTAAATGAGTCCCCGAGGCTCAATGGGATTTACCTGTCTAAATAAAGGTTGAATGAACGCACAGTGCTGGAAATCCATCGCTTTGTCTTCCTCTACTGGGCTGCATGAACATTACATCAACTTTCACCGTCTTTTGCGACGCGACGTGATGACGTAAATGAAACGCGACTAAAACGTATTTGTTATTCGCCAGGAGGAGGAGAGAGAAGTGTTTATATTCCTGTATCGTTTTCAAACATGTCTTTTCTGCGGATCTGCGCCTCAACAAGCAGACGTGTCGCCTCCAGCACCGCAGCTGTGGACTCGATCTTCACCGGTTCGTGTTTCTTTAAAAATAAACTAATCCAAACACGAGAGAAGGTCATCTGATTTCTAACAACAATATGGACACGCTGGTCCATATCGTATAAAACAAAATAGAGTATGCTGCATTCATAGTAAAGAATAAAGCGTTTAAATGTTACATTTCACAAAGAAAAATGCAGCTTTTTTACTTCCAGAAGCTTGAAGTAGAAGTTTGGTGTAGCAAAGTAAAAATTTGCATCTAACAGTCTTATGCTTAAAGTTCCTCAAGCATGAAAGGTCGGATTGTAAGGCAGAAGTAATAAATTGTCCATTTGGAAAGTTTAGTAACATTCTTACTAAATCTTTATTTTATTTCATTTTTACTGCAATGATTATTACCCCTCAAATGAGCTGGACAGAAGGAAAAAACAAAAAGCTCTAAATAAGGTTATTATAGCATTATCTGTGAAAATGTTTTAGATATATATATATATATATATATGTGTGTGTATTTATTTGGGGCAGCACGGTGGTGCAACTGGTAGAGCTGCTGCCTCTCAGCGAGCAGGTCCCTGGTTCAAATCCCGGTCCGGGGGTCTTTCTGGGTGGAGTTTGCATGTTCTCTCCGTGCATGCGTGGGTTTTCTCCAGGTACTCCAGTTTCCTCCCACAGACCAAAAACATGCATGTTAGACTGATTGGTAACTCTAAATTGTCTCTAGGTGTGAGAGTGGATGGTTGTTTGTCTCTATGTGTCTCTGTGATGGACTGGAGACCTGTCCAGGGTGTACCCCGCCCCTCGCACAGTCATTGCTGGACATGGGCACCGACGATCCCCGTGACCCAAAAATGGAATAAGCGGGTAAAGATAATGGATGGATGGATGGATGAATGGATGTATTTATTTATGTATTAATTAATTAATTAGGGGTGCATCGATAAATCGGCCGGCCGATTTATCAGCCCCTATTTCCTTAATTTTGGGAAATCGGCCAAAACTTGCACGAGAAACCGATTGTACCAATTTTTTGGATTTACCAATTTCAGAGCACTACCTCATGGCCAGTTAAAACCAGTTTGTATTGTTTCTAGGATATTGTTCAAGGGCATGTTTTTCAATAAAATAATATTGAAAAATTGAAGGTGCATTGTGACTTTATAACAACTGACAGTGTCACTTATAAAACTAAATCGGTATCGGACAGAAAACTGCAATCGGTGCACCCCCAATGTATATATATACAAACCGGATTCCAAAAAAGTTGGGACACTAAACAAATTGTGAATAAAAACTGAATGCAATGATGTGGAGGTGCCAACATCTAATATTTTATTCAGAATAGAACACAAATCACAGATCAAAAGTTTAAACTGAGAGAATGTATCATTTTAAGGGAAAAATCTATTGTTTCCAAATTTCATGGCGTCAACAAATCCCAAAAAAGTTGGGACAAGTCCATTTTTACCACTGTGTGGCATCCCCCCTTCTTCTTACAACACTCAACAGACGTCTGGGGACAGAGGAGACCAGTTTCTCAAGATTAGAAATAGGAATGCTCTCCCATTCATGTCTAATACAGGCCTCTAACTGTTCAATCGTCTTGGGCCTTCTTTGTCGCACCTTCCTCTTTATGATGCGCCAAATGTTCTCTATAGGTGAAAGATCTGGACTGCAGGCTGGACATTTCAGTACCTGGATCCTTCTCCTACGTAGCCATGATGTTGTGATTGCTGCAGAATGTGGTCTGGCATTATCGTGTTGAAAAATGCAGGGTCTTCCCTGAAAGAGATGACGTCTAGATGGGAGCATATGTTGTTCTAGAACCTGAACATAGTTCTCTGCATTAATGGTGCCTTTCCAGACATGCAAGCTGCCCATGCCACAAGCGCTCATGCAACCCCATACCATCAGTGATGCAGACTTCTTAACGGAGCGTTGATAACAACTTGGGCTATCCTTGTCCTCTCTGGTCTGGATGACATGGCGTCCCAATGTTCCATAAAGAACTTCAAATCATGACTCATCTGACCACAGAACAGTCTTCCATTTTGCCACACTCCATTTTAAATGACCCCTGGCCCAGTGCAAACGTCTGAGCTTGTGGAGCTTGCTTAGAAATGGCTTCCTCTTTGCACTGTAGAGTTTCAGCTGGCAACGGCGGATGGCACGGTGGATTGTGTTCACTGACAATGCTTTCTGGAAGTATTCCTGAGCCCATTTTGTTATTTCCTTGACAGTGGCATTCCTGTTTGAGGTGCAGTGACGTTTAAGGGCCCAGAGATCATGAGCACCCAGTAGAGTTTTACAGCTTTGACCCTTACGTACAGCGATTGTTCCAGGTTCTCTGAATCTTTTGATGATGTTATGCACGGTTGATGATGATAACTTAAAAGTCTTTACTATTTTATGCTGGGTAACACCATTCTGGTATTGCTGCACTATCTTTCTGCGCAACAATGGTGGAATTGGTGATCCTCTTACCATCTTGGCTTCTGAGAGACACTGACACTCTGAGAAGCTCTTTTTATACCCAATCATGTTGTCAATTGACCTAATTAGTGTTAACTGGTCTTCCAGCTGTTCGTCATATGCACAATTTACTTTTTCCAGCCACTTATTGCTACTTGTCCCAACTTTTTGTGGATTTGTTTACACTGTGAAACTTTGAATCAACATATTTTTCCTTTAAAATGTTACTCAGATTAAACTTTTGATCTGTCATCTATGTTATATTACGAATAAAATATTGACATTTGCATCTCAACATCATTGCATTCAGTTTTTATTCACAATTTTGTTTAGTGTCCCAACTTTTTTGGAATCCGGTTTGTGTATATATATATAGTATGTGTATATATATATATATATATATATATATATATATATAATTAGCTTACCAGTACATTATCATCATCACACCAAAAATATTTTTTGCCTGTTTATTTGTCTGCCTATTAGCAAAATATTTCATGAGCCACTTAATGGATTTTAATGAAACTGTCAGAAAATCATCTGATGACTGCCACAGCCAGCTGACCTTGAAAACACAAACATCAATAATTCAGTCACTTTCTCAGGTACAGGCTGAACGTTGGGTTGATAAGTGTCCACATGTTGATGTGAACGTCGCTGTTAGATGCAGCGTAGGAGTTTGTGATGACTGAAAATTCACCGCTCGTTTGATTCTTTGTGTATCTTGTTCAGGATGTGTGCGGACGACCAGTGGAGTCGTGAAGGACAGTGAGCCACTGAGGAAGGCCAAAACCCCACAGGGGCGCTTTGATGCCCCCGAAGAGACGAGCAAAGACGTTCTAGAAAGTGAGGAAGAAGAGGGAACTGTCCCTCTTTGTTTGAGACACATTCTGAATGTAAAAAGTTGAGATCCTAAGCATCAGTTTGTTTATGTAGATGTAGTAACACATCCCTGCCCCCAGAAGAAGACCCTGAATCTTCTGTCTTTAACACAACAGGAAGATTTCATGGTAAATGGTTGAATTAGCTGCTCACATCATCAGTTTCAGGGAAGTGTCCTCCTGGGTGTGTTGCCTTCTGAGGGAGCTCTGAAACAGCTGCTTACTCAGAAACACTGAAGAAGTAAATGCTGAAAAATAAATTCTTCAATTTGGGTCACGTTAAAGTTTCTCTGAAAAGAACTGAGTCCGTACTTTTTCTCTGCTGAAGTGAAGTGAAACCTTCACTGCTTCCACAGTGGTCCATGTGGTCCTGATGAGAAAGGAAGAGGAACCACCAGGTAAAGATTGTTCTCTTGTTTTCCTTCAGAATTCCCAGATGATGTGAACCCAGCAACCAAGGAAAGAGGTGGTCCTCGGGGTCCAGAGCCCACCCGCTACGGGGACTGGGAGAGGAAGGGCCGCTGCGTGGACTTTTAGCTCCAACTCCTGGATTATGAAGACGTGCAGTCCACGTGGAGGCGCTGTGACAGATCCTGGGTGCTTCTGCTGTGGGATGATCACGGACGGTGGAGAGAAGCTTCCTGAACAAAGAAGTTGCCCAAACTTCATGTCTTGTGTGTCATTTCAAAGATGAACCTCTTTAGTGACTGTTTTTGAAGAAAAGTGGTTCCGTGTACATTTTAGATCTGAACTCGTTTCTTCTAATACTGTAAATGATGTGAGGCATTTATGTCTAATCCACAACAATTCACAACTTCTGTCTAAACTCATACTTTTTTCCTTTCATCATAAAAACCGTGTGTTTCGTGGTTCAGACTCAAACGAGCTGCCTCTACAGCGTCTGCAACGATGACTCCAGAAGCTCGTGTTTGTTTCAGCCTGGACTTGTGTTTTTAATCATTTGTTTTACTTTTTCCTGTAGGGATTTTATTGTAAAGATTAGGATCCATTTTCTGCATTTGAGCAGGCGACATAGAACCCAATAATCAGAGTAAGTTTTATCAACCTGTAGATGTTCCTGTGTTTAATAATAATCAGCTGTTATGAAGTTCATTAATTGAAAACCAGGGATGCACCGACTGCAGTTTTCTGGCTGATCACTGATCTAAAATACCTGACCTGCTGATTCTGATTTTGTTTTCTAAGTGACACTGTCGGGCATTATAAGGTCACAAATCTTATTTTATTGAAAAACGTACCCTTGAACATTATCCTAGAAACAAACTTGTTTTAACTGGCCATGAGGTTGTGCTCTGAAATATAAATGAAGTTCAGACAATTGTTAAAACTACAAATATCTGTAAAATCTGTTTCTCATGTATCGGCTGATTTCCCAAAATTAAAGAAATCGGGGCCAATTCATCGATTCCTATTAAAAATACTACAAAGTATTTTAGAGCTCACGCCAAATGTGACATGAAAGACGTCCTGCAGGGCTTAGAGACGTGGAAGCACAGGTAAGAGGTTTAGGAAGTTATGTTTGTCATGCAGGTTAACATCAGGTCAACGATGCAATGAAATGTTGAGGATGAGAAGAAGAACAGATTTCTACATGCCATGAAGGTACAAGATAAAGAAAACGTCTTCAGCTACAGAACAAAAGTCCAGTTGTTTTTGCTTTTAATCTTGTTTGGAGGTACAAAATAAAGAACCAAAAAGTACAAAAGAAATATAATATTTACAAGGCCCAAAAGAAAAACCGTAACAACATTCATTGAACCTTTATTTCTACAGGTTAGTCTCATTGAGCCTCGAGGACTCATTCACAAGAGAGACCTGTTTTTAACAAAGAACACAGATGAGGTACAGAGACAATCATATGAAAGCATTAAAATGAAAAGTAAATAAAAGAAATGAAATAAAAACAAAATCCGTTAATCATTAAGTGATGTAAAATACTAAAAACAGGAACAGTCTGTTTTTCCCAGGAACTTAACTGATGTTTAAAATCACTTGAATAAGTCAGGGTCAAGAGCTTCAGATCTTTTTGTAAGATATTCCAGGAAACAGGAGAAGAAACTTTTGCCTAGTTCAGTCGTCACTGAGGGAACACTGCAGGTAATAATGTCCTGAGAGCGCACGCTGTAGCTGCACTCACGCAGAGACATGTAGGAGGAGATGTATGAAGGCAGCAGACCAAGAAGTGAGTAACATGGTAGAATATAACGGTGCAAGTAGGATGAATTGGTATAAATATGTATTTCACAGGTAGTAATAAAAGCTTAAATGCACATGAAATAAATAGTACATCTAACATAGAGCACATCTATCAACTTGGGGCAGCTGTGGCTGAGTGGTTAGAGCAGTCGTCTTCCAATGCAAGAGTTGGGGGTTCAAATCCACCAGCAGTCACATGTCCAAGTGTCCCTGGGCAAGACACTGAACTCCCCATTGCATCTGATGTGTGTCCCATCAGTGTATGAATGTGACCTAAAGCACTGATTAGTCTCTTTACAATGATTTGGAAGTAGAGCTGGTGTGTGTGTCAAACATTTTATTTTTCCATCTTCTGCATTATCACACCTGATTAAAGGCCTCATCTGTTTGGAAAGGTCCTGCAAACATCTCCGTTAGTGTCTGGTTCACAGGTGAAGGTACCTGCCACCCAATCATCCAGGACCTCAGATTAGGTTGGGTTTTGTCACAACCCCTAAAAACACATGAACGCCTTTGATCGGGTCGAAAATATGAGCTGAACCCAATAAAAGAAGTTTTGTGAGAAAAGTCTGGCAAACCGGAAAAGATCTGAAAAATCCAGATTTAAAAGTTTCTTGATTTTATTACATAAAAAAGCTTCAAATGATGTAAGTATTGAGTTGACTATGCTGACTTCTAGTGGTACTAATACTCATTGTTTTTAAATTGTTCTATACCAGAAGGTGTCTACACAGTCTTGAAAATATTATAGTGGAAATTGATTATAGTGTTTTCAGGTTTGGATAAGAGTGGAAAAGATGTTGGTGTTCCCAGAATCTTTTGCATGCTTTCATGTTTTTTCACGTTTTCTACTTTTCTACTCTGGCTCTCGATCAAGGTGGACGCTCTCCATCCTCCCTGTTCTCCTCTTCCTCCTGCTTTGCTCTCTGTGTGTTTGGAGCTCCTGGTACACATCTCCCGAATGAAAAACACGATTATGGATCTGGTGAGCTGGACTTTCAATGCAATCGACAAAATCTTTTCAACAAAACGCCAGGGTCCTGGAGAACCCTCTTGTCCAACTGAGACTCACACTGCAGGGTACATCACAGATCCGTGGGGAGTGTGGCAGCTGATGTGTCTCTCAGTCCTGTCTCAGGAGAATGATGAAGACATTTACATATTTGCATTTATGATAGCAGGGACTCTGCTTTTTGACATCGGTGGCTCTGTTTTATCGACTTTTGAAGAAGACCTCGGCAGCAGTTTTGGCCACGACAAAGCGTCTGAGTCAGTGTGAAGGTTTAGTTCATGCTATGAGTACTTAAAATCAGCTGATTTACGAGCTAAACTGTAAGATGGAGGCGATTTGTGAGAATCGCAGGCCACCTGCAGCTCCTAGAACTTGTCAGCATGTTGGGATCAACCTTGAAGGAGGCTCATAACACGGATCAGTGGAGTGGATACCCATAAATTTGACCATTTTGAACCGGAAAGTTCCAGCAGGACTCAAGGCTGACGAGGAAAAACAGTCTGCCTCAAGAAAATCAACAATTGTGGCTTATCTGAATCTGACTCCCCCGTTTGGCCTCGGATACGAGCCGACTATCAAATTTCTCCTGGGACATGGGTAACTAGGGACAAAGCTTTGTCTATCAAAACCCCCACCCCCCTCTGAGAACTTCTATGAATGCTTATCAGAACTGCCGGCTGAAATAACATCAGAACTATGGCCGATCTGAAAGTGTCCATGGACAAATCTCAACGTCTTGACATCAAATGCATATGTCATGTGTCTATAAATGTGCTTGCTGGTAGAGTTTTTTGATGTCTCAGACTGTGTCCTGATAGGACAAGATATGAAGAGATCTTTTTTGTAATACCATTATCCATCCTCATGGTTCTTACCCTTTTTCTATCTAAAAGTATTCTGATAAAGAATAAGGTTTTTAGCAGCAGCAACGTGCACTCCGTCCATCTTTCGGACGACTGTACAAACGTAATCTCACTGTATTTTGGTCCAATGATAATAAAGCTTATTCTGATTCTGATGTTGTATTTTCTTAATTCAGCTGTTTGTGTTTCTTCTAAAGCTGGGATTACTAACTTCTGGAAATTAAAATAAGAAAAACAGATCTTTGTTTTATACCAGGAGCATCTGAACTTTTTCATATGTGGGCCAAAAGTGTCCAGATGAAAGGACTCATGGACCACAAAAATATGAATTTAACTCAACGTGAGCAATATTTAGGAGAAAGGACAAAAGTTTGCTAATTTTGGTGGAGAAAGAGTTTTACATTGCTGTAGATCCAAAACATTAAAAGCCTCATAAGCACTAAGTTTAGATTTTTTATTAAAAATTATTTAATATATTTGATGTGTTGGGTCTATGTTTGTTGTTTTCTTGTGTTTGGAAAGTTCATTTTAGTTTGTTCTCAGCAACAAAAACATAATTTGAGTAAGTGTCCTCTTAAAAATGGTTCGATCAGCCTTTTGGACCATGGACAGCCCAAAAGACAGATGGAAGTTCTGAAAAGTTGTCAGTCACTACAACAGATTGAAGGTTTAATAAAGTTGATCAACTCATATGCAGATGATATCACGTTATATTCATTTTAAAATGTCCAATTTCCCACTTGATTATTTTATCAACTGCAATATTTTGCCAAGTTTTATGAATCATTATGTAAAAGTCTCTTTTCTGGTAGCAATCAGTAAAGGTTTTTGATGTTTTGTACCATGAAGTGAAAATAAGAAGGTATAACCAAATGTTTGTATTTTGTTTAATATTGATCATGTTTAGAAAATTGGTTTTCATCCGTTTTGCTGTTAAACCTAAACATTATATTAAAAAAACAACATTTTTCAGTCAGGTCATCTGGACAGTTTCTTTTTTTTTTGTGCTGAAACGTTTCACTTTCGATCCGGAAGGCTTCATCAGTCAAGGAAACACACAACAAAACTGATTCTTCCCCCAACAGCTTACTCCAAGGTGGAACAAACCAGTTCTGCTTGTGATAAGATAGTCTCTTTGGTACGGATCAAAGGATCGAAGACAAAATGTTTCAGCACAAAAAAGAAACTGTCCAGATGACCTGACTGAAAAATGTTGGATTATATACCTGGATTATTGAGCATGGACTTTGTTGTTGTTTTCAACCAGTTTGACAAGACTGTCAACAAGGAAGAGGGCCGGCAATGGAGGAGGGGAGACCACAGTACATATTAACTTCTTTTCAGGCTACATTTTGGTTTTTGATGGTAGGAGTTTGTAAAATTTGATTTAAAAAAAAAAAGTTTTAATTTGCCTAAAAACAAATTCAGAATCAGTACACAAAATTCTCAAAAATTTCACACAAGTATTGAAGTAATTGTGCATCTTTCGTAGTAGGAGATAGTTGTTTGACATTTTAAAATTCCATAGTTTTATAGATATTAAAACTTCATCAATGTACAAACGTAGTAAATTGGCACAAGTTTTACTTTCAAATACTGAATGTGGGTTTAATAAAAGTCTCGTCTTTTTGAAGTTTGCATGCAGTTCTAAGTTTGTCCACTAGGTGAAAGTAAAGAGTCACATCCGCCTGATTTTTCATGGTGCCTTTAAGTACTGTCGAAAAGATGGAGACTTCAACTTGCATTAAAACTTTGTTGCGCTTTTGCCACGTAGTGTGTGTGTTTGGGTAAGTTATTCTGTAGTTTTAAAATGGCCTCATTTCTAAAACAGTGTACCCTTGTTTTCATCTCGTACTGCAAGATGTTGTTGCTTACCTTTCATAAATATTACAGCTTGTGGAAAACGCCTCTTGAAATAAACGGAGCTTCGTTTGTGATGTGTGCAGAGTTGGTTCATAGAGAACAGAGGCAGCAGTGTGAGGGGCCTGAAGGCAACATGGTGGAGCTTTTTGAGGAAGGGGCAGCGTTTTCATCAAACAGCGACTGAGCAACGAAACACTCGGCTCATCATAGAGGTGAATATTAACCTTCTTACTTATTTTTATTAATATTTTTGGTTTAAATGGCCGCTTGATGTATCGTTTCGCAGTTTTCTTTTTGGATGATTGTGAAAATGGATGGTTTTACTTCCGCTCACGGGCTGTGGTGGACAAAGGAATGAGTCAGATGCTCTGAAGATTAATAACAGTTAGAAGTTCATAATATTATAATATAACATGGACACGGTGGTGACACTGGTGGCTCAGCGCCTTTGTGCAGGTAGGCTTTGGTTGCTATGGTTACAAGTCCTCTAGTTTTTGGTCTGCTCTGTAAGTTTGCAAAGAGGAACAAAAACACGGCACATAAAAGTTAGTTCAATCCCTTATTTTATAAATCTATATATCTATATATAGATATATAGATGGATAGATGGATAAAGAAATAAGAGCCTTCACATTGATAAAGTTGTGTATCAATCAGCCATAACATTATAACCTCAGGCCTTTGAAGGGACAGTTCATTCTGGATCGCCTGATCGGATCATTGAGATAATAGTGAGCAACTTCCTGTTTTCTTCCTTAAACCATGTTTGCAGTGTGACAGGAAGCTGATAGAGGCCATTGCCATCAGAGAACTTGGTTCCCATGAAGCTGTGGAGAGGGTTGTGTGTGTTTTCTCTCCTGGACTTGTTGTAATAGAAGCATGAAGAGCTGTGGATGTTCAGCAGCAGTGTTAAGATGAGTGTTTCAGATCAGTAGACATCCTTCCACTGCGTTGTGCTTCAGCTCTGTTGTTGTCGTGAATGATTGTAGGTGCTTTTGTCATTAGATGCTCTGCAACATGATATTCATCCATCCATCCATCCATCCACTATCTTTACCCGCTTCTTCCATTTTGGGTCACAGGGGTCGCTGGTGCCCATGTCCAGCAATCACTGTGCGAGGGGCGGGGTACACCCTGGACGGGTCGCAAGTCCATCACAGGGACACATAGAGACAAACAAGACAAACAACCATTCAGTCTCTCACTCACACCCAGGGACAATTTAGAGTTACCAATCAGCCTAACATGCGTGTTTTTGGTCTGTGGGAGGAAACTGGAGTACCTGGAGAAAACCCACGCATGCACGGAGAGAACATGCAAACTCCACCCAGAAAGGCCCCCGGACCAGGATTTGAACCAGGGACCTGCTCGCTGAGAGACAGCAGCTCCACCAGTTGTGCCTCCGTGCTGCCCCTTTTATTAATCCCAAAGGGAAATTAAATAATTGTAACTCATCATCCTGGTTTCATTTTTTAATTCAACCTTTATTTCTACAGGTTAGTCTCATTGAGCCTCGAGGACTCATTCACAAGAGAGACCTGATTTAGACAAAGAACACAGATGACAACAGTAGGCAATCATGTAAAAAGCATATAAAATGAAAGTAAATGGAAGAAATTATATTGAAAACCCCAGCTACATTATAAAGTGATATCAAATACTAAAAACAGGAACATGTCTGCGTTGGTTTGTGCCAGGAACTTATCAGTTGTTTAAAGTCACATAGAGGTCAAGGTCAAGAGCTTCAAGTCTTTTTGTAAGATATTCCAGGAAACAGTAGCAGAGTAGGAGAAGGCCCTTTTGTCTAGTTCAGTCCGCACTGAGGGAACACTGCAGGTAATAATGTCCTGAGAGCGCACGCTGTAGCTGCACTCACACAGAGACATGTAGGAGGAGATGTATGAAGGCAGCAGACCAAGAAGTGATTTAAAGATCTTCTAGATCCATTAAAGAGTTGTTCTAGATGCTGATGACTGTGGGCAGGAAGGATCTCTTGTAGTGATCTGTCTTACAGCGGATCTGAAGAAGCCTCTGACTGGAAGATACTCACTTGTTGTATGACAGTCTGATAGAGAGGGTGCTTCGGGTTGTGATGTTCAAACGTGACATTTAAAAAAAAAAAACTGTGACATTCATACACCACATGACTACTTGGACTGGCCTTTACTTTTCATTTACATCAGTGAGCACTGGTCACCCAAGACTTTGTTGTTTCAGTTTTCCTTGTGGTAGGTCCTCCTGACAACTACAAGTCCAGAACAATAGCAGCAGTTCTGGTGATTGCATGACACAGCTGTCCAACTATCACAACTTTGTTTTGGTCATAGTTGCTGAAAACTTCCTGATCTTTTTTTCTGGAACTAACATAACTTCAAAGAGGAAAGGTTCACTTGCTAAAACATCTAACCATTGTACATCAAGATAGTTGCAGCTTTTGTTTTCATCTTTTAGGGCGGCTGTGGCTGAGTGGTTAGAGCAGTCGTCCTCCAATGTTGGGGGTTCGAATCCACCAGCAGTCACATGTCGAAGTGTCCCTGGGCAAGACACTGAACCCCTCGTTGCCTCTGATGTGTGTCCCATCAGTGTATGAATGTGATAAAGCTCTGATTAGTCTCTTTAGAATGATTTGTTCAATTAGCTTTGTAGAGATCTAGTATAGAGCTGTATGAATGGGTGAATGAGGCACAGATTGTAGTGTAAAGCGCTTTGAGTATCTCGATAAGATAGAAAGGCGTTATATAAGTACAGTCCATTTACCATCTTGTGGCTGATCAATATCTGATGACATTGTGTTGTTCAGTTTTAAAATCTGAGGTACCCTGATCCCAAACATACAGTTTCTGTCATGGGAAAGTGACAACTCATTAACAAATCTGTGGTTGGATCAGTGAGATTCAAAGTTTTGTAATTTATTACAAATATGTAAAGTTTTTTACAGGATTAATAGCTGGATGCAGTTTAAAATGAGCAAGTCAGGATTTGTTTTTATTGGTATAAAATATACAGTGGACATGGATGTCTGAACACTGAAACTCTGAACACTTGTGGTGTATCTTTACCTATATCTGGTAATCCCACCATCATGTTCTGTCATCTCCCTGAAGTCTCAATTGTCCAAACAAACAAACAAAAAACTGTTATGCCACTTTTGCAAAAACATTGCAAGGGTTACATAAGAACATGAGTGACACTCACAATTTAGCAACTTTGTTGCAGCCAGGGGAGCGTCTAGATCTGACTTTTAAGGGTGCTTATCCCCCATTGCTGAAAATGGCTCTTGGCTTGAATAACGCAACGGTGGCCATGTAAGTTCAATAATTAACAGTTATTTTATTGGGTCAGACGAGTATGTTTGCACAGATACAAACATTTTATACTGAACATTGTAATCTTGAAATAAATAAAGAAAACAAACACTGTACACAATTTCCATTCATACCGCAAATATCACTGAAATAATTCTACCAGTAAATTAATTAAGGATGCATTACCATTATGAACTTGCCCATTGCAAAATATCTTTGCATTACAAATTTCCATTTGAAAAAAAGATGTTGATAATGAGTCTCCCCTTATAAATGTGGTTAAGAAATTTATAATGACCTTGGCTGCTGTTCATTATCTTCTCTCCTGGGCTACCTCCCTGCTGTCAAACAAAAAGTAATGTCAAGAATTTCTTATTCCAAGGAGTACAAGCCAGGTTACACTTATCAACATATTTACCGGTATATATTTATTTATTTTAAACATTGGTTTACTAGGCAGCCCAGCGGGGTTGTTTTATAATCCCTTACCTGAACGTGGCTGTGAGCCATCCATCCATTATTTTCCGCTTATTTTGAAGTTTGGACACGGGCGTAGCAGCTTGAGCAGGGAGCTCCAGCCACCTCTTCCAGCTCTCCTGGGAGGATTCCAAGGTGTTCCCAAGCCAATCGAGAGACAAAGTCTCTCCAGTGTGTCCTAGGTCTTCCCTGGGATCTCCTCCCTGTTGGACATACCCGAAGCACCTCTCTAGGGAGACGCCCAGGGAGCATCCTTACCAGATGCCCGAACCACCTCAACTTGCTCCTCTCGATGTGGAGGAGCAGTGGTTCTACTCTGAGTCTCTCCTGGTAACTGAACTTCTCACCATATCTCCAAGGGAGAGTCCAGTTACCCTGCAGAGGAAACTCATTTCAAACACCTGTATCCACGATCTCATTCTTTTGGTCACTACCCAGAGCTCATGACCATAGGTGAGGGAAAGAACATAGACTGACCGCTAAACAGAGCTTTGCCTTACAGCTCAGCTCTCTCTTCACCACAACGAACCAGTACTGAGTCCGCAATACTGCAGATGCTGCACCAATCTGTCAATCTCACGCTCCATTCTTCCCTCACTCATGAACAAAACCCCGAGATTAACTCCTCCACTTGAGGCAGAACCTCGACCCGAACAGAGCAATCCACCTTTTTCCAGTTGAGGACCATGGCCTCAGATTTGGAGGTGCTGATTCTCATCCCAGCCGCTTCACACTCGGCTGTGAATCACTCCAGTGAGAGCTGAAGATCACTGCACAATGATGCCAACAGGACCACATCATCTGCAAAGAGCAGAGATGGAATCCTGAGGCCATCGAACCGGAAACCCTCCGCCCCCTGGCTGCACCGAGAAATTCTGTCCATAAAAGTTATGAACAGAATCGGTGAGCCTATTATCTTAAAAAAAAAAAAGCAAATGTCCATCTGTGGAAAAGTAGACATTGTGATTCAGGGTTTTGCTGCTCCACTATTTAAGTTCATTGTCCATGATGTGGGCCTATCATAGTTACAGTACAAATCGCCTTCACAGGCAAAGAAATGTAGCCTAATATGGGCTAACCTTAAAAAATAACTAATACAGTAGGTAGACCTACATATATAAAAGCAGTGGCATAAAGTAGGCTAACTAACTGTTTCCTTTCTAGCCACAGTCCAAGAAATGTACCAGTAGTGTAGCCTAAGTTAACTTTTAGGAAAATAAATCACTGACCAATATGAAATGATAATAATAATCACTCCTTCTTACCATTGACCTAACCTACATAAAGCAATATGATCATCATCCATCATGTTTATTAGTAGTTTAAAATACTTAATTAATACTCCAGTAGTAGGCTAGGTCTACTGTAGCTTTACCCATTTGTAGGTCAAGACACAAACATGCAGTATTAAGGAACAGAGTACAAACAGCCTTCAGGAATTGTTTCTGTAAGAACCATTGTCAAATATTTTATTCAGAGTCAGAGTTTCTTTATTGTCATTCGCACCTCATGTGGTACATGTGGTGGAGCGAAATTATGTACACAAGGTCCCAGTTACATCCAACAATAAAATGTATAAGAAAAACAGTAATAACATCTAAGATATGAACTAAGAAAAACATCAACTAAATATACACTAAGCACTCATAACATAAAAACATTGAACATCAGCAAAAAAAACATGAACATGAGTCTGTGTGAGCAGATGAGCACGCATGAACACATCAACATTGAAACAGATCAGCAGCAACATGAAACAGATCAGCAGCAACATGAAACAGATCAGCAGCAACATGATATGGTTTTTCACAGTGATTATTCTAGTTAGAGATTCATGAGTCTCACAGCCTCAGGGTAGAAGCTGTTCCTCAGTCTAGTGGTTCTACACTTAATGCTCCTCAACCTCCTTCCTGAGGGGAGTGTGGCAAAAAGTGTGTGTGCTGGGTGAGTGGGGTCCTTCATGATGCAGGTGGCCCTCTTCCTGCATCTAGAGGTGTAGATGTCTGTGATGGTGGGGAGGCTGACTCCGACAGACTTCTGTGCAGCCTTCACCACTCTCTGCAAAGCTTTTCTTTCTGCAGCTGTGCAGCCTCCATGCCACACGTTGATGCTGGAGCACAGGATGCTCTCCACTACACACCTGTAGAAGGAGGTGAGGACTGAGCTTCCCAGACCAGCTCGCCTCAGCCGTCTGAGGAAGTAGAGTCTCTGATGAGCTTTCTTGATCAGGCTGGTGGTGTTGTTGCTCCAGCTGAGGTTGTCATTCATGTGTACACCCAAGTACTTGTAGCTGGAGACCACTTCCACCGCAGATCCTCTTATGTTCAGGGGGGTGTAGATGTTTTTGTTCCTTCTGAAGTCCACAATCATCTCCTTCTTCTTCTTCACATTGATGTGAAGGTTATTCTCTTTGCACCAGCTCTCCAGGGGTTCCACCTCTTGCATGTAGATGGACTCATCATTGTTTGTGATGCATCCCACCACCGCTGTATCATCTGCACAAAGAAAGAACAATTAAGACAAAGAAGACAAGCAAAAAATAAATAATTAAAAAAATCAAAAATACTAATAACTTAAAATAGTTACTGCTGTGGATGTTTTTATGCCGCAGAGCGACACAGGGCAATAACTCACAGTGAAATTCAGTATTTAAAAGTGTAAATTTTACATTACACAACCTATTAAAGACTTTGTATAAAATCAGTTTAGTTTTAACAAAGACTAAACTTATACAACCAGAAGTTACAACATATATCTACATATAAAACACACAAAACAAAACACAACCAGCTTTAATCATTAACCTTTAATTTAACCATTTAGCATACAATGTAATTATGATTAAAAAAATTGAATATTTCCTTTCAGTTACCGTCGTACAGACAAACATGTGGTGTTTCATGTTTATCACTGTTGTAATCAGCTGATCATGAGGTCGACCGCAGGTCTTTATCCAACTTTTACATTTTTCCAAACTTGGTTTAGTGTTTGAAATGGAAAAAAACTGTATTCCACCATCTAAATGTTCAGGGTAACACGTGTCTGAATTACATGTTCCCCAGTGACAATATTTAACCATTTCTTCTGAGGATTTTTCTTGAAATCCCTCTGACTGCAAAGTGTTCGAAATGCAAAACCCCAACAAAGTTATCAGATAAAAATGGGGTGCAGCTCCTGCAGGTAAGGGGCATTCGTTTACCTTCAGGACAAATTGCGATCACCGATTGGTCAGTTGCTGACGAGCATACTGAATTGATTGACAGATGGCATCGAGGATCTGACTCCGGGGGGGGGGGGGGGGGGCATAGATTTTACTGGGTTGTGAGTGTCATCATTAATCCATATTTGTTCCAAATTGATTCAATATTTTTGGTGAATCTAAGGTTTGAGAATTGAGTTTCCTTGCAAAATAGTATTGATGGTTTCTTAATTTTTCAGGGGTGCTTGAGCATCCCTAAAAAGAGGCTAAAATGGCCACTGCTTGCAGGAATATTGCTGTACACTTTTGCCAAACTCTAGGTACATACATTTTACAAATGTGTTAAAAATATGATTTCTGAAAACTGAAATTTTGCTAATTTTCTGTCAATTTTGAATTTCCAACTACCATTCGTCTCCAACAACTGCTTTACAGTCACATTGTTGAATAGACAGCTTAGTTAGAGGTGCTGTTTTTACTCAAAATAAATTAAAATGTTATTTAAATGAATCTGTGTGACCCACTAGGTTACAAACAAAAGTTAAGCCATTAAGAATCATGGTGGTAGTCCCCCTTCTGTTTCTTTATCTTATGAGTGTTAGCCGACCTATCATACACTCGTGTCACTGATAACAATAATGTTATTGCTGTTATAATGTAAAATGTGATCTGTGAAAAAGGCATAAAGATCTTAGAATCATTATGATTTTAAACAAGGCTGTTTGTTATAGAGTGTTCCTGTTAAACGAGGAAGCACTCTGGTGTTCCCTCCATGTCTTTGGTCTGGTTTATCCTTCTGACGTCCTCTTGAATCTACCTCTACCCTCTTTGGTCTATCGCCATGGAAACATAGAGGCTTATGTGAGGAGGCTTACCGACCACGCCACATGCTGAGAATATTAATATACAAATATAATATAGTGATAATTTTCAATACCAAGACAAATGTCTCTTACACAGACAGAAATATCAAACATCTCCATAACTCAACAACAAACACAATATCATCTGTTTGGAGGAACACCGTTTGAGTGAGATTATTATGTATTGTTTAGTTTAACAGGTATAGTCAGTATATTTAGAACAATTATTTAATGAGCAATTATCAAAAACAATGCATTGTTGTACCTCATTTGTTAGTCTGTATTTATTGAGATATTGGGGTTCATTCACACCAGCCCTGTTCAGTCTGCTTTAATTAAACTCTAATCTCAGGTCTCTCTTGTAAATGAGTCCTTGAGGCTCAATGGGATTAACCTGTCTAAATAAAGGTTGAATGAATAGTCTGTTTGCCTACAAAGTCTGGTTCTTTTGGGGAGCTGTGAATGTGCAATTGAACTCTGATACGGACCAAAAAAGCGAACTCTGGTCTGCCTAAGTACTTGGGTCTTGAATCGGTTGAAGTGAACTCGAATGTGGTTCAAATGCAGTGTGAACGCAAGTGGAACGGAGACCGCTCCAAAAACAGGAAGTGGACTACAGCGCAGGGCATTCTGGGTAAATACAACCAAAACAAACGTGCATTTCTTTTACCTCATACGGAGCCGTCTCAGCTGCCTTGTGTGGAAAAACAACATTCTCCATGGTCTTCTGCCTCATCTTCCACTCATGCTGAGTTGCTGGAAAAGGACTAAACAGAAATCCTAAAACCGCTAACATTTGACGCCCCTCCGTTTTTTTTTTTTTATTTATAGAAGAAGAAGAAGAAGTGTCTTCTTCAGAGGTTTTTGTGTTGTTTCCTTTTGGTGCAGCGCCACCACAGGCGAGGGGGGGGGACAGGTTGGTTCAACAGGTGGGCTCGATTGACTCGGATTGTTTTCACACCTGATAGTCCGGTAGACTCGGTTCGGTTGGGGACCAATATTCATGACATTTTGTTTACATTTGAGCTGGTGAGTTTGCATTCACACTGCACTGTGCAGTCGAGTCAACCTGTTGAACCAACCTGTTCCCCCGCTCGCCTGTGGGGGCGCTGCACCACAAACTACTGAAAGAAACGACACTAAAACCTCTGAAGACACTTAATGACAATTATATGTCATTACAACATCTGAGGAAGGAAGAACATAAATGTGCTGATGTTTTTACACAAATACGTCATGCACGCCTGCTGATAATATAAACATCTCCCTCTGAGGCTTTGTGTTAAACCACATGCGCACACACACGCGCGGACAGACGCTATATTTCTATCAACATGGCGGCAGATACACTGCTTTCAGAACTACGATTGATGGAATATATTTTTAATCTCGTAGTTAATCTACGTCAGATTCCATGTGCTGTGACCAACATCTGTGTTGGAAGAGACACGATCTGATCCAGTTCTAATATCACTGTTTATAGAACGAGGCACGCGCACACGTCGCGCTGCACTAGAACATACTATGTGCTAAATAATAAGTTTAATGATAATAAACAGTATTTATCTTAAGTTTGCGATATATAATGAAGCTATCTGGACATTATGTAATTCAAATTATATGATTAAAATGATACTAAACATATTGCATGTGATTAAAGTTGAAAATGAAGACATCAGGTTTAATTTTTATTTTATTTATTTATTCAGCACCACAAACTGTATGTCACACAAACACTGATAATTAAACTGAACTCACGATTAAAAACAAGTTAACTATAAACTGCATTAATGAACTGGACTCTGGTCCTACGTTGTTCATCTGGCTCGTTCAGGCTGTCACTCCTTTGATGAATGCAGCTTAAAACATTGAATGGATTACATAAAAGAACTGAGGGGAATCTTAAATAAATAGTTCATCCAACATCTTTCTCTTCGACGTCCTCCTGCAGTTCATCTGGGCCGAGCCTCGTTCAGAACCAGTCCACCTGGTGGAAGGACAGCTCCTTCTTCTTTCAGGAAAAATAAAAAACTCAGTTGGTTGTTTTGTAACTGAAGTAAACACAAGCAAACGTTATTAAGAACATTTGATTTACCTGCAGTAAATCAGATACTGATTATCACGGAATAAAGTCCGACATTGTTGACTTGGTTCTGGTCCACTCAGCGACCGGTGTGGAGCTGTTAGACGAAGCGGTCCCGCTTGGTGTCAAATCTGTCGACTCTCATCCAAAATCCACCTTTAACTTGTCGTTACGTTGTTGTTAGCTGATTAGCCCAGTGGAAAACGGCGTGCCGAGGCAGCACGCATGCGCATTAGGTGAAGGTACAAAATTCACAGCGCCATCTAATGACCCGACTGGTAACTACAGCGGATTCGGGAGGGTGGGGGGGAATCCTCCGGATGCATGTAAACCCAAAATCCGACCGTGTCAACGCAAATCTTTTTCTCTAATTAACATAGAAAAAAACCTACGTTTCCCCCCATCGTGTCCGTGTAAATAGGGCCTTAGAGCCTCTGAGGCCTCTGATCTGACTAGGCCTTTGCCTTAGGGTTGGAATAAATAAAGGTAAGATGGTAAACAACTTGTAAGAAGATGTTTAACTTTAGTTTGCAGTAAACATTGAGTTTGGTTTCTTAAAATAACATTACTAGGTGTGAGCTAGATTATGTTGGTAATGGCACCAATTGAATTTGTAATTATGTAAGAACCTAGATTTTGAGTTTTTGTTGTTTTGTTTGTTTTTTTTACTTGACTTATTAGTAGCTCCATTTAATCATTGTACCTAATATGTGAGACAACAACTTATCTCAGAATGCTGGGTCAAATCGATAACCCAACCAACCATGCTGAATTAAAACTGCCCCGAGTTGGCTCAGTCCAAATTTAAACCAGCACTGGGTTCAATTCAATTCAATTCCATTCAAAAATACTTTATTAATCCCAAAGGGAAATTATTTGTTGTTGTAACTCATTATCCTCATTTCATTAAGAGATGTTATAGATACTGATGGCTGTAGGCAGTAAGGATCTCTTGTAAAGGTTCATTCCACAGTGGATCCTAAGAAAATGGCTGCAGATGCCGTCCGATCTGTCCACCCAGACTCGGCTGGCCTCTCGGTTCCCCCGGGCTGTAGAACCGCCGAATGCCGGGCAGAACTCCTCCCAGAGCGATGGCCACTCCTCCCAGCTATCTCTTGTGGCGAACTGAAGGAGTTCTGCTTGTTTTAGTGAAAACCTTTAAATAATCATCAAAGTTCATGATCAATAATCTAGGTAGAAAATCCAACAAAGTTGATTCAGGTCGTCTGGACAGTTTCTTTTTGTTGAGATGTTTCGTCTTTCATCCAACCATCTTATCACCATCAAACTTCACCACTTGCTCCTGCCGAGATCAGATGCTTCTCCCCTCTCTCTCCACTTTGCTTTGCTGCACTGTCTCTGTGAAACTGCTTGTGAGACTCTCTTGCATTTCTTCCGAACCATAATTATGGACTTGTTTTGATCAGTTGGTCCCTCAACTCAATTTACAACATTTCTTCAAAGAGAAGACAGGCTTTAGGCGAGCCGATTTGCCCTGTTGTCACGCACACAGCTGGATATCTCATCGATTTGAAGATTTGATGATGTGTCTATCTCTGCTGCCATTTGTGGATTTTAAGGACACATTTATAATTGGATTTACGATAACTGGTTCCTGCCTTTTTGGATTCGTCTGGTTGCTGGTTTTATCTACAATCAAGGAAGTCGTCGGCAGCAAATTGGGACCTGATCACGCTGCTTGCCTTTATGATGGCTTGGTTCTTGTCTTGAGTACCCAGACTCAAATGCTTTGGGCAGAATGGATCAGATCTCGGGGATTTTACTCAGTCATGTTCCTTCGGTGTGGCCATGTAATTTGGACATTTCGGAACCAAGTAGACCAACACAGACTCAAGGTAGATGTCATTAAGTTCTGCCTGTCCCCAAAACAACTGTGTGTTTATCTGAATTTGGCTCCCTTGGCTGGCCTTGAAGGTCATCTTATCTGAATTCACTGGAGAACATGTGATCTGACGCTCACCACCCCCTCCCTGAGGAATTTCCAACTGATAACCAGATGAAACCAGCTGAATAAACTTTGTGTCATCATTCCAGGACTCTTGGATTCTCATAGACGTTATTCTTGGCCATTCCTCAACATACCTCGAGAATGTTTACGGATCTCACCAGAGGACACTGGCTGATTATTACATCCTTATCAGAACTCTTACAGTGCCCTCGAGAGCATCTATGATCATGCTCACTGCTCTCATCATCTCCCCCCCCCCCCCCCCCTTCTGCAGAATGTCTACGTCACTATGCGCTTGTTTGTGCGAGGTGATTTTCAATATCAAGAGTTTTTTCTTCTCAGGCAGGAAAAAAAAGTCTGATAGGAATTTTTTCACCTCCAATTCCTACATGTGTCCAGTTTCACTACTTTTTGTCTGTCTAAACAGATCTCACTTGTAAATGAGTCTTCTAGGCTCAATGTGACTTATCTGTCTAAATAAAGGTTGAATGAAAAAAACTGTTGGTCCACTATGCGAGTGTGCTGCTTGTGGGACTGAGTTTGTTGTGGCTCCTCGGACTGATGAAGTCCTTTTGAATGAAGGACGAAATGTCTCAACAAAAAAAGAAACTTTGAAAATAATGTTATGCTCAATCTCACACAATATCACAGGATCTGTTATCCCTTTGATTATATGATGTAAATGACTCTCAGCTACTACCACATCAAATGTAAACTTGACAGCTGTAGCCATGTTTGTGTTTGCTAAGGTCAGTGTGGCAGCCTTCTTGAACTTCAAAATGTCATCTGTTGTAGATTTGTAACCAACTGTTGTTTTCTAAGAGTTTCACTTTTAAGTCTATCAAGTAGTTTATAGGATATTTTGCTAACAAGTTTTAAGCTGAAATGCTGAAAATCTTGAACAATCTTAACATGAAAGTTAGTTCTATGTCGTATAAGCTTCGCCCTTTAAGGCCTTCGCTTTAGTGGGTTTATCCCGTTATGCAGAGCATAAGCACTGAAAAAATTAGTCCACGCCCACCTGCTGTGTGGGCCCCACCCGGTCCGTATAAATTACGTTAAGAGCGGGAAATCGGCTCCCATTTTTTCTTCAGCGAGCTAATATAGCACTGTCAGAAGAACAAAGAAGATAAATTGTGTAAATGACCAATCTTTGTGAAGGATGCTTGGCCCGGCAGTCGACCTCCGGTCGTCCGGTGAGCTCTCCTCCCCGAGGAGAAGATGACGAGCAGTCTTATTCCAAGGTAAGCGTCGGGGAACATTTCCCAGTGACAGGTCACTACACGCTGGACAACGCCATCTTGTGTTTTTTCCTCTTATCGCCGACCCTCGGGGCGAACCGGATGGTTCCTCCGGGGCAAGGCGTGCTCAGCTGCAGCCCCCGCTGCTCATTCCCTCCTGGGGAGCGTAGTGTAGGTGGAGGGGGGCTGAGTGAATGCTCACCCCATCCCACCTCGTTTCGCATCGGCGATCACACCGCTCCCGGCCGACAGCGCCCTCAGGGGTTGCCCGGCGGAACCCGGGAGGAGGCTGACATGAAGGGACCCCTTTTTTCTACGTCCCTCGCCTTTTCCCGCCAGTTCGGATGATCGGCGGAAAGGTTGTTTTTCACTGGGCTCCACTGTGGCTCACCGTCTTGATCCATACGGCCTCACGTTCCAACAGGACGTTCGACGGGCGAGGCCGCAGACGGTTCTTTCCTGGTAGATTAGAGGAGTCGGTCCCCAGTCCGCTCCCATCACCAGGGTTGAGGGATTCACCGAGCGGGGCTATTCCTCGGTAACCCCCCCTGGAGCCAAGCCTCGCGGAAGCTTCCGGAGCGAAGCTGCCCAGGTCGGAGCAGCGTCCCGTCCCTCGGGAGGAACCAGACGGCGACCACGCTCTCCAATCGAGCCCACCGACGTGTTTTCAGGCAGCCGCAGCTAGCAACAACGTGCGCTGCTAGCATATAGCATGTCCAAGGGACTGAAGGCCGCAGACCTGCCTTGGAGACGAAGAACTCCCTCTGTAAGGCAGCTGACGCCAGCTCAACATGTGTGCCTCTCCCACGGTTTGCCTGTCGAGGACTGCAGCGCGGATGACGATGATCCATCGACCCACCTGGCTTCGTTACTCCCCTCGCTGCCGGAGAATCTGCACAAGACCTGATGAAGCCATCGTGGACGCGCTGTTCAGAGCAGCTTCAAACCATGCTGGCGAAGTGAAACAGTCGGAGGAGGTGCCAGAAGCTGTGCGCCACCTCATCAAGCCGCGCGGCCCACCCCGTCCCCGCTGGAGGGACCGTCGCGAGCAAGCTTCGACTTTTCCACGGCCGCGGCTCTCGCTGAGTTCCACCACCAGCCCCGCCCGTCAGAATCCAGCCCTCTTCACTCCGGCAACCTGCAGCTCAGCGTTTTCCCCAGAGTTCGCCTGCAAGACAGCGTTCTGGGCAAACAATCGCAGAGCTCATGAGAGAGAATTTTCTCAAAATGACGGTCTCCGGAGGGTGTGTGTAAAGTGACACGAAAGTTTAAATAAATCATCATTAATGATCAAAGTGTCTGTTTTTTAGCCAGTCTGTAAGCTCGGATGAGCTCACAGCGGCCGCACACATAAGAGCCGGTGTCCTTAATAAGGCTTTTTAAACTCACCGCCGCTCCAAGACATTACTAGTCGCTTACAGGGCACGATGGTAAGTGAAATAACTCGTTATAATCCCGAGCTGCACGATTTTCACTCAAGCGATGTCAACTCGCACTCGTGGGATGAAACAGCCCCACACACGAGCCGGTGTCCTTAAATAAAGGTTTTTAAACTCACCGTCGCTCTAAGACATGACGAGTCGATCACAGAACAGCCTCCACACATGAGCCGGTGTCCTTAATTAAAGGTTTTTTAAACTCACCGTCGCTCTAGACATGACGAGTCGATCACGGCACAACGGTAAGCGAAAATAACTCGTTACCAACTAGAACTGCACGATCCTCACTCAAGCGGTGTCAACTCGCACTCGTGGGATGGAACAGCCTCCACATGAGCCGGTGTCCTTAAATAGGGTTTTAACTCACCGCCGCTCTAGACATGACGAGTCGATCACTAAATGAACAGCCTCCATCCAACGGCGCTGCGTTGATGCTGGCGCACACACAGCTGCCGGCGCTAACCAGCTCACATCGGTATAAATGTGGTCCGCAGGCTGGTTCGGGTGGAGGTCCTTCTCTCTCTCAAGAAACGACACCTGTCTCAACGAATCAAACGTGGGCAGCCGTCACCCACCGCGTCTCAGCTTTCGGCAGCTCACCGCAGCTTAAACGTGAAGCAGCTGAAAGAACCCGGTAATGAGTCCCGCCTCCCTCCAGCGCGCGCCCCTCCAGCGCGCGCCCCTCCAGCGAGAGCGGCGCGCGTCCCTCCAGAGAACAACGTGTGCTCCCGCGGGGCTAGCAGCCTTCACTCCAACAGCACGGCGTTAATGAAGTCACGCCCTCCGCCTTTTCAACGTTCGCACAGCGACGTCAAACGCGCAGCCCCACCGCGTCATCAGCTGTCACACGCTTCGCCTTCAGCTCAAGTCTCGCCCGGGGTCACACAGAAAACATTCCCGCGACGCATGACGGCGGTTGAGGGGCGGACTGCTGACAGCCGTACAAAACATGACACATCACTTAACGCACGTTCACCCTACGAACGTTACGTAGAGTGGCTAAAACATGCTCGCCGTTTTTCAGATGGATGGACAATGTTTTATGCAAATGGTACAAGTTACAGTTTGCAACCCGAACCCCTCCATTCAGAGGAGTTATAAAAAAAACGGGCCCGTCATCATCAGACTGATTCTCATCCCTAAATGCAGAAATTCAAGTGTTTTCTGATAAAAGTAATCTACAGAGTCCCCCAACGGAGAGGAAACACAAGGTTTTACTCACAGATCAGAGGGGTGAGACCGTTTTTTGGATCTGTTGTTAACATCCAGAGAACGCATACCGATCATCCTAACACAGAGACGAGAGATTTTGTTTTACCTGGATGATCTGCTGCTCCTGTCACTTCAGACAGGAGGCGCTGATGCAGGATCAGGTGTTGACATCACACCTGTTAAATCTGGGCTTCACCATAATTGGAAGGAAGCTCGATTTTCCCGGCCCAGACATTTGTTTCTGGGAGTGGAATTAAATTCAACCACCATGAAAGCTCGTTTATCACAAACTAGATTCGACACTTTTTAAAAAAAGCCAACTCAGCCACGTAAGACCTGGCAAGTGATAACAGCTGTCTCCGTCATGAAGCTGTTGGAAATGATGTCACTCACACAGTGTTTTTCCACTGGTTTGTTTCACATGAGACGCCTCCAGAGGTGGTTCTGCACGTCTGCATGTGGATCCAGTAAAACAAAACGACGGATGATCATTGTCCCTTCCTCTGTGAGAGCAGACCTCCGACTCTGGGG
>NC_056498.1:84223012-84223224 GCF_014905685.2 Nematolebias whitei
AGAAACATTGTTTAGAATATTGCAAGAATGTGGGAAGTGTTTAAAATACCATATAAATACTAAAATAAACTACTAATAAACTACTACTTACTATTCTTACTTCACAGTTTTTCACTTATCGCTGATCTTCAGGGTACGGATCCCCCGTGATAAACGAGGGACTACTATATATATATATATATATATATATATATATATATATATATATATAT
>NC_056498.1:84223234-84255010 GCF_014905685.2 Nematolebias whitei
TATATATATATATATATATATATATATATATATATATATATATATATGAATTATACAAAATTCATCACTTGTACAATAAATATTTTTAGAACAAAAGGCACAAGAGGCTTTGAATTTTCTAAAAATACACTTTCCCCAGACTGGTAATTATGCAGTTTCATGTTGTTGTTGTTTTCCCATCATGCACTTGTTTGAGACTTCAGTATCTTGTCATGATCAAGTACTGAAGCTGAAAGAAAAAGTGAAGTGGTAGTTCTGAAATGAGCTCAAATTAAGTTTTAGTGGGGTAGTTGTGGAGGTTTAGTGATCAGTCATCACATTTATTCTGTTATATGTTGTCTTAAGAGATAAAGACGACTCCGATGTTTCATCGGTGCGTTGAAGGAGCCATGTTTAAATCTTTGGAGGGACAAATGGGAATGATTTCAGGAAGACGTGATATTTCTGCATTCTCACAGCTACAGTGTGTGTGTGGTTCCTTTGTGCAGGTGAGGGAGGTAACGGCCCAGCTGAGCCGCCCAGTGACAGCCAGCTTGGAGTCTCTTGACCAGGCCACCATTTTGTCCTCCGTCACCTTGTCTAGGAAACAGGAAGCTGAACATGAGGATGGAAATGATCTTGGCAGAAAACAATCAGAAGAGAGTAATGGTGCTGAGACAGGTATTTTATTTTTATTTTTTTTAACCATAAAAAGCCTCTCATTAAATAACCAAATCATCCAAACTGTAAAGAATGTTGATCTCTTTCTGTAAATAATGTCTTTTTAAAATGTGTTTATCAGAGAGCCATGAAAGAGACTCTGAGTCCATCAGAAGTGGTTTTGGTGCTGGAGTTAAACGTTTTGGAGGAGGACTGAGTCAGTCCAATGTCAGGGAGGTGGAGACTTTGATGAAGGAGCTATGTACCCCCACCCTCCCTGAAGGCCAGAAGAACAGCCAAGAACTTCAGGAGAAGAGTGACTCTCTGATGCAGCGCACTAAGGTACAAACATCTTTCTTAACGTTCTTTTTAGGAGTAACTCTGTGAGATGGCTTTCTCATAAAACTGTGGATGCTATAACAAGACACACTGCCTTTATAGTAGCAGTACTTAAAAATAATTAAAGGAGATTTTTTAAGTCCATCAGTCTCTACAAAGACTTCCTTTGTTTTTTATTATTTGACTCTTGGGGCAAATCTCCCTCAAAATGCCACCAGCTTGCACACTGTGGTCTACTCAGCCTCAGGGAAACATGGACACAACCTCTGGACAGAAGCTGCATCTGGAAAAGCACAACATCTCCAAGCATTTCAAACGTACACTGCTGCTCACTTTTCACACCATCTGTAAATGTGACGCCAGGACTTTGACAATTTGACAGACCCAGGCAACATTTAAAAAAAGAGAAATGAGCTCCGTCCTGGCTGTATTTTTAATTTCAGTACCAAACTTGTGCACAGTTTGCATTCTGGTAATAAAGGATTATAACAGTCCAGACTGGATATACTGTAGGTCTATAATTGCCTAGAGCTCCTGAATCAAGATTAGGTTTCCTAAGTAAGGAATTATTTAAAGGCTGTGGTGCATCAACATCCACTAAAGACTGATCCAAACCTGAGAAGGTAATGGAGGGAAACACGTCTTTGAACATTCAGCTTCAGATGGTTTAGATCAAGATATTAAGCTGAAATTTTCACATAAACTGTACACTAAAGATGAGCGTAACAACATGTTGTTGTCATCTACATGGTAAGTTATTTCACAAACTTTATATAAAAACCATTAAAGCTTGATTATAGAAAGACAATCTGCTGTAAAAACACTAAGAACTGAAAATCAAAACAGAATAAAACTGTCTTTCTTTGTCCAGACATGTTTTATTTACTGTATATCAAGACGTTTGATGGGGGAGTGGTGGCGCAGAAATTTGAGAAAGCAGACCTGTGATTGGAAGGTTGCCGGTTCAACTCCTCGGGTCAAGAACATCAAAATATGTGGGTGGGAAAGGTGAAGCATGCACACCTGCATCCACCCTCGTTTGCCCCACTCTGGGCCCTTGAGCAAGGCCTTTAACCCCCACCATCTGTTCCCCGGGCACCCTAGACAGCAGCTCTCTGCTCCACACAGAGGGCTGTGGTAGCTCGGTGGTCTGTGGTTGTGTCAGGAAGAACATCTGGCATAAAACCAATCACCAAGTCTTCGTGTGAGTTAGTACACTGTGGTGACCTCTGAAGAAGGGAGCAGCTGAACAAAGAAAAAATATATATCAAGAAGTTTGATACTGAGCTTTTTTATCACCAACTTTTAGGCAACACTGTTCAGGTTTTATATATTTGACACCTCTATCTGTAGTGATTTGATTTTTCCTAGTGTTTAGTTGACCGTTACATGGAAAAGCAACAACGAATATTACGTATGTTCCAGGTTTTCTGTTCACACCTGGAGCTGCTCATCCAGCAGCTGTATGCACTGGCAGAGAGGATGGAGCGGCTTGCTGCACCCACTGTGGACATAGAGTCTGTAAAGTTATCTCTGGCCGAGTATCAGGTGAGACCTACGCTCCACGGACAATAAATAAATAAAGCACACCTACATGTTGTTTTTGAGCATTAAACTGTCTGATGTTTGCCCATGGTTAGGTGCAGGTGTGCACCAGTGGGCATGGTTAGGGTTATGTTATTGTGAAAAGATGTTCAAGGAAATAAAATCAGCTCATGCTTGGTTTACTTACTTTTGGGTAGTGTAGTTATTTGACTGGCCTTACAGTGTAGGCTTATTGAAAGAAAACTACAAAATGGCGGCGCCTGTCCGAAGCATTTTTTTCATTAACCTTTTTTTTAATTCCATACCATCCCAATCACGTAAGTAATATTAAAGTTGACAATCCTTGAAAAACCGCAAAATAGTGAGTCAGCGAAAGTCAAACTGCGACGTAGCGAAGGACTACGGTACACTTCAATCTGTGCCCTCATTTACCTCCATGCAGCACTCTGTTAGATCTCTACAAAGATGATCTGAGTCTGTAGAGACTAATCAGAGCTTTATCACATTCATACACTGATGGGACACACATCGGATGCAATGAAGGGTTCAGTGTCTTGCCCAGGGACACTTCGGCATGTGACTACTGGTGGATTCAAACCCCCAACTCTTGCAATGGAGGACGACTGCTCTAACCACTCAACCACAGCTGCCCCAGAAATCAGAGTGCTGATAAATGTAGAAAGACATCAGAACAATGCATTTCAGTGTGATGAGTATAGGGCTGCACAGCCATAGACAGACTAAAGTGTCTTCATCCACTGCTGGCAGTCACAGGGTGGACATGTTGGTATGTTTTGTAAAGCCAGTGTCTCACTGAGCTGTGCCTGTGGAGACGAACTGCAAACAGCATTTGTGAGCAAGTTTCCAAAAAGTGTCAAAACGTGTGAGGTTTCTTGACGTTGTCAAAAATTGCACGGCCTTGCTCTCATGTTGCTGGAGTTTTGTACCTGTTCCAAATGTTTACGTTTTTCTCTCATAATAGTCGTAGATTCGTTGCAGGTAAGCCATTTCAAAACCTTCTCAATTTAGTTTTCATGAGTCAAAGTGTGAGACAATTTTGGGAGGATTTTGCAACCACTGAAACCAAATTGTAGAGACAACAGAGAATAAAATGTGATCAAATTAATGCAGAAGACACTTTGCCACCAATTAATGAAAAAAATGTGTCGCTGCAAAAATGTCATGTTATTGTTGCAATTTATTTGCCATTTTACACATATGCAAATGTGTCATAAGTTTCAATTCAGTGTACACTAGAGTTGCACCCGGGTCCAAAAAATCCGACCCGCCACAGCCCGTAGCCATAATTTCCGAACTCCACCCAATCTGACAAATTAACAGTAATTACAGGTCCAAACCCAGAAAAAAACTGACATTGTTAATTAAGCATTGACTGCTTATACCACCGACTATTAACGGTTGGCAGACACGCGGCTGAGTGAAGGGGACAGAAGATCAGAGTTGAGGAGCCCTCAAAGCGCATTAAATGCTTCCCCTGCTTCTGCCTGCATCCTGCTCTGACATGTCAGATATTTTGTGATCTCACCTGTTTGGGTCATCGGCCGCGTCCGTCCTCTGAGTCCAGCGGCTGAATTAACGTCCATTTGGGCTGATGGATCGCTGGCAGTAGTCCATCTGAAGCTTAACTGAACTTTTTACCTCTTTCAACCAGCCAGTCAGCGCACGGTCAAATGACCACGTGCAGCAGGTGACAGTATGGCAAGCCATGTTGGCATATAATTGGATCGTCGGCCACACGCGTCTGCTGAAGCAATAAAAAGCCTCACACTGACCCGGCCCACACATTAAGCACATTATTATGGCCCGGCCCGGTCCAAATCCGTGTTGGGCGGGGCCAGGCTCCAGGTTCGGTTTAGAAATGACAGCTCTAGTATACAGTAGTCCCTTGCTACATTGTGGTTTGTTTATCATGGACTCGCTCTATCATCATTTTTCAAAATAAGATTGGACATGACACACAATTGGCTGATTGATGGCTGACCCGCACGATCGGCATGAAATTTTTATTTTAAATTAATTATTTTAAATTATTAAGCAATTGTGTGCATCCCACAGCTACAGGAGAAGCTCCCTTTTACAGCATGTCGTATCTCTGCTCTGCAGTGGAGAAGTGGGCGTGGCCGAGAGCGCTGGCAGGTGGCAGAGAGCTGAAATCATGACATTCTGTGTTCTTTTAGAGCGTTTAGAGTTTAGAAACATTGTTTTACTACTTGTACTACTACTCCTACTTCGCAGATTTTCACTCATCGCGGGTGTTCAGGGTACGGATCCCCCACGATAAACGAGGGACTACTGTAGTACCATGTGAATATTCATGTATTTTCTCACTGTTTTGTGTGTCAAAGTAGCCACCAACAATCACAGCCCAGTGAGACACTGGTGTCAGCTTCACAAACGGAGCACACAGCAATGAAAGACGTTTGTCTGGTTTGATGGATCACAGTTTATTTTACGCCTTGTGGTTGCTCAGATCACTGTGTGTCATTTACCTGAGGGACAGGTCACTGAAACTGAGGTTTCTGTCTGAGTTGCAGTCAGTGTGCCAAGCTCCTCCAAAAGTACAGAGGGAGAGAACTTGAGCTGCAAACGGGTCTTATTCTGCAGAAACATACCAACATCACCAACCATCAAAACCATATTGCAACCTAAAGCGTGTTCTGGTGTGTTTTCAGAGCTTTCAGAAAGAGATGAGCGAGCATCAACCTCTGACCTCATGTGTGCTACATGCTGGACAGCATCTCCTCAGCTGCATCAACAACACCTCGCCATGTCTGTCTTCTACTTACAACCTCTTTAAAAATGCTGAAACTAAAATTAAGATTCAGCATCTTTTTCCAGCAGGGACTTAATCCTGTTCTCTTGTCCTGTTTGCAGTTTTAAGAGACACGCTGCTGCTCATCGAGAGGCAGTCTGGAGCTTTGCAGACCCACTCGGACCACATGTTCTCCTCAATCCTGTTCGCCATGGACAGTCTGACGCAGAACACTTCCTCTAGTCCAGCTGAGTGGAGGAGAGTGGACGGCCCTGTAGGGACTTAAAGTTTGTAGGCAAACTGCAACGATGTCATAGATATATTTATATTTTCTAAATTGCTTCATTTTGTTTTGCTTTATATGCAACATTTATTTTCAAACCCAGAAGACACTGGAGGTATTATTTTTCACAACTTTAACTTTTTTCTTTACTTAAGACTTTTGTACATTTATTTTGTATTCATAATTTGTACCTCAAGCACTAATAAATAATATGTGTACTAATAATATTCAAAAGCAGTGCATTCACAGGCAGTCCAAAATGTTTCATAAATCTTAAAGCTGAATGATTTAACTAAAAAGGAGTGAGTTTGGTCTTTGTTGGGGGGAGAGGCGGGGTATCTTTCTGTTTTCAGCAGCTCATTTAGAACCAGTTCATGAGGCTATAGTCTTAAGCAGAGATCTCCACTGTCCGTCATGACTCATGCAGGCCATGTCAAGAAGATCCCAGCCCTGCAGAGAGCTGCGGTGAGTCCTTGTCTCCAATCATACCTTCTCTGCAATAAACTGAATCCCCTCAATCTAAAAAAGTTAAATCTGGTCCTCTGGACATTCAAAAAAAACAAAACAAAGCAAATCAACAAAAAAATGTAGAAACGTTTTGTCTCTCGTCCGAGAGACTTCTTCAGTCTGAGGAGCTGTATTCAGCTCAGTCTCTTAAATAGCACCTTCTCAGAGTGGATCAACCAGTTTTGCTCAACCAGATCCACTCTGAGACGATGCTATTTAAGAGACTGAGCTGAATACAGCTCCTCAGACTGAGGAAGTCTCTCGGATGAGAGACGAAACGTTTCTACATTTTTTTGTTGATTTGCTTTGTTTGTTTTTTTTTGAATGTCCAGAGGACCAGATTTAACTTTTTTAGATTTTTCTACCTGGATTATTGAGCATGCATCAGGATATGAATCCCCTCAAGTTGTCTGCAAGTCATGCTCAGTCTACAAAGCACTCCTCAAATAAAGGACCAGTGAGAAAACAGAGTTTTGAAGGCAAAATAATAATAATAATCTAAATGTAATTGTATTGCACGTTTAGTTTGTCAGCTTTATTGGAGTATAAATTGGTATTTTGCAATTTAATTACATTTGGAGGCCAATGGTTTTTTTTTCCAGAGTATTTTTTGTTTGCTTTTATTTATTTCTTTTTTCAAATTAGGATGTATTAAAAAGGATATGGTCTTCACCAGATCCCAAAACTATAAGTGTACAGGCCATGCACAACAGATTTCACCATGTTGTTATTATTTATTGAGCGTAAGCAAAGTCAAAATAGAAAAGATTTGATCAATCAAATGTCTCAACACATTGTCAGTGTGAACACCTCTGTAATGGCAGGAGTTTCTCTGGAGTACACAGGTGTGTGTTAACACAATGCTAAGAAGGAAAGGCATCAGCAATGATCTTAGAGCAGATCATTGCTGCTGCCCGTCAATGTGGGGAGAGTTAAACAACTTGGAGTCCATCATTTCACAAAGAATGATTATTCACAAATGGAAAGCATTTAACAGTTGTCAGTCTCTCAAGAAGTGGAAGATCTCAATGATCAGAGAAGCTGCAAACAAGTCCAAGCGCTCCATCTTAGACTCTGCAGGCCTCAGTTATCAGATTAAAGGTGAAAGTTTAAGAGAACAATATGAAAAAAGACTGAACACGGACAGGTTGTTTGGAAGAGTTGCCCAGAGAAAAGCCTACTCCCCACAAAGAAAATGTAGCATGACATAGGTTTGCAGAAATGCATCTGAATGAACAAAATACTTCTGGAACCATGTCTTTTAGAGATACTTGGGCTTCATACACAACACCATGTTTGGCAGAAACTAAACACTGTATCCGCACAAACATGTTTACTTATTTATTTAACAAGGGGGACATTAAGGAAACATGAGAATATAAATGCACTATAATTATGCTCATACATAATAATAGAGATTATTTTTCATCTGCAGTTCCCAGCAGGTTGATGGTAAAAACAATAAAATAAAAACTACATTACAAAGGATAAACAAGTAACAAAGGCACCGTGGTGCATGCTGGTAGAGTGATGATGCTTTGGGCTTGTTTACAGCCACGGGGCCTGTGCATCATGCAGTCACTGAGTCAGCGGTGAACTCCTCTGTAGGTCAAAGTTGACAGTTGAAGCTTGGACCAAACTGGATCATAAAACAGGACAATGATCCCAAACACAGCAGCAAAGTAAACAAGAGCACGGCTGAAAAAAAAAAAAAAATCAAGGTATTGTGATGATTCAAAGTCCAGACCTCAAGCCAAATTACTGTGTATATGGGACTTTTAGAGAGCTGCGGGAAGTAAAGTGCAAACCTCAATGAACTGAAGCAATGCTGTAAAGAAGAGTGGGTCAAAATGCCTCCACAACCATGTGAGACTGAAGAGCTGATCACATCAGAGGAGTTACTGCTGCTAAAGGTAGGTCTAAACTATTGCATCATGGGGTGTACTTAGTTATTAACAGACATCTTGACCCATTTTCTTTTAGTTTTTATTTGATCAATAATGGCATGGTGTTGGGAGTGGTGGAACAGAGGTTAGAGAAGGTGGGCCTGTGCTCGGAAGATCGCCAGTTCAACTCCCAGTACTGACAACATCAAAATGTGGGTGGGGTAGGTGAAGCACCCACACCTGTCTCCGCCCTGATTTGCCCTTTTTGGGCCCTTGAGCAAGGTCCTTTTAACTCTCACCATATGCTCCCCTGGGCGCCCTAGACAGCAGCTCTCTGCTCCACACAGAGGGCTGTGGTATCTCGGTGGTTGTGTCAGGAAGGGCAGCCTGTGTAAAAATAATCGCCAAGTCTTCGTGTGAGTTAGTTCACTGTGGTGACCCCTGAAGAAGGAGCAGCTGAAAGAAGAAAAATAATATTTATAATGACGTGATGTAATCTGTTGTGTTTTTTGCACTTTTAATTAGATTAAACTAATTTCAGAACCTGGTAAAGATATGTGCTCTAATCTATGAATGATAACACAACTTTAGACAGAACATTTGTATGCAACAGTAATACTATATAAATACCAAAAGGGTGTTTGTTGTCATGAGTTGTACAGCTGCCACTGGCAATAAAACTTCAACATAATTTCATAGAGTGGTGTTTATAGAACCAGCTGTGACCCCAAGGTCATAATAATGGGGTGAAGCTGGCCTAAAGGTGGACTCATAAACAGTGGCGATTTTAGCCTCTGTTGGGGGGGTGCTCAAGCACTCATAAACTTTAACTCAGCACCCCAGAAAAATAAAGAAACCACCATCACAATTTTGTCCTCAAACCTTACATTCACCAAAATCTTGAATAAGTTTGGAATAAATATGGAATAAATGATGCCACAAGGGTCAGTAAAATCTATAAGTTGTTTTTTTTTTTTTGTTGTTGCACAAGTCGGATCCTCCACGCCACCTGTCAATCAATCTTGTAGGCTCATCAGCATGACCAATCGGTGATCTCAGTTTGTCCCGAAGTGAAACGCCCCTTACCTGCAGGAGCTGGGGGGAGGGACAGGATTCATTCAACCTTTATTTATACAGGTTAGTCTCACTGTCCAGAGAACTCATTTTCAAGAGAGACCTGTATGTGTGAGGGAAGCACAGCGCTACGTCTGTAGCATCTTAGCTAGCGCGTCTGTATTGTGCACTGCAATACAGTTGTTGGTAGTTGTCGACCGCTACTGGAGGGGGAGTGTTAGGATCCATGAGAGAAGCGGAGCATTCACACAATGAGAGCTGTTTGTTAGGTTACTTCTTGTTTTATTTATTTTTTTATTCAACCTGTATTTATACAGGTAGTGTCACTGAGTCACGATGACTCATTTTCAAGAGTTGAAGAGTTTGTTGTGCCGTGCTCTCTAAAATAGCTACAGAGTCAAGTGTTTACTTATGTCGATAAATGATGTTTAACAACCCATTAAATTTTTTTATCTTCTTTGTTCATATTTTCTATTTTCATCTTTAAATCACTTCTTGGTCTGCTGCCTTCATACATCGCCTACACGTCACTGCGTGAGTGCAGCTACAGCATGCGCTCTCAGGACATTATTACCTGCAGTGTTCTCTCAGTGAGGACTGAATTAGGCAAAAGTTTCTTCTCCTACTCCACTCCTGTTTCCTGGAACATCTTGCAAAAAGATCTGAAGCTCTCGACCTTGACCTCTCTAAGTGTCTTCAAACATCTGCGAAGTTCCTGGCAAAAACCAATGCAGACATGTTCCTGTTTTTAGTTTTCTACAACATCTTACAGTTCTTTGTTACATTTTCTTTTAAATGCCATTTTATTTTCACGAGTTTAAAAAAAAATCATTTTTGTACGCATCCTTTATGATTGTCTGTTATTATCTTTGTTGTCCACTGTTGCCGTCACTCTTAGTTAAAATCAGGTCTCTCTTGTAAATGAGTCCCCAAGGCTCAATGAGATGAACTAAATAAAGGTTAATAAATGCTAAATACAACAAAGGTTGAATAAAAAATAATACACCAGAATACAGGAAATGGCATCTCCTTTATTCAGAATTTTCTGGGGGAGAACACCCAGACCCCCCACATTACAAATGCTTCTGACATCAATGGCCACCACGTTGTTCAAAGAGCCATTGTCAGCACTGGGGGCAAAGCACCCCTAAAGGTCAGATTGTAGAATCGCCCCTGCTCGTAAATAAAAGCTTTCTTTTTAGCTTTACCCGCAGCTCAGACAGGTTGTCAAGGTTTAGTTGAAGTCAAAGACCGGAAGTTGTGTGATAGTTTGACACGGGGCACTGACTGATTCCGCTTTGCCACGTTTCACTAAATGACGTAATCCCTCCGGTCGACAGTTTCTGCTGCAGTAACGGAACTCACTTAACGACGGCGACGAAACTAGCCAGCCGGCTAGCATAGACACCTGCCCCAATTCTCTGGATTCGGTTTTGCCTTACTACTAAAGAACTATTTATACGTCAGAGCACAAGGACTGAAGTAGGGTTAAACCAAGACACTTGTTTTGAGTTTGTTTTCTTTTCCCTTTCATCTCAGCTGCTAATGTTAGCCGTTTCCTGGTTGAAGTTGCAGCCATTTTGGATTTTTACGGAGAAAATAGCTAGCCGGTCGCGGTTTGGGGAGCTCTACAAGCTGGTCATCCATCCTGTTTTCATAACCACGCAACCGTCACTGTTTACCCGTGGACGAAAGGAGATTAACCACACTACGAGTCAACTATGAATCCCGAATAGTAAGTATCTTATTAAAACCAAACGCTGCGGTCGGGGAGCTAAAGTTAGCTTCGTGCTAACGCGTATCAGGATCGGCGAATTCAGCCAAAAAAACAAGAAACATCAGCTGACAGTGGCATTGTGTAACTGAGAACATTCAAGAACAACAGTTGAAGGTTTACACACTTTAGTGTAGTCGTTTTATCTCTGACATGTCAATGTTCGTTGTCCGTGAACCCGGTTAAGCAGGTGTTTGTTAGGGCGGTGAACAGCCTGCTTCAAGGCTCGGTTACAGTTCAGAACAAAGAGAAGTGTCCGAGTCTGACAGCTTGGGTTAACAACTGCTTTCATACTTTTCTAAGACGGTGCCCATATTGTCCAGTCGGTTTTATCAATCGATAATAATCGTGTCTCACGGTTCCGGACACAAAGCCTCAGTCGATCATGACTGTTTTCCTGAGGATGGTTGGTTTTACTCAGTAGTTGGTGTTTTCAGTAATATGGTTTAAAAGTGCTGAAGCAGTGCCTCCACCTCTCAGTCATGTGTAGGTCACATGCTACAGGATAGGCCCTCGATTTCCCCACAGCAATGTTGAGTAATCAGTTACTCAAGCTTTTTCTACTTCTTAGTTTCTCATTAATAAATGTGAACACAGATGGAAAGTGGGCCATTTGGACTAGTTTCTTCCTTGTTTGTATCACTGTGAATTTTAATTTATGTTGTCCATTGTAGCAACATTTCATGTCCACACTTATCTGTAGATGGATTTATAACCTACTGATGGTCCTTCCCTGTTTGTCAGCTGTTTGAAGACAGGAGTGTCAAAGTGGAGGAAACAGTTCAACTACGTTTTAGAGACTGAATTTATACATTTAAAGAATAGGTTAAGAAATGTCTGATTTACCTAATGTTCATCTTGGCTTCCATTGGGGTTTTCTAAATGAACATACCAGGATGAGTTCTGTGATGAATAAAAGAGAACAAGATGTACGGAGTAAGGTAAGTCGGATCAGTTTTAGTTTGTTTAGGATTGGGCCAAGACTCATTTGTCAGTCAACATATCAAGATGAGGACACTTGTTTGGGGACAGCACTGTCCATATTTTGGACAAAGATCTATGGTGTGAAAAAAAGAGTGAAGGAAGTATGCATCAATAATCCAGGTTAAACGATCTTTTAAAAGTTAAGTCAGGTCCTCTGGATAGATTCTTCTTGTAGAAACGTTTCGTCTTTTATCCCAAAGACTTTGTCAGTCTGGAGTGAAGGAAGTGCTGCTATGTTAAACAAAAAAAGACCAGCTACACGAAGGGGAACTTTCCGGTTTCAACCGTACTGTTCGTTAAATCTAGTCTCCAGTTAGTTTTGCACCTTGGTGCATTTTACCAAAACATTTCACATGTGGATCAGAACAATAAAAATCCCACGTCGTGATTTGCATGCGAGTTGAGCTTCCAAAAACAGAGCAGCTCGCTACAGTTTTAAAGCTCGGACGTTCACACTTAAGGTTAAAGTGGAAAAAGATCCACAAAGTCAAAGAAAAATCAAGAAAATCATCCCAGTCACATTTTTAAACTCTTGGGATCTGTCTAGATTAGATTCCAGATTATTTTCTCAATCTTGTGTTTTTAGTTTTTAAAGTTGTGTTGAGCTGGTCAGCTCTGCACAGGAGCATCTATTGTTCACAGCTTAATGAAGAAGGAATGACTGAGTCTGCTACAATAAGAGGTTGAACTGGAGTCGTTCTGGAGGGCTGGAAAGTATTCAGACTTCCAGTTTCAAGGGAAGAGTGAAAACAGAAATCTGCTGATAATTAACTATTTGTAGATTTCCCATATCTACTTTTTTTTTTACTTCCCCCACCCCATTTATCATTAGGTTGTGTGTAACTATCAGAAGTAGTTTTTAATTCTTGCTCTGCGTTTTGTTGATTAATTGCCAGAAATAATTATAGGAACCTAGAAAGCACCACACCTTTAAGTTTCTAAAACCTAAGTTGGATCAGTTCAAAAAGGAGGAAGCTGAAGCAGAACAAACATTTCCACATTTTTCACAAATGACTTGTTAGAAAGGTGCAGTTTTATGTGTCTAGTCAAGTGGGTACACACAAATAAATACTGCTGCTTCTTTGTTCTGATGTGGAAAATACTTATGGAGCTTTAGAAATAAAAGTGTGCATCCGTCCGGTACAGAGCGCACTCAGCGCAGGCTCAGATTTTGAGTCCAGTTGCTTCTAATTTCAAAATGGAAGTACTGGTAAGTGTTGTGTGAAGTCACCGTATCTTTGTGTACCTGCTATTAACAATTAGAAGGTAGAAAACTTAAGTAAATGATCTTCTGACAAAGTATAAATACACTTTTTCATCTCCAGTATCATGAGTATATACTGTACCTCCTCATTTCTTGGTAATTGTTATACGTTTATTGCACTGGAGTTCAGTGTTGCATAATCCACCTTTTAAGGTGGAACTTTTTAATGGGAGAGCTCTGACTTACAGAACAGCCAAGTTATCCTGTTCTGGAATCCCCATAAACATTTCCCAGTCTGCTGAGCTGGTGTTGACAGGTGTGTCATGTGACCAATACTGTTTGTCCCTCCTCCTCTTTTCAGTTGGCTTCACGTGTTTAGTCACATGATCAGGCTGAGCGCAGCACAGTGGGTTTCTCTGTCAAATGCAGAACTTTTAACTTCTGACAAGTGAAGAGCAATTATTTAAGAAGAATAATCCTAGAAATTTAAATATCTTGAGTCATGCGTGTATTTGCAGACAGTGGCACTGTTTTATAAACAGTAAGTAATGTGAACACCTTCTAACCATGTCTGTGTTTCTTTTTGTCTTCTCAGTGACTATTTATTCAAACTGCTCCTGATTGGTGACTCAGGTGTCGGAAAGTCTTGTCTTCTTCTTCGATTTGCAGTAAGTTTCCCCCGAATGAACCACATCTTTCTAAAAGTCATTTTGCTGTGATTTCTTACAGGTTTTAACAAATGTATTTTTAATCAACGTATTGACAACGGTCCTGTGGCTGGCTGGTGTCACTGGGCTGAGACTGTGGGAGAGTAGTTGACCACTCAATATTGCATACCAGTGTTTCCCCTAGTTAACTTGCCATGGTGGGGTGCTCATCTCATCCATGATTTTTGTTGACGGGGGTACGGACACATGTCTGAGCGCAGCAGTTTTTGAGTGGGGGGCATTCAGCTTGAGGGAAGAGGCAACGTGAGTGCTGCCTTTAGCTTTTTAGCTAGAGAGCCTGTATTTCGTGCCACTAGCTTAGTGCTATGTCAGTGCTGGGTGTGGGGGGACAAGTTCGGTTTGGTAGGTGGGGTGCTCAGTTCTGTTGACGGGGTGGGGCACCCTGCTTGTATAATGGTAGGGGAAACACTGCATATACTGTGATCAAGCAAGGAAATTAAGAACTCCTGTGAACTCTTCGAGACATTTTAGAGACTCCTCTGTGAATGCGGTCTTCCAGCTTTCCCAAACACACACAGCCCATTCTCCTTTAGAGACTTTGTTTGTTACTTGGGAAGGTTTTTGTTCATGAAACATTAAGCAGGATGTGAACAGAATATCTGAACCATCTCCCTGATTTTATTTCTCTGCAGGATGATACGTACACAGAAAGTTACATTAGCACTATCGGTGTGGACTTCAAAATACGAACCATAGAACTAGATGGGAAGACCATTAAACTTCAAATTGTAAGTAAAAGAAATGTTTTGTTTTGTAATTAATTTTGTCCAGTCTTTGTATCACTGTTCGAGTTAACTAAAAGCAGAGGTCTGACATTATTCTAAGCACTTTGAGATTGTCAAATCTCATATGAAGGCTCAAACCAACAGTAGATTACAGAATTAAATATCTTACAAGTGTAAGAGTTCAGTAGGGTTAATTTGAGTTAAATATTGTCTGTGTGAGAGGACTCGCTGTGTAATAATAATAATACTTTATTTGTATAGCACCTTTCAAACAAATGTTACAAAGTGCTTCACATTAATCACTTAAAACATAAATGACATCAGAAACACAAAAGTATACCAAATCAATTAAAATAACAACATAAAAAAGAAAGAAATTCAGATATTAAAAGCCTTATTAAACAAATAAGTTTTATCCAACATTTACCCCCAAAGTTTTGTAACTGCATGAGCTCCAACTCTGCTGCGCTCTGATTTTAAAGACAAGTCCTGTTGAAAACAATCTGACATCTAAAATGGTCAGTGTGAACACCTCCTGGGAGAGGAGACTAATACAGGCACTTATGGATTTTACAAAATACACTTTTTGAAGATGAGACTTAGAAGAAAACTGCAACACAAAGTTCAGGAGATAACGGTTACCGTACTTGCCACCGTACATAAGTCGCATTTATTATGCGTCACCGCTGACCACATGAAAACTTGGGCTGTTGTTGTGTCAAAAATTTATTGACTGTCAAATAGTGGCGTGGGAGCATGCACGGGAGGATTTTAACAAGAATTTAACAAGTTTAACACTTAAAAACAATTATTTGTTTGCTTGAAATTAGAGTACAGGTGTGTCTCAGTTGAACTTTTCCTAAATAAATTCACTTTAATTGTCAAATCAGCTGCATTTCTCCTGGGCAGTGCAGTGAAATGCAGCTGATTTGACGTTTGCTCCAAAAGTTCCAGAGCAGATGAAGGTGGCTCAGTACGGCAAGCCAAGTGTGTCATTAATAGCCACTTTTACCTATTAATGACACACTTGGCTTGCATATAGGTTGAGGGTCCTCTAGTGGCTGAAAATGGTAGAGTTCGATATTTTCCATGTCTGAATGAATGAAATCGTCAGATCTCAGCCAAAAATTTGGTTATAAATATTGGGGGGGGGGGGGGGGGATATTAGCAACTTTGGTGTATAAGTTCGCATGACTTGCTAATTTATGCAAAAAGGTGTTGAGTTATACAGTGAAAAATATGGTAATTTATTTCATATATCTTTGGTTTCAGTAAATATCCTGGTGTCAGACTTCAAATCTAACTCTTTGAAGTAGAGGGTGGCAGCTGTATTTTAATTTATTTATTTGAAGGAAAATGGTGGACACACTGGGGCTCCTGTTGAGCTGCTCACAGGGTGGCTTGTGTCTCCTTCCTGGCAGCTTCGCTCTCAGCAGCAGTTTGTGAATGAGTTTAGGCCAGAGGGCTTCAGGGAGTGTTTCCTGTCCAGCCCTCTTATGAAGGAGACGTTGGAATAACTAAACATAAACATCAGTGTTTGGTCATGACAACAGTGACGACATGACATGAAACAAGAGCAGAACTGAGGAGAAGACACATTTAAAATCACCTTGCTGCCAGCACATAGTCTGTGTCGAGCATTAGTTTTTGTAATTTTATTTGTAACTCCGCTATTCTTGAATCAAGTTTATAAAGAGGCTGTTTGCAAAATAGAAAAAATATCGATCCATGTCCTTCTGGGACTTTATGATGCTTCAACTTTAAATAAAAATGAAATGAAGCACTTTAACGGTAGTTTAACTTGCACAATCTGATATTTGTGGGTTCACAGCTATAAACGGGTGAAGTCTGCCTTCTTCACAACTTGTTGCTTGTCTTGATAGCTTGTGTTCTCCATTTAGCAGGCTAGCTTCTCTTCTCGTCCGTTTCCCACAGCACATATAAAGTTGCTTTACAGCCTCGCATGCAGTCAGGCCTTTTGTTTTACCCAAACAGCTGAGCTTTTTCAACGTGCCTGTATGAGACCACAGGTGGTGCTGAAAGCCTGCTCTGCTTTTGTTCTGCTGACGACGTGAGCACATCTCAAGTAAAAGTTGAACAGCATCAGCTTTAGGGTTGCATTAAAACATTTAGTGTGAGACATGTAGAATTTGATGACTGAAAGAAACACAAAGCATCAACATTAAATATGAATAACAGGACAGACAGATTGATTTTTTTTTTAGAATAGACATTTTGAGCTCTTGGGGAAACTGTAAACATGATTATCTTAACTGTCGTAATAGTTGTTTTAAACTTTTAATAATATATATCTATAATCTTTCCCTGTGTTATTGCTAAACAAAATATCTGCTAATCTTTTTTTCCTCCGTCAGTGGGACACAGCGGGACAGGAGAGATTTCGTACAATCACATCCAGCTACTACAGAGGTGCTCATGGTATCATTGTAGTGTACGATGTCACAGACCAGGTAGGTCCAACACGTCTCGCAGTCGTCACTCGAATATCTGCAGCAGGTCACATTGTGCCTAAACAGAACATTTCTACTAGTTCAGTAAAAGAAGTGGAGAACGATGAGAAATGTTTAAATCTGTTGATATCCAGTGAATATACACAGGCTCTACTGAACACCTCTTCTAAACTGCACACGTTTGATCTGTTGGTTTCATCTCAGGAGTCCTTCAACAACGTCCAACAGTGGCTACAAGAGATTGATCGCTATGCCAGTGAAAACGTCAACAAGCTACTGGTTGGAAACAAGTGTGACTTGACAACAAAAAAGGTGGTGGATTATACAACAGCAAAGGTGAGGCACCTGGGTGTGCACACACACACACACACACGAGCTGTGACTTGAGTTTATTTGTTTAATTTTATTATTTTAGTTTCAGTGTGTTGAAAGGTGATCCGGTCACAGTGAAATGTTGTTTAACTAGTCCAACAAAGTTGAGTCAGGTCGTCTGGCCCCAGGATTTTCTACCTGGATTATTGAGCTTGATCTTTGATGTTTTGAACCACTTTGACATGGCTGTCTCAGAGGAGTCGACAGCGGAGAGAGTGGGCTCCAGAAACCATCTTATCACCATCAAACTGGTTGGCCCACTATGGGAGTGCGCTACTTGTGGGACTGAGTTTGTTTGTGGCTCCTCGGACTAATGAAGTCCTTTGGATGAAAGACGAAACGTCTCGACAAAAAGAAACTGTCCAGATGACCTGGATGAACTTTGTTGGATTCTTTATCTGGATTACTGAGCATGAACTTTGATGTTTTTTAACTAGTGTGTGATCAATAGAGGTTTACTTGAAACATTTTGATGAGGAACTCGTCATTTGACTGTCATTAGTGAAAATGTGAGAAAAGTCTGAGTGAAGTTCGAGGCAGATTGTTTGAGGGTCGTTACTTCAGATGATTTGGTGTCTCGGTCAAAACCTTTCCTCCTTGTTCCTGAGCTCCGTGTTGGACTCCGACCTGCCACTGTAACAACTCCGCTTGATGACGGAGCACATGGGTTAAAGGTGGACAATAAATACACCTCCTCTTCTTTTTGCTTGATTTAAAAGTTGTTTTTTAAAAAGTATTTAGGCCGTTTCAATTCAGTAGGTACGGACTACAAGACGTCCCAAAACAACTTGTCTTTAAGTATGAGTAACTTTTCTGACTCAGCCTGACGTTTGCTGAATGTGCTGTGAAAATAAAACTCCAGGCACTTTTCTTTCTAAATGTTTTGTACAGCTGCATGTTTTTGTTGGATGTTTAACCCAAATTAGTTTTTGTCATTTGTTACAGCTTTGCGGTGCTCTAATGCACAATAAATGTAAAACCAAGCGCTGTCTTTCTGTTCTCCAGGAGTTTGCTGATTCTCTGGGAATTCCCTTTTTGGAAACCAGCGCCAAAAATGCCACCAATGTAGAGCAGGCCTTTATGACCATGGCTGCAGAAATCAAGAAGAGGATGGGCCCCGGGGCCACCGCCGGAGGAGGCGAGAAGCCCAATGTGAAGCTGACTCCAGGCACTACTGTCAAGTCTTCATCAGGAGGATGCTGCTGAGAGAAAAACCACTTTGCCCTTTCCACACCTGGCCCCTTTACTCTGCAGGCCCATCATGTGCGCTGCCACCGCCCCGTCTAAACACCACTGTGTCCCAATGAAGCCCCCACCACAAGCAAGACCGGACAGGGAAGACTTGATTTCTGTTTATGTGAGAACAAGATGAAGTCGCCTGTATTTGTACTGTACATAATGTAGCCGCACTACCAAAAACAACTAAAGCATCTTTCTAGTCTTACTGTCCAGGTGTTGATGACAAATTCTACTGATGGTTGATCATTTGACTTCCCCCTCCTCCTTTCCCGTCCAGCTCCAATCTGTCAGAGACTAATTTGGCCCTCTGAATGCAGGTTCAGAACAACGTTGTGTTGTGTGTGTGCGTGAGAGAGAGTGTGTGTTTTTCTGCATTCCTACAGCAGGGTTGGTAAGCCCATTGGTTTCTCTAAGGTTTCTGTTCTTCTGTGACTGCTGTCTTTTTCAGCATGCGTCTGTCAGTCTGTCTCCATTTGAAGGTGTTTTTAATTTTTTTTTCTTACCAACCTCTGCACAACATTGTCTCAGCTGTTCTGAAGTCAAGTGCAACAGTATATGTACATAAACATTATGTATATATATGTAAAATGGAGTTTGCCAGTTCTCTTGTTTGACACATTATTGAATTGGTCTTGAATCTTTGCATTAAATTTGTGGCTGAAGACAACTGTAAGTTTGTTGCTCAACATGTAACACTTTAATTGAAAATAAATATTGTACTATCATACTGTATGCAAGGATTCTTGTTGACACGTGAAGAACAGTCTGATTTATTTAATCTATGACATGTGACATATATGCTCTCATGGTAGAAGACCTTTGCATTTTCATGGTTCGTTCATATTAAAAAGCAGCACATAGTTTGAACTTTAGGGTCTTTATTCTTTTTGTGCTCAAGTTTTATCTTAAGACCGTCTTATCCTGAGAAATGGACTTCTAGCTGTTTTGGTCAAACCTTTAACATAATGTGTGATATCATACAATAATGTATATACACAATAATAACTTTACACTCGGTGTGTGAATGACTCAGCTACAACCACATCGAAGTTTAGCTCAGTATCTAAAAACAGAGTGTTAGTAATTTATTTGTGTTTGCTGATGTCGATTAGCTGAATGAGGTTGACTAAGTCAATCAGTTGGAGGCATGCGTCCAAAGATTATTTACTGCATGATTCATTGAGATATTTTGCTAAAAGACAAAAGTGGAGTTCAAGGAGTTGTCAATTTTTTTTTTTTTTTTTAATCTTGTGTGATCTGTTGGTGCTCAAAATGTGTTTGGGATCAGTCTCAGCTACTACCACATCAAATTTCCCTATAATGACTCAACAATGTGTTTTTTAAGGTCAGTTGATTGTGTCAGCCATCTTGAATGGAGCTGACTTCAGCTACAAGAATTTCTAGATGTACGGCCATTGATTACTTTCTGCAGGTTTTATTCAAACTCAAACTGGTTCATGAGATTTTGCTAATAGACATTAATATGAATGTTAGTTTTGCCTTTCTGAGGCGAGCAATAAATTCCTGTCTGTCAGAACAGTGCTTCACTGCGTCAGGTCACAACACAACCGTCGGCCAGAAATGCACACATGGATTAAAGTGCAACCGTGAGGATGTTTTTAAATGGTCACAAAATCCCAGAACTTCTCATCCTGTGTTCAGCATAATGGTACTGTTACTTCTTCCAGTTATTTAATGGTTAACAAAGGTGCACCACAAGGCTCCATCTTAAGACGCACCCTGTTTACAATCTGCATACTGTAGGTAATGTAGGTTAGAGCATCCTTACATTTCTATGCTGATGACAGTTGTTTGTTGTCAAGCTGAAACAGTTGATAAGGTTTTCCAGCATTTGCAATCCGCTTTCGACATCATCCAGTCTGATTTGTTTTGTCTCAAACTTGTTCTTAACGCCGACAAAACCAAAAAGATGCTTTCAAACAGGAAGTTGGTCCCAGCAGTTCTTCCTCTGATTTTATCCTCAAATGGTGTCCCCATTGAGTGCAGCCAGGGGGTGGAGGGATTCCGGTTCGGTGACCTCAGGATTCCTTCTCTGCTCTTTGCAGATGATGTGGTCCTGTTGACGTCATCATGCTGTGATCTTCAGCTCTCACTGGAGCGGTTCGCAGCCGAGTGTAAAGTGGCTGGGATGAGAATCAGCACCTCCAAATCTGATGCCATGTTCCTCAACCAGAAAAGGGTGGATGCTCTCTTCAGGTCGAGGGTGAGGTTCTGCCTCAAGTGGAGGAGTTCAAGTATCTTGGGGTTTTGTTCATGAGTGAGGGAAGAACGGAGCATGAGATTGGCAGATGGATTGGTGCAGCATCTGCAGTATTGTGGACTCTGTACTGGTTTGTTGTGGTGAAGAAGGAGCTGAGCTGTAAGGCAAAGCTCTCTTTTTATCAGTCAGTCTACGTTCTTACCCTCACCTATGGTCATGAACTCCTGGTAGTGACCAAAAGAATGAGATTGCGGATAAAGTTGGTTGAAATGAGTTTCCTCCTCAGGGTAGCTGGACTCTCTCTTAGAGATAGAATCAGAATCAGAATAAGCTTTATTATCATTGCCTCGAGATACAACGAGAATATGTCCGTACAGTTGTCCGAAAGATGGGTGGAATGCACGTAGCTGCTGCTATATAGCGCAGCCTTCTTCTCCTTTTCAAAATACAATTTTGTAGATAGAAAAAAGGGACAAACCCATGAGGAGAGGATAGTGGCATTACAAAAAAGATCTTGTCACACCTTGTCTTAACAGGACACGATTTAAGACATCAAAAACTGTGCCAGCAGCACATTTATGAACACGCTACATATGCATTTGACGACGAGGTAGTCCATGAAGTACAAGCAGATAGTCCATTGTCCTGATAAGATGATGGTCAGCCAGCACAGATCTGACCTAGTTCTGATAAGCCTCCACAGAAGATGAGAGGGGGGGGGGGGGGGATGCGATAGATGAAGCTTTTCCTTAGTTTACACATTTCCCAGGCGAAATTGATAAGTCTGCCTATTTCACGGCAAACTGGGGAGTCAGATTACATAATCCACAATTGTTGATTTATTCAGGCAGACTATTTTTCCTTATCAGCCCTGAGTTATACTGGTACTTCCAAGGTCCGAAATGGCCAGATTAGGGTGCATTCTACTGGTCTGTGCTTACGAGCCTCTTCAAGATTGTCTTCATGCTGATGAATTCCAAATCCGCAGGTGACCTGCGATTCAAATCACTTCCATCTTACGGTTTAGCTCGTAAATCAGCTGATTTTGAGTCCTCAAAGCATGACCCAAACCTTCACATAGGCATCAGCCTAACGAGGGCCAAATTAGCTGCGCCCGTCTTCTTTGTATGTTGATAAACCGGGATCCAGACTATTCCAAAAACAGGAAACCTGTTATCATAAATCGAATTATATGCATTTCTGTGTCCTCGATCGACAGCAGAGGTAGACACATCACATTCCACTTCCCAGAGATATATCCAGCTGCATGCATGTCGTTCGAGCAAATGAGGGTTCTCCAGGACCCTGTCGCTTTGTTGAAAAGATTTTGTCATTTGCGTCGAAAGTCCAGTTGGTCAAATCCAAAACAGTAGTTTTCATTTTGGAAGATGTGTAAAATAGGAGCTACTCCGATACACAGACAGAGAGCAAACAAGCAGGAGGAGAACAGGGAGAGGGAAGAGAACACATGCACCTCGTTACAGAGCCAGTGAGGAAAAAAAATAGTGTGAGAAGTTCAGTTACCTGGGAGAGACTTGGAGTAGAATCGCTGCTCCTTCACATCGAAAGGAGCCATTTGAGGTGGTTTGGACATCTGGTAAGGATGCCCCCTGGGCACCTACCTAGGGAGGTGTTTTGGGCATGTCCGACTGGGAGGAGACCCTGGGGAAGACCCAGGACATGCTGGAGATACTGTCTCTCGGTTGGCCTGGGAACACCTTGGGCTCCCCTCAGAAGAGCTAGAAGAGGTGGCTGTGGAAATGTCTGGGCCTTTCTACTCAAGGTGTTGCCCCCCTGACCCGACTTCGGAACAGGCCGAAGGTAATGGATGGATGGATGATATTCAAGTTTCTGTAGTAGAATATTGTGATCAACAGTATCAAATGCAGCACTGAGGTCTAATAGGACCAATGTAGACACCTGTCCATTGTCAGAGGCCATGAGAATATCATTAGTAACTTTCACCAGTGCAGTTTCAGTGCTATGGTGAACTCTAAACCCTGACTGAAACTCTTCAGATTATTTCTTTGCAGATGTTCACGCAACTGACCTGCAACTAGTTTCTCTAAAATTTTTTAGATGAAAGTTAGATTGAATATAGAGCATGGATCTTTTTGGTTAGATTGGATATAGGTCTATAATTGGCTAGGATTCCTGAGTCAAGGTTATGTTTCTTAAGTAAAGGTTTAATTAAGGCAATATTAAAGCTCTGTGATATGTCACCATTCATTAGAGACAAATTAAGCAAAGCCAAAATGTCCATCCATCCATCCATCCATCCATCCATTTTCTTCCGCTTATCCGGGGTTGGGTCGCAGGGGTAGCAGCCTAAGTAGGGAGGCCCAGACTTCCCTTTCCCCAGCCACTTGGGCCAGCTCTTCCGGGGGAATCACGAGGCGTTCCCAGGCCAGCCGAGAAACATAGTCCCTCCAGTGTGTCCTGGGTCTTCCTCTGGGCCTCCTTCCGGTGGGATGTGTCTGGAACACCTCACCAGGGAGGCGTCCAGAAGGCATCCTAAACAGATGCCCGAGCCACCTCAACTGGCTCCTCTCGACATGGAGAAGCAGTGGCTCTACTCTGAGTCCCTCCCGGATGATCGAGCTTCTCACCCTGTCTCTAAGGGAGAGCCCAGACACCCTGCGGAGAAAACTCATTTTGGCCGCTTGTATCCGAGATCTCATTCTTTCGGTCACAACCCAAAGCTCGTGACCATAGATGAGGGTAGGAACGTAGATCTATCGGTAAATTGAGAGCTTCACCTTTTGACTCAGCTCTCTCTTCACCACGACAGACCTGTACAGCGCCCGCTTCACTGCAGATGTTGCACCTATCCGCCTATCGATCTCACACTCCATTTTTCCCTAATTCGTGAACAAGACCCCAAGATACTTGAACTCCTCCACTTGGGGTAGGACCTCCTCCCTGACCCGGAGAGGGCACTCTACCCTTTTCCGGCTCAAGACCATGGCCTCGGATTTGGAAGAACTGACCTTCATCCCGGCCGCATCGCTTTCGGCTGCGAACTGCTCCAGCGAAAGCTGTAGATCACGATCTGATGAAGCAAAAAGCAGAGACGCAATCCTAAGGCCACCAAAACGGATCCCCTCAACACCTTGGCTGCGCCTAGAAATTCTGTCCATAAAAGTTATGAACAGAATCGGTGACAAAGGGCAACCTTGGCGGAGTCCAACTCTCACCGGGAACAAGCCTGACTTACTGCCGGCAATGCGGACCAGGCTCTGACACTGGTCATACAGGGACCTAACAGCCTGTATCAAAGGGCCCGGTACCCCATACAACCAGAGTACCCCCCAAAGGGTCCCCCGAGGGACGCGGTCGAATGCCTTCTCCAAGTCCACAAAGCACATGTAGACTGGTTGGGCAAACTCCCACGCACCCTCCAGGACCCTGCTGAGAGTGTAGAGCTGGTCCAGTGTTCCACGGCCAGGATGAAAACCGCACTGCTCCTCCTGAATCTGCGGTTCGACTATCCGACGGACCCTCCTCTCCAGAAACCCCGAAAAGCCCTTACCAGGGAGGCTTAAGAGCGTGATTCCCCTGTAGTTGGAACACACTCTATGGTCCCCCTTTTTGAATGGGGGACCACCACCCCGGTCTGCCAATCCAGGGGAACTTCCCCCGATGTCCACGCAATATTGCAGAGTCGCGTAAGCCAACACAACCCTACAACATCCAGAGCCTTAAGGAACTCTGGGCGAATCTCATCCACCCTTGGGGCCCTGCCACCGAGGAGCTTTTTAACCACCTCGGTGACCTCAGCACCAGAGATTGGAGGGCCCGACCCAGAGTCCCCAGGCTCCGCTTCCTCAATGGAAGACGTGCCGGTGGGATTAAGGAGGTCTTCAAAGTATTCCGCCCACCGACCCACAACATCCTGAGTTGAGGTCAGCAGCACACCACTCCCACTATAAACAGTGTTGGTGGCGTACCGCTTTCCCCCCCTGAGACGCCGGATGGTGGACCAGAATTGCCTCGAAGGCGTGTGGAAGTCATTCTCCATGGCCTCTCCGAACTCCTCTCATGCCCGAGTTTTTGCCTCAGTAACCACCCGAGCCGCATGTCGCTTGGACTGCCGGTACCCATCAGCTGCTTCCGGGGTCCCACAGGCCAAAAAGACCCGATAGGACTCCTTCTTCAGCCTGACAGCATCCCTCACCGACGGTGTCCACCATCGGGTTCGAGGGTTGCCGCCGCGACAGGCACCGACAACCTTGCGGCCGCAGCTCTGGTAAGCCGCCTCGACAATAGAGGCACGAAACATGGTCCACTCAGACTCAATGTCCCCCACTTCCCTCGGAACATGTTCAAAGTTCTCCCGGAGGTGGGAGTTGAAACTCTGTCTCACAGGAGACTATGCCAGACATTCCCAGCAAACCCTCACAATATGTTTGGGTCTGCCAGGTCTGACCAGCATCCTCCCCCACCATCGGAGCCAACTCACCACCAGGTAGTGATCAGTTGACAGCTCCGCCCCTCTCTTCACACGAGTGTCCAAGACATGTGGCCGCAGATCAGATGAGACGATGACCAAGTCGATCATCGAACTACGGCCTAGGGTGTCCTGGTGCCAAGAGCACATATGGACACCCTTATGCTTGAACAAGGTGTTCGTTATTGACATTCCATGACGAGCACAGAAGTCCAACAACAGAACACCACTCTGGTCCAGATCAGGGGGGCCGTTCCTCCCAACCACACCCCTCCAGGTCTCACTGTCATTGCCCACATGAGCATTGAAGTCCCCCAGCAGAACAAGGGAGTCCCCAGGAGGTGCACTTTCCATTACCCCCTCCGAGGACTCCAGAAAGGGTGGATAATCTGAACTGCTGTTTGGTGCATAAGCACAAACGACAGTCAGAACCCATCCCCCCACACGTAGGAGGAGGCCACCCTCTCATTCACTGGGGTGAACCCCAACACACAGGCACCAAGTTGGGGGGCAATAAGTACGCCCACGCCTGCTCTGCGCCTCTCACCAGGGGCAACTCCAGAGTGGAAGAGTGTCCAGCCCCTCTCAAGGAAACTGGTTCCAGAGCCCGAGCTATGCGTAGAGGTGAGTCCGACTATTTCTAGCTGGAACCTCTCGGCCTCACACACCAGCTCAGGCTCCTTCCCCACCAGTGAGGTGACATTCCACGTCCCAATAGCCAGCTTCTGTAGCCGAGGATCAGACCTCCAGGGTCCCCGCCCTCGGCCACCACCCATCCCACATTGCACCCGACCCCTTTGGCCCCTCCCACAGGTGGTAAACCCATGGGAAGGGGGACCCACGTCTCCTCTTCGGGCTGTGCCCGGCCGAGCTCCATTGGTAAAAGCCCGGCCACCAGGTGCTCGCCCGCGTGCCCCACCTCCAGGCCTGGCTCCAGAGTGGGGCCCTGGTGACCCACGTCCGGGCAAGGGAACACTAGGTCCATTTATTTGTCTCATCATCGGGGTCTTTGGGCTGCACTTTCTCTGGTCCCTCACCTAGGACCTGTCTGCCATGGGTGACCCTACTAGGGGCATAAAGCCCCTGACAGCATAGCTCCTAGGATCATTGGGACACTCAAACCCCTCCACCACGGTAAGGTGGCAGCCCAGGGAGGGGAAAAAATCCAAAATGTGGTTATTAATAAAGGGAAATACATCTTTAAATAGCCTGGTTGAGATGGGATCTAGCAGACGTAGATGGTTTGAATCAAGCTATTATTTTTGACAATTCAGAGAGCTCAACAGGACAAAAACAGTCCAAACATAAATCAGGTTCTAGTGACATTTTTAAAGTTGTCTCCTATGACAGAACCAGAAGCGATACTAGGAGTGTTAGTTTGAATTTTTCCCTAATTAAAATAACTTTATTTATAAAGAATGCCATGAGCACTTTTTTATGTTAGCAGACTATCTCTCCAAGATAAGTAAAATTCTTAAACGTTAGTGGAGCGCCATTTTCTTTCCAGCTTCCTAGATGCCTGTTTTAAAGTACGTAACTCAGAATTGAACCAAGGAGCCAGTCTGTGTTGATTGATTACTTTCTTTTTCAGCAGCTTTATCGAGGGAAGTTTGCAAAGAAATTGTAAATTTCTCTGGTGTATTACCGGTACTCTGTAAGACAGAGGAAAACAATGATGGAAGAGAATCTTTACATTTGGTTACAGCATTTTCTGATAAACACCTGCTAAGATGAAGTTTAATCACAGTGACTGTGTAATAATTTAATGTAAACTCAAAGGTAATTAAAAAAATTATCAGGTGATCATCCATTATATTTTACCTGCTTTTCCTTTTTGGGTGGCATGGGTCACTGGTGCCCATATCCAGCCATCACTGTGCGAGGGGCGGGGGACACCCTGGACATCTCCATTCCATCACAGGGCCACAGACAGACGAGACAACCATTCACCATCTCACTCACACCCAGGGACAATTTAGAGTTATCAGTCATGCATGTAATACGTTATAACATGAATGGTTTTGGTGTGTGGGAGGAAATTGGAGTGCCCAGAGAAAACCCACGCACACACAGAGAGCACATGCAAACTCCACCCAGAAAGGTCCCGGGCCAGGATTTGTAACTGGCAACCTTCTCGATGAGAGGGTGAGATAGCTGAAGCACACACCTGCCTCCACCCTCATTTGCCCCACTCTGTGCCCTTGAGCAAGGTCCTTAACCAAGTTAGCCCCCATCATCTGCTCTTCTGGGCACCCTAGATAGCAGCTCTCTGCTCCACAGAGGGCTGTGGTAGCTCGGTATTCTGTGGTTGTGTCAGGAAGGGCATCCGGCGTAAAATAATTGCCAAGTCTTCGTGCGATTTAGTTCTCTGTTGCGACCCCTGAAGAAGAGAGCAGCCGAAAGAAGAAGGAAAAAAGTCTCATTGAGCCCCAAGGACTCATTTACAAGAGAGACCATTGGTTACGTACTGTAACCCCAGATTCTATGAGTATAGGCGTAGCCCTTTAAGGCTGTCACTGGTGGGTTTATCCCGTAATGCAAAGCATCGCACTGAAAAAATTTAGTCCACGCCCACCTGTTGTGTGGGCCCCACCCGGTCCGTATAAATTACGTTAAGAGCGGGTAATCGGCTCCTAAATAGCTTTTTCCTTAAGCCATTTAGGAGCCAGTGAGGCCCGACGCTTAAAGGGCTACGCCTATACTCATAGAATCTGGGGTTATAATACGTAACCAACGTTCTATTTCGTATGGGCTTCGCCATTTAAGGCTGTCGCTGGTGGGTTAAGGGCGAAGCATGATGTAGTCTCCGCCTCACTGGGTCCATTCGAACACCATAAGGAGCGTCCACTTGCCCAAAAAACATCTAGTCACTCAGCTCTCCATGTGCGTAAATACGCGTTGCGTAATTACACGCACCGTGTACAGACGCGCACTACGTAGTTTACGTGTTCCGAGTGCATGAACGCCCTAGAAAGGTTTTCAACGGGAAAGAGGAGAAGCTGAAAAAGGCCGTGAACAGAGCAGATCCACGGCTCTTTAATATGAACAGATTAATAATAAGTGAACTGATTATTAATCAAATAAACTGATTGATGCAGGAAAGTCATGAACTGATTAGTGACAATAGAACAAGAACAACAGTCATAACCTGTGACTGATAACAACATCTCACACTGTAATGCATGCAGTCAGATGTGAGTTTAAATGAGATTCCATGAAACAACAATATTCATTCAGTTAAGGCACTAAGGACAGTATGTGTCATGGAACGAGCAGTCACATCACGTAAATAGAAACAAATAAATGAGCAGGGTGTTGACCATGCGGCCGCAGTGCAAATATCCTGCATTGTTATACCATTATGCAAAGCAGATGAAGATGCAATACCTCTGGTCGAATGCGCCCTGTGGTTGTCAGGAGGCTCTAAATCTGATGCTCTGTAGGCTTCAGAAATGGCCTCATACAGCCAGTGTGACAGGCGCTGGATGGATAACGGGCGACCTGCTGATGCACTCTAAGTGCACAAACAAATGTTGAGTTTGACGCAGTGCCGCCGTGCGTGCTACATAATACGTCAACGCACGCACAGGACAGAGAAAATGAAAATATGCTTCTTCTTCTGATTTATGGGGAGGAGGGAAAAAAATCCCTCCAACGATATCACTCTTGATTTAAATGAGCTCTTGATCTTTTTAGGCATAAAAGCTGGGTTAAGCCTCAGATCAGCTGAGCTGCCATCAGCCTGAATTCTGAGACATGACGGAGTGACAGAGAGGGCAGATAAATCACTCACCCTCTTAGCGGATGTTAAAGCCAACAGCAGGGCTGTTTTAAGAGACAAGAATTTAATCGGAACCTGATCTAGTGGCTCGAGTGGAGCTTTGATCAGGGCTCTCAGAACCAGCATTAAAACTCAATGTGGAGAAAGTGTGCGTGATGCAGGCCTGCGCCTCTGTACACCTTTCTGAAAAAAAAAACGCTTCATCAGGGGATGATTAAAAGCTGTTCTGTCCCCGAAACCTTCGTGACGAGAAGAGATGGCTGCAGCATACGTTTTAATCGTGCTGAATGCCAGATTTCTGTCCATCAGCTGCTGCAGAAAGGACAGCACGCCACCTAGTGGACATGAGGTGGCCTCTACACCTTTCTCCGTATACCAGCGCTGAAAAAGCTGTCCATTTTGATGTGTACAGCGCTGTGGTAGAGGCAGCACGTGAAACCTGGATCGTGCACACCACATCTTGAGAGAGACCCATCCTCTCTAAAACGGATCCGCTCAGCGGCCAGACCCAAAGGTGCTGGCCTATTTCTGGGTAACTCCTGATCGTTCCTCCCACCTGGAGGAGAGCATCCTCCCTCCGAGCGTTCACGTGCTCGGCAGCCACCAGGAGGTCTGTCAGTCCCTCCTCCCTAACTTGGTTCAGAAACCATGATATCAGACGGAGTGGGGAAATGCGTAAAGAAGCATTTTGGGCCATGGGCTGTGAGCAAACGCGTCCACCCCTAGCGGTGGTTCGTCCCACGGGCTCAGTGAGAACCATAGTTGACACTGAGCGTTCTCTCGTGTGTCAAACAAGTCCACGGCTGGTCTGCCAAATTTCTGCCACGTCTGAGCCATCAACTCGGGATAGAGGCTCCAGTCCCCGTGACGCGGACTGCCCCTGGACATCACATCCGCCCTTCTGTTCAGAACACCGGGGATGTACACTGCTCTGATGGAGAGCAGATTTGGTGTGCCCAACACAGCAGCCGTCCTGCAATGTGTAACATTTGGGCTGAGCGCCCCCCCCCCCCCCCCCGCCGGTTTATGTATGCTGCAATCACTTGTTGTCTGTGTGAATCAAAACATGTTGATTCCGCAGCACAGGAGCAAAATGTTGAATCACATTCAAAACCGTGTGACACTCCAAAACATTTATATGAGCTGCTGTGTGGGGTGGCCACAGTGCCACAGTGACCGCGTTTAGCTTCACTCCCAGATAACCGATCGTCTGGGCTGGGTGAACTGAGCTCTTCCCCGGTTATGGTGAAGCCCAGATTTTGCAGGTGTGATGTCAGCGCCTGAGTTGCACTGCTGCCACCTGTCTGGAAAAAGGGTCAGCAGCAACAGATCGTCCAGATAAAACAGAATTCTCATCCCTGCTCTGTGTAGCTGCTGCAGCTCACAGTTGAAAATTGACAAATCTAAGATGGGTCTCATCCCTCGGGTCCGTTTTGGGACCAGGAAGTGACGAGAGTAGAACACTGTGTTTTTTTCTCTTTCTGGAACCCTGGAAATTACTTTTTGTTATCAGAATTTCCTGAACTTCTGTGTGGAGGAACATCATCTGTTCTGGAGATGACAGAAACGTCTCTAAAGTTCCTCCAAATGGGGGGTTTGAGCTGTAAAGTGCAGTGTGTATCCCCTGCTGATAAGACGGTTCATCCATCCGTCTAGAGCGCACGCTCGCTGCCACTCCAAGTAACGTTCGGAAGCGGGCACGCGTTTATGCTGTGTCACATTTTTTACAGACGCCAATCACCGCCGTCATGTGCTGCGGAGGCATACTCCGAGCCACCCAAGGAGGTTTCCTCAGGGGGCCCTGAAGGCGCTTCTGTGCTGCGCTCAGGCTGCGGGCTCACATCCGTGCTGATGTGAGCTGGCTCGCGCTGAGGGGAGGCACGCGCGCCCCTGGGCATGTGGAGCCATGTAGGTGAGAGCTGCCGCGGGGGCGCACGTTTATCACCGCTGCGGTCAGAACAGGCAGCGCACAGCTTGGGCTGAGAGCGAGGTTTCCCACTGGACTCGGTCTGCTGAAAACATTCGCTTTGGCTGCTGTGTCACTCACGCACGCATTTTGTGTATTTTCAGAGTCAGAGTTTCTTTATTGTCATTCGCACCTCATGTGGTACATGTGGTGGAGCAAAATTATGTACACAAGGTCCCAGTTACATCCAACAATAAAATGTATAAGAAAAACAGTAATAACATCTAAGATATGAACTAAGAAAAACATCAACTAAAAATACACTAAGCACTAACAGCATAAAAACATTAAGTCGAACATCAGCACAAACATGAACGAGTCTGTGTGAGTAGATGTGCACGCATGAACACATCAACAATGAAACAGATCAGCAGCAACATGAAACAGATCAGCAGCAACATGATATGGTTTTTCACAGTGATTATTCTAATTAGAGATTCATGAGTCTAACAGCCACAGGGTAGAAGCTGTTCCTCAGTCTAGTGGTTCTACACTTAATGCTCCTTAACCTCCTTCCTGAGGGGAGTGGGGCAAAAAGTGTGTGTGCTGGGTGAGTGAGGTCCTTCATGATGCAGGTGGCCCTCTTCCTGCATCTGGAGGTGTAGATGTCTGTGATGGTGGGGAGGCTGATTCCGACAGACTTCTGTGCAGCCTTCACCACTCTCTGCAAAGCTTTTCTTTCTGCAGCTGTGCAGCCTCCATGCCATACGTTGATGCTGGAGCACAGGATGCTCTCCACTGCACACCTGTAGAAGGAGGTGAGGACTGAGCTTCCCAGACCAGCTCGCCTCAGCCGTCTGAGGAAGTAGAGTCTC
>NC_056498.1:84265010-84282828 GCF_014905685.2 Nematolebias whitei
GATTGAACAGTTAGAGGCCTGTATTAGACATGAATGGGAGAGCATTCCTATTTCTAAACTTGAGAAACTGGTCTCCTCTGTCCCCAGACGTCTGTTGAGTGTTGTAAGAAGAAGGGGGGATGCCACACAGTGGTAAAAATGGACTTGTCCCAACTTTTTTGGGATTTGTTGACACCATGAAATTTGGAAACAACAGATTTTTCCCTTAAAATGATACATTCTCTCAGTTTAAACTTTTGTTCTGTGATTTGTGATCTATTCTGAATAAAATAATAGATGTTGGCACCTCCACATCATTGCATTCAGTTTTTATTCACAATTTGTTTAGTGTCCCAACTTTTTTGGAATCCGGTTTTTAATTACTTAATAAAATATTCAAAATAGCCATCTTATACTTAAAAGCTCTAAGGGGGTGGGGTTGTGTGTGTAGCAGAGCACTGTGCATGTATTGTGTGCAGTTTGGAGTCTGCTCCCCCTCTAGAAGGGGAGCAGAGTGGGGGATGGGGGAGTTTGGTAGGTGGGGCTCTTGGTTATGTTGATAGGGTGGGGCGCCTATCGTTTCCTGATTTGTTACGGAAGCTGATCCGTAGTGCAGCTCATTTGTGCATACGCTAAAAGGAATACTTCTGGGTCGCACGGATCGCCATTCAGTATGCTAGATTAAGGAAAAAATACTAATATAATTCTGTTTATGAATAGGAACTTTCTTAATTTACTTTAAAAAGTATGTGCTCCGTCTCCGCCGATTTTCATGTTGCTAATTTACGTCACTCGTATTTCCGTTAAAATCATTGTCATATTTACGTCATGGTTAAAATGATATGCAGCTTCAGCACTGAGCGTCACTGTTTCACCATGGAAATAGTTCATTCTGTATCTTGCAGGGTTTTCTCATTCAGCCCAGCCTGGGGCTCAGGTCTAATGCATCACATATCATCTTAACCAATGATTTGTAACGGAAATATGAGTGGCGTAAATTAGCTACATGAAGATCGGTTGAGGTAGAGCACGTACTTTTCTAAGTAAATTAAGACAGTTTTTATTCATAAAGATCGGTGATCCGTGCGACCCAGATGTACACTACGTATCATGCTTCCGTAACAGATCGGGGAATGACAGCACCCTCCTTGGATAACTGAAGGGGAAACACTGAACTACAAGCCCTGACAACACATAACACGTCTGCTGATATTATTTACATAATAAAATAACCAAATTATCACATAATAGTCAAGTCAACTTTATTCATAAAGCACATTTAAAACAGCAGCTGTTACCAAACTGCTTAACAATAAAATAAACAGGAGTAATTTCATGGGAAAAAGTAACAAATAATGATTGTACTGAAAATTAATTACAAGCATCAAAAGAAAAACAGAACTGTAAAATATTAAATCGAGACAACACTGGCTTAATAATAATAATATTCATTCAACCTTTATTTAGAAAGATAAATCACATTGAGCCTAGAAGACTCATTTACAAGTGAGATCTGTTTGGACAAACAGAAAGTAGTGAAACTGGACACATGTAGGAATTGGAGGCGAAAGAATTCCTATCAGACTTTTTTCCTGCCTGAGAAGAAAAAACTTGATATTGAAAATCACCTCGCACAAACAAGCACATAGTGACGTAGACATTCTGCAGAGGGGGGGAGATGACGAGAGCAATGAGCATGTTCATAGACGCTCTCGAGGTCACTGTAAGAGTTCTGATAAGGATGTAATAATCAGCCAGTGTCCTCTGGTGAGATCTGTAAACATTCTCGAGGTATGTTGAGGAATGGCCAAGAATAACGTCTATGAGAATCCAAGAGTCCTGGAATGATGACACAAAGTTTATTCAGCTGGTTTCATCTGGTTACCAGTTGGAAATTCCTCAGGGAGGGGGTGGTGAGCGTCAGATCACATGTTCTCCAGATGAATTCAGATTCAGATAAACACACAGTTGTTTTGGGGACAGGCAGAACTTAATGACATCTACCTTGAGTCTGTGTAGGTCCAAACGCTTCCGAAATGTCCAAATTACATGGCCACACCGATGGAACGTGACTGAGTAAAATCCCCGAGATCTGATCCATTTTGCCCAAAGCATTTGAGTCTGGGTACTTGAGACACGAACCAAGCCATCATAAAGGCAAGCAGCGTGATCAGGTCCCAATTTGCTGCCGACGACTTCCTTGATTGTAGATAAAACCAACAACCAGACGAATCCAAAAAAGCAGGAACCAGTTATCGCAAATCCAATTAAATATGTGTCCTTAAAATCCACAAATGGCAGCAGAGATAGACACATCATCAAATCTTCCAGTCGATGAGATATCCAGCTGTGTGCGTGCCAACAGGGTAAATCGACTCGCCTGAAGCCTGTCTTCTCTTTGAAGAAATGTTGTAAATTGAGTTGAGGACCAACTGGTCAAAACAGTCCATAATTATGGTTCGGAAGAAATGTAAGAGAGTCTCACAAGCAGTTTCACAGACAGACAGAGTAGCAAAGCAAAGCGGAGAGGGAGGAGAGAAGCATCCGATCTCGGCACGAGCAAGTGGTGAAGATATTCATACACCATCAAGTACACAAAGAAAAAGAAAGTACCATCTCATCTATAGACCCACCCATATGAGAGAAAACTACAAAATAGCGGCACCTGTCCAAAGTATTTTTTTTCTGTTAACTTGACTGTATCCTGTACCATCCCAAACACATGAGTAATATTAAAGTTGGCAATCGTGTGTCGTGTACAATTTTAATTTTTCTTCTCATGTACAATCTTACTTTGAAAAACTGTGAAAGAGCGAGTCTGCAAAAGTTGAACTGTGAAGTAGCGAGGGACTGCTGTAGTCCTTATGTACCAGAGTTTTATTCAGCTGACTCGACACACACAAGCACAACTGATACTGCTGGCTCTTTCAAGGAAAGTAATGTGCTTCAAATGTTTTCTGTGGGTTTTGTTATTTACAAATGTACATTTCCACGGTACCCTAAGGTCTGATCACTAAATGGGACACTCCTGGAAAAAGAAAAACTAAAAACTAAGAAACAAGCTGTGAACAAAACGGAGTTCTAAATTCATGGATTAAAAAAAGTCTCTGTTATTTTTATGAGTTCTTTTGGACCCAAATGTGTTTTAGAGATTTTACAAAATTTTTCTTAGTGTAAAGTTGAACTTTTTATGTCAACAAATGAGTAGATTTTTACATTAAGCTGATGAAATGTAGAAGTATTGCATAAAATTTAGAAAAACACATTTCTAATTCCAAATAAAAAGCCACAAATGAAAAGTGCAACAAAATGTTTGCATGTACAGCCAAGTAACACATTGCAGATAAATTAAAATCATTAACTCAAAGTATTGTGACAATAACTTTCTTCATAGAACTATCTTTTGTCTGAGTAATGCTAAATGTGTATTTCATCATTTTTTATTTTTTTAAGAATGGTGCTTCTGTCCAGAAGAAACTAGAAGCTGAAGATATCGAAAAGCTGAGTGATTCCAACCAAGACATCAAGGATCGCCTGTCGGAGACTGTTCGAGAAAACGCCAAGCATCTCCTCCATCCTGACAGGAAGGTGAACGGGCAGCCGGTCCCTATGCAGCAACCACAGCTGTTCTCAGGAGGGATCATGAGGTGGTACCAGATCGAGGGCATCGAGTGGATGAGGGTGAGACTGGCAGGATGAAAGCTTTTTTTTTTGGCTGTACACTGTATCGTATTTTCCGCCGTACACGTCGCACCACCCTATCAGTCCAAATATGTCTAAAGTGGAAAAATCCATAAATGCGTTGCTTCACCGTATACATTGCATCTCATGCATCATCACTGACAACCTGGAAATGTGGGCCGGTGTTGTGCCAAAAATCGATTGGCTGCCAAATGGCAGCTGCGGGGAGTGTGCACGGGAGGACTTTAACAAGATAAACACCTAAAACAATTATTTGTTTGCTCCATATTATAGTAAAGGTGTGTCTCAGTTGAACTTTTACTTAATAAATTCACTTCAGTGGTCAAATTAGCTGAATTTCTCTGGAGCGGTGCAGTGAAATGAAGCTGATTTGACGGTTGCTCCAGGCGAGCTGGACGAAGGTGGCAGTGTATGGCAAGCTGATTGTGTCATTAATAGCCACTTTTACCTATTACATGATACAACAGCATGCCATACTACTAGATTGCCATCTAGCAGCTGAAAATGATAGCATTCAATATTTTCAGGTCAGAATGAATGAAAACGGTCATATCTCTGCCAAAAATCAGTTTATAAATATGAGGGGGAAAATCCATAAATACATCGCTTCAGTTTATAAGTCGCAGGGCATGCAAATTATGAAAAAAAAACTGCAACTTATATGGCGAAAAATACGGTATGCGTCATTGTTGTAAAAGCCTTGTTGATTTTTAGCCATAATTTAGGAATTTATGCTAATAGCATTTCAACACAAATGTGGTCAGGAACAAGGTTTAACTAGATGATACATTTCAAAGTAACATCTACATAAACACAATTCTGTTACTGAAAACATTGTTAGCTTCTGTTACAGTCTGAACAGAGCTTGTGTGACTCCAACAAACCCCGCTGATTGCTTCATGGTGGCCTTGATGTTCCTGTTTTGGCTGGTTGTTACCAAGCTGTATGTGTTTTCCTCTGGTGGCAGATGTTGTGGGAGAATGGTATCAATGGGATTCTGGCTGATGAGATGGGACTGGGAAAGACCATTCAGTGCATTGCTCACATCGCCATGATGATCGAGAAAAAAGTGATGGGCCCTTTCCTGGTGGTGGCTCCTCTCTCCACTCTGCCCAACTGGATCAGTGAATTCAAGCGTTTTACACCAGAGGTAACTGCAGGAGTTTTCAGAACCAACAGTGAATCTGGTTCCATCTGTAGCTCTGTCTGAACAGAGTCATGTGTTCTAGGTGTCTGTGCTGCTGTACCATGGCACTCAGCCAGAGAGGGCCAAGCTGCTGAAGCAGATTCGCAGGGTTCAGGGGACCCTCAACATGTTTCCTGTAGTCGTCACCTCCTTTGAGATCTCCATGATTGACAGAAAATATCTGCAGGTAACGTCCTCTAGAACAGGCCTTTTGAACTAAATTGCTCGGGGAGCTACAGCTCAGGTCATCCAGTAGTTATTGTGTCTGAGAGCAGCCTGTGCTGGAGGCTGACTGCTAATCATCAACATAACTGAGTCCATAGTGTTCTTCAAAGAACTCTGATGGATGAGGGAGTGAAGGGGTTTCATCTGCGGTGCCACAGCTGACCGCCCAGTCACGTTTCCAGTTATTGATGACCTGCTGTCAGTCACGAGTTTGTTAATGTGATCAAATCCAGTCTGTTTTGATAAATAAATAAAAACAGTTATGGGCTTGAAGCTTGCCGCTTGTCAACGACCACTTCTGAGTTCACTGACTGAGCTTTGGTCCACAGGCCACCAGTTGAAAAGCCCTGCTTCAGAATTCAACTAAATGTTTATTTTTTTATCTAGGTTGCTTGTAACACAAAGTCAGTTGAAGGCTTAACATATAAATGTCAACCAATGGTGTGAAGATCTGTAGATATTTTATTGCTGTTTGACTCATGCTGACTGTTTCCTGCTGCAGCACTTCCAGTGGAAGTATCTGATCGTAGATGAAGGCCACAGGATCAAAAACCTCAACTGTCGGCTGGTGCGGGAGCTGAAGCTGATGCCCACAGACAACAAGCTGCTGCTGACGGGCACGCCGCTGCAGAACAACCTGGCGGAGCTCTGGTCCCTCCTAAACTTCCTCCTGCCAGAGGTCTTCGATGACCTCAAGAGGTGATTTGTATCATTATTGATAAGTGATTACTGATCACCTGACAGCTGTAGTTTAGGTTAAAGATAACCTGTCAGTCTGGCCCTAATGTGACTCGTTCCATGATTTGACTGATTTCCTTTGTTTCTTTTTTATTCATTGCTGAGCAACAAATCAAAGTCAAATGCAAGATATACATAAGGTGCAAGGTTATACAAGGTCTTTGTTTGTTCTGACCATACCTTCTGATCTGCTCAAGATAATCTATTTAAACTTGATATATACATGCATCACTAGATGGAGTGTCACACAATTTTTATCATCCCTGCTTCAGGTTCACAAATCAGTGTCAAACACTTTGCTTGTCCAGGCAATTGCTGTAGATTGCAGTATTTCTGTATAACAGTTTGTCATTGGGTGTATAATGTGCTGTTTCCGGTACTTTTGTGGTGTTCTTTCATATGATGCTAACTTAGCCTTAATTCCTTTTTGTTTTTTTTGTACAGCTTTGAGTCGTGGTTTGATATTGACTCCCTTGGTGATGCGGAGAGCGTGGTGGTAGCTGAACGTGAGCAGAACATCCTGAGCATGTTGCACCAGGTCAGTCCTCTAATGGCACTTTGCCCCATTGCCCCCTTTGCTTTCATCAGTTCTGCACCGCACCAGTTAAGGGCTTGCCCACTGCTAGTACCCACCCCCACTTAGCTTGGTTTATAGGACCTTGTTTGAGGTTCCAGGCAGGCTGCTCCAAGGTGATAATTTTAACACAAGCAGACAGCAGCCGTTGATGGACCAGCAGAGCTATGTCACTGAATGACCTACCCATCAAAACTGCAAACTACATCTGAACCTCCATTTCCTCTCTGATTATGTTGAGTGTGTGTTGTTTTTCTAGTTTTTGCTATGGAAGCTCCAAAAATTGTGCCATGGACCAGTGAGGTTCAGACATTCCTAAATTTATTGTCCAGTATTGGAATTCATCTGAGCTAAAGAAATTAAAGTCCAATTATAGGGCGATAAAGGACCACAACAGGGAGAGTGGCTTGAACACAATGGCCTGTTACGATACACCCATGGAGCAGGGAAACGAGTCACAGTGACAACTAGAGCTCTATCGGTAGAGCTAATAGTTAGACTGATATAGATGTTTTGGGACCTGTCGGTAGCTGCGATAATCGTCCCATTAAACACAGATATAAGCACTTCTAGTTTTCACCCCTAAAAATCTTGGAATCTTGGAATTGTACAATGTATCCAGCAGAGGGCGCATGAAGACAAGTCATTGTTGTTTACTTAAGTTTCACTTTCACGTACAGCACAGACGATGCAGAGAGCAATACTGTGTAGTATATTTTGCTGAACAGAACATGGTACGTTTATTTTAACTGATCTGGAAAATAAAATCAACAATAATAAATTCTCTTCAATCCTCCAACCCACTTGTCCTTAGCTACGTGCCTCTCAGGTTAGCAAGCTAACGTTTAGAAAACCTATCATAGGCTATTGCCTTCTAAAACTTTTCTCCAGAACAATAAAACTAATGTAGAGGTTAAATATATATCAGTGTTAATAACGTTATCTTTGTTGTCCTCAATTAAATGCATTGTTTGTCTGAAATCTTTACTTCTCTGCAAAGAAAATAAATCTCTGCTGTGGTCAGTACTAATGAAACCGTCACCATACGTGACTGACTGTTTAAACAACGAACAGGGAAGGGCGTTTCTTTGTTTAATTTATATTTTTGTACAAACCGGATTCCAAAAAAGTTGGGACACTAAACAAATTGGGAATAAAAACTGAATGCAATGATGTGGAGGTGGCAAATGTCAATATTTTATTCGTAATATAACATAGATGACAGATCAAAAGTTTAATCTGAGTAAATGTAACATTTTAAAGGAAAATTATGTTGATTTAAAATTTCACAGTGTCAACAAATCCCAAAAAAGTTGGGACAAGTAGCAATAAGTGGCTGGAAAAAGGAAATTGAGCATATAACGAACAGCTGGAAGACCAATTAACACTAATTAGGTCAATTGACAACATGATTGGGTATAAAAAGAGCTTCTCAGAGTGTCAGGGTCTCTCAGAAGCCAAGATGGTAAGAGGATCACCAATTCCACCATTGTTGCTCAGAAAGATAGTGCAGCAATACCAGAATGGTGTTACCCAGCGTAAAATAGCAAAGACTTTTAAGTTATCATCATCAACCATGCATAACATCATCAAAAGATTCAGAGAATCTGGAACAATCGCTGTGCGTAAGGGTCAAGGCCGTAAAACTCTACTGGATGCTCGTGATCGCTGGGCCCTTAAACGTCACTGCACCTCAAACAGGAATGCCACTGTCAAGGAAATAACAGAATGGGCTCAGGAATACTTCCAGAAAGCATTGTCAGTGAACACAATCCACCGTGCCATCCGCCGTTGCCAGCTGAAACTACAGTGCAAAGAGGAAGCCATTTCTATTCAAGCTCCACAAGCTCAGACGTTTGCACTGGGCCAGGGGTCATTTAAAATGAAGTGTGGCAAAATGGAAGACTGTCCTGTGGTCAGATGAGTCACGATTTGAAGTTCTTTATGGAACACTGGGACGCCATGTCATCCGGACCAGAGAGAACAAGGATAGCCCAAGTTGTTATCAACGCTCCGTTCAGAAGCCTGCATCACTGATGGTATGGGGTTGCATGAGCGCTTGTGGCATGGGCAGCTTGCATGTCTGGAAAGGCACCATTAATGCAGAGAACTATGTTCAGGTTCTAGAACAACATTATGCTCCCATCTTTCAGGGAAGGCCCTGCATTTTTCAACACGATCATGCCAGACCACATTCTACAGCAATCACAACATCATGGCTACGTAGGAGAAGGATCCGGGTACTGAAATGGCCAGCCTGCAGTCTAGATCTTTCACCTGTAGAGAACATTTGGCACATCATAAAGAGGAAGGTGCGACAAAGAAGGCCCAAGACGATTGAACAGTTAGAGGCCTGTATTAGACATGAATGGGAGAGCATTCCTATTTCTAAACTTGAGAAACTGGTCTCCTCTGTCCCCAGACGTCTGTTGAGTGTTGTAAGAAGAAGGGGGGATGTCACTCAGTGGTAAAAATGGACTTGTCCCAACTTTTTTGGGATTTGTTGACGCCATGAAATTTGGAAACAACAGATTTTTCCCTTAAAATGATACATTCTCTCAGTTTAAACTTTTGATCTGTGATTTGTGTTCTATTCTGAATAAAATAATAGATGTTGGCACCTCCACATCATTGCATTCAGTTTTTATTCACAATTTGTTTAGTGTCCCAACTTTTTTGGAATCCGGTTTGTAACACACTTGATAACTTTATGGTGAATAGTGGATAGAACATGTGAACGAACGCATGTTAGGAAGACTGTTTTTATGACCAGTGCACCACTTGTAAACCTAGTATGGGTCTAATTAAAGCGTGGATCTGATTAGCTTAGCTTCATGGTTGCTAACAGCCACGCTAAATAAACAAGCCCCGCTTCACTTGCTGTTTACTTGGATTCTTGGGGGTGGAAAAAGCTCAAAGTTTTCGGCTACTATATCGGCGGTTGCCTTAACCTCCCAATATCAGTATTGTCGATTGCCAAAATTTCCATATCAGTCGGGCTCTAGTGGCTACAAAACAACACAAAACTGATTCTTCCCCCAACAGCTTACTCCAAAGTGGAACAAACCAATTATGTTGATGCTAAGATGGTCTCTTTGGCACGCCCCCTCCTCCAGTGTTGGCCCTCTCCCTCGTCGATTTTCATGTCAAACTGGTTCAAAACCAACAAAGTCCATGCTCAATAATCCAAGTATTCAATCCAACAATTTTCAGTCAGGTCATCTGGACAGTTTCTTTTTTTTTGTGCTGAAACGTTTCACCTTCCATCTGTTCGTGTTTGATTAACTTCTGCTTTTCTACCAAGTCATGGTTACAGTAACCTGCTGTGACTTGTTGAATTTCCAAAGATTTAAAGTATACTAATGTTTTAATTTAGACACTGGGTATGGGAAATATGGACCTAAAATTTGTAATGGCCTTAAATTTTGGGAATAAGAGCAAAACCTCAGACGTCTTGAGGTCATGTGGGTATTTTTCAAATGCATAATTTATTTCTCAAACGTATTATTATATTATTGTCATTATAATATTCCATGTAATTGTATGTAAACTTTTTTCTATTTCTAAAGTTTTGTGTAATATTTTTTTTGAAAAAGTTAGTAAATGTAAAATTTTGTGCTGTGTCAGATTCTAACTCCATTCCTGCTGAGAAGGCTAAAGTCAGATGTGACTCTGGACGTCCCTCCTAAGAAGGAGATTGTTGTCTACGCTCCACTGACACCCAAACAAGAAGCCTTTTACACCGCTGTTGTCAACAAGACCATCACCAAGATGCTGGGCCAAGAAAAGGTCCAAACACTACAGACTGATGCAGGCTGTTCTGTTTTTACATTTCACACCCAGTCTCATGACAAGCCATATCATAGCAGAATATTTCCTGATGCTGCTCAAGAATCCAGGTAGAAAAATCTAACAATGTTAAGTCAGGTCCTCTGGATGGATTCTTCTTTGTTGAAACGTTTCATCTTTTATCCAAAAGACTTCGTCAGTCTAAGACACCATTTACAAAATGCCATTTTTGAGTGAAACTGCAGCTTTTCTGCTGCGGCTCGTTCATTTACCCAACAAACAGTCTCATTCTCTCTGAAACCAAAGGTTTCTGAATCCAGGTCTCTGAGAGTGGAGATTTTCGGGGGAACTGGAGGTGTGAAATGAAGTTCAAGTCAATTTTAATGTCATTTCATCACATGTGGTACATGAGGTGGAACAAAATTATGTACTCAAGGTCCCAGTTACATCCATCCATTCTTCCATTTTTCTTTACCCGTTTATTCCATTTTGGGTCACGGGGGTCGCTGGTGCCCATTTCCAGCAATCACTGTGCGAGGGGCGGGGTACACCCTGGACGGGTCGCAAGTCCATCACAGGGACACATAGAGACAAACGAGACAAACAACCATTCACTCTCTCACTCACACCTAGGGACAATTTTAGAGTTACCAATCAGCCTAACATGCATGTTTTTGGTCTGTGGGAGGAAACCGGAGTACCCGGAGAAAACCCACGCATGCACGGAGAGAACATGCAAACTCCACCCAGAAACCAGTTACATCCAAAAATAGCAAAAATATAAAGTGTAAAAAGAAACAGTATAGAAGGATCTGAGATCTAAACTAAGATATACACTAAACGGTACGCTAAAAGATCTAAGATATATGCTTAACACTAAGTGTGAAGTGGCACATGCACACTCCAGACGGCTGCAGTACACAATTTTCTGCACTAACAACACTTATAATAAATGTCAGAGAGCAGAGTGTTTTTGTGCTGCTCATCCTTTTTCAGCATGAAGGAGCAGAACTCATAAAATCCAGGGTCCAAAGAGACTTTAGTGTCTTCACCAGTTTGGACTAACTGTGATCACGCAGACGCTGCATGCACAATGAGCGTTGCCAGGTAAATTTAAAATGTCTTATTTACCCCCTCCTATTCTGTGCATATGTTCAGATAATGGAGGGATGGATTTTCAACAAACACAACACACACCTCATCTTAGAATATCTTTACTCAGCACATATGACAGTTTAGGTCAAAATACTATTATTTTAAAGTCACAGTACTATAGTTCGTATTTTTTATCTGGCAACCCGAATGACATGGAAATTACAGCTTTTTTGTGTAAACTCTCTTTTTTTGTTTATTGCCCCCAATAAACATTTAAAAAACATGTTTCCAGAGGATGTGCTCGTGTAAACAGGGCCTGAGTTTGCTGCAGGGTCAGACTGAAGAAGTCTTCTGGATAAAAAGCGAAACGTTTCAACGAAGAAGAATCCGTCCAGAGGACCTAACTTAACTTTAAGTAGCAGAATATTGCACATATGTTAATGTGACTTGATCCCTTCACACATCCACTATATCAGTTATTAAAAACAAAAACTGTTTAAACAGATGTTACAATCAGTGTCTTAGTTTTCAGCCATTTGGTCTCTAAAAGTTTGTATTTTCATTCTTGTCCTTGTATTTGAGACCACGTTGTTTTGAAGTTAGCGCTGAACTAGTGTTCATCTCAGTGATAAGTGTTGTTTTCTCATGTCTGCTTAGTCCCAATCATGAAAGAGTTGTATCTGTTTTATTTAGAAAGAGGCTCCTGTGGTGTTGTCGTCAAGCGGCAGACCAAAACGTCACAGCAGAAAGTTTGTGGATTACAGTGAAAAGGATTCAGATCCATCGCTTGACCTGGAGAGACTCTGCAAAGAGGCTGAGCTGAGGTCAGCCCCACTGATTCTGTTCCTGTTGTCATAACAACCAGGTGGAAGATGTTCACTGTTTTTAGTCTGACTCTGAGCTCCAGCATCAATGAGCCTAAAGTTTCTGCTGCTTTCTCTCTCACTGTCAGTACTGAACTCAGACAACACATAAAGCACATTTCTGCGTAACAACTGGGTTAATTGGGGCTTTGAGGGAAGCTGGACATTTCATCCCCTTTTTGTCTTCTTAGCCCCACACCAGTTCTGGATGTTCAGAGTCCATTGGATGCGCAGATCAACCTGAAGCTGCAGAACATTCTCATGCTTCTAAAGAGGTGCTGTAATCACCCCTACCTGGTGGAGTACCCACTGGACCCCGCCACACAGGAGTTCAAGGTAACTCTCAGACTTCTCTCATGCTGATGATGCTACTTACTGTTTCTGTGGTTTGGAGAAAACCATCGACTCCCAGTCGAACACAGTCAACTGTCATGACAGGCTGTTGTCAGGAGTACTGGAACAGGTGGTTTCTTCACACGTGCTTCTGTTTGCAGATTGATGAGCAACTGGTGCAGAGCTCTGGGAAGTTTCTTATACTGGACAGACTGCTGCCTGCTCTGAAGGAAAGAGGACACAAGGTGAACCAACTTTACAGCGTTCAGCACCAACGGAGAATATATTTTTTCAGAGCTAGAATCACTGACAGGCTTCCAGAGCAGCCAAACCAGCAGCTGTTACGGTTTAGACGGGGTTTGTAGAAATGATTTCCATATGTTCCACACTATACGTCGCGCCAGAATATAAGTCGCATCAGTCAAAAAAAGCATCATGAAGAGGAAAAACACATTAGACACTTTGAAGTGGAAGTCGCATTTATTCTGAAATGGAGGTGTCACTTCTAACCCGGGCCAGGCCAAAATAATGTGCTGGATGGGCGAGCCGCGTCGGTGGATGCGCACGGCTGATGATCCAATTTGGATCACCAGCCGTGCGCGGACGATTGACCGTGCGCGGACTGACCGGTTGACGAAGGTAAAATTCAAAAGTTCAGTTAAGCTTCAGCTGGATGGACCACTGCCATCGATCCATCCAAGCCATGCTGGACTCAGCCGCACACATCCGACGACCCAAAAGCCTAGAAGGCCCTCTAGTGGCTGCACCTGGTAATGTTTACTCCGGTTCATGTCAGTATGAATGAACATTTAAAGTGTCGTGTCATGAATATTGGATAACAAAACGCATATAAGTCGCTTCGGACTATAAGTTGCAGAACTGGCAAAACTATGAAAAAAACTGACTTATAATTGAATAGTACAGTAATCCCACCAGCAGAATGTACATCACAACAAAAAACACAAATTTTGATCATCATCCTACTACTAACTAGTTTTTTCATACACTTTTGGCTGTAAATGGACTGTACTTATTCAGCACCTTTCAATCTGATCAAGATACTCAAAGCTCTTTACAACAATCTGTGCCTCATTCACCCATTCATACAGCTCTATACTAGATCTATACAAAGATAATTGAACAAATCATTCTAACGAGACTAATCAGTGCTTTATCACATTCATACACCTGTGTAGGTCATCCCAGTGCCCAGATTGAGTTCTGTTCTTTTATTTTACAAGACTTTACAGAAATTAGAAAAAGGGGAACGTGTTCTATTGACCACAGGTCTAGGCTTGTCCTCAGCACGCAGGATGACTTATCGACATCAGTGTTTTTCACGTTCACCAAACTTAAAAACATCAGAGAAATTTACAAATGAACCATGTTAAATGGCATAAAGTTCAATTTTGGACATTTGTTAATAATTTAAAGTGTAGTACCTACACTAAATAAAAGCATCAGCACCAAGTAAAGGAAGGCCTTTTGTTTTGTCGAGGCATAAACCTCAAGGCATCTTATTGATAAAACTTTATTGAATTACCAGTTGGATTAAGCAATTACAGCCACAGATTTATTCACTTGGTAAGGTTTCGAACTACCGGTAGGTAAAATGAGCCTGAAGTGTAAATAGCAGCTGCAATAAGAGCTGGTCAGACTGATGTGTCCTGTGTTATGTGCTTTATCACAGGAAACACTTCAGCCTTTATGAATGGAATGAAAATTACTCTGGCCCACAACTCTATGCAGCTGCAACGTTCAAATCTGTACATTTGTGTGTACAATAAATTGACTTGTACTATTCTGAAACAAACACTATTCATACCAATGTGAACGTTGTGTCAGACATAAATGATCAAATCACAAAGGTTCATGTCCAGTAATAATTAATGCCTGTTTGTACGATCATTGTGGATAGGTTCTGATCTTCAGTCAGATGACATCCATCTTGGATATCCTGATGGATTATTGCTATCTGAGAGGCTTCCAGTACAGCCGATTGGACGGCAGCATGTCCTACACCGACAGAGACGAAAATGTGAGTTTTAAACTGAAAATGTTTTTAAAAAGTTTCACAATCACTATGTCCACTGAGAACAAGCATTTCACTGTTTCCTGTTCGAGTCCAAAGTCTCGACTGTCTCCTGTTTTTATCGGCTGAATGTTTATGAAGCATTCACTCTTGTCATCCATTTTTCGGTGTGATTCTCGTCCCACAGTTTTCAAGCTATTTCAACAAATCATAGATCAAAATATCAAAGTTCATGCTCAATAATCCAGGTACTGGTAAATAAATCCAACAATGACCAGACTGAACATTGTTGCACATAAATCAAAACGTTCAGCTCTTTCAGGACAATCCTGCTGTGACTTTTGGTTTTGGTGCAACTTTAGCTTTTTGAAATATTTGGCTTTTTCTGCCACTTTTTTCCTCATAGAAAATGACTTGAGCTCATTTTATATCCTTCAAATCTTTAGATGTGTTTACAACCCTTTACTGCTCCTTTTACATTTTGTTCTGCTTCAGCTTCTTTCAGCTTCCTTCTGCAAATATAAACTTTTTTCAGCTACTTCCAGCTAATTTCAGCTGTTTTGTGCTCCTTTCAGGTTCTTTCTGCTAACTACAACATCTTTGTACTCCTAACTTCTTTCTGCTAATTTCAGCTTGTTATGCTTCTTTTAGCTTATTTCTGCACGTTTCAGCTTTTTTTCTGCTATTTCTGCTACTATTTAGCAGTATTGTGCTAATTTTAGCATTTTCAGCTAATACTAATTTTTTTTTGCACTCATTTAAACTTTTTTCAACCTAATTCAGCAAAAATGTGCTCTCCACTTCCTTCTGGTAATTTAAGCTTCTTTCTGCTTTTTTGAGCTAATTTTTTCAGCTGTTTTTTATTCTAATTTCAGCTTTTTTTTCACATAATTAACACTTTTTGTGCTCATTTTTGCTTCTTTCAGCTTAATTGGGAAAACGTGTTCTTTTTGCTTTATTCTGATAATTTAAGCTTGTTCCATATTTTCAGCTACTATATTTTTGCTTATTTCAGCTGTTTTCAGATAAATTCAAGTTTTTTGGGCAATTTCTGCTACTTTCAGCCTAATTAACTTATTTCTACTAATTTCAGCTTAAGCTCATTTCAACTTGTTTTCTGCCATTTCTAGCTTTTTCTGCTATTTCAGCTAGTATTTAGCTGTTTTTATGCTAATTTCAGCATTTTCAGTTAATTCCACATTTTTGGAGCTCATTTCAGCTCCTTCCATTTCCTTCTGGTAGTTCAGGCTTCTTTCTGCTTTGCTGAAATCAGCAATTTTTTTTGCTGATTTCAAACCCCCCCCACACACACACACACACTAATTTTCTTATTTATGCGCTAATTTGTACTTATTTAAACTTAAAAGGTTTATTTAAACCTAATTCAGCAAATGCATGTTCTTTTTGCTTTCTTCAGCTCAAGTAGGCTTAGTTGTCCATTTCAGCTGTTTTTCAGCAGGTTCTTCTGTACACACTGGTTCACACTGCAGTCTTGCAGGAAATGCGATTTCTCTAGTTGATAATATTTTTTGTTCTCTCTCAGATGAAAAAGTTCTCCACGGAGCCAGAAGTATTTATCTTCTTGCTGAGCACCCGAGCAGGAGGACTTGGGATAAACCTGACAGCTGCTGACACGGTCATCATCTTTGACAGCGACTGGGTGGGTGCAGATAAAACACGAGTTGTTGGGACGAGTCAGCAGTTATCCAACAAATTATATTTAGGGCCCGTTCAACTTACACCAGAGAATCACGTGATCAGCACTTTACACTGCATTTCAGATGTTGAGTCCATATAAAAAGTAGACTAGGTCCGTGCTCCAGACTGACAGAGGAACACCACTCATGACTTTAAACTGACTGCAAAAGCAGCGGAGACACTGAAGGGTCCTGTACATGGTGTTTTATGGCTGTTCTCGTCAAAGTATAACCGTTTCCTCACTAACGACTCTTATTTAATGTGTTTGAGGAGCAGAAAACTGCATTTCACTCACACCTCGGATTATAAATTTAATAATATATGTAATGTCCCTGCTGTTTGCCTCAGAACCCCCAGGCAGACCTTCAGGCCCAGGATCGATGTCACCGCATCGGGCAAACCAAACCTGTGGTGGTGTACCGCCTGGTCACAGCCAGCACCATCGACCAGAAGATCCTGGAGAGGGCCTCTGCCAAGAGGAAGTTGGAGCAAATGGTCATTCACAAAAGTGAGTGGCTAAACTCTCCTCTTCAGCAATAGATGAACATTATTCTTATTCTGGTGCCCCCCCTCACCATCAGCTGCCTGACTTCAAATAATTATCACTCACTGCCATGAAAGTCATGTGTTTCCGTTGAGGATAACTATAATCACATGGGTCCAGTTCACAAGAAGTGGTTGCTGGTGACGGATCAGAGGTTGTGTAGAATATACTTCTATGATTTTTTTTGCTTTTCTCTACAGATAAATTCAAAGGTAGGAAAGCTGAACTGAAAGAAAACAAAAGCTGCGTCGACCTGAAGGAGCTCCAGGAGCTGCTCAAAGTCAAACGCACCGAGAAGTAAGAAATAATCCTTTGCCGCAAGTGACAATAATCACTTTACTTAATTAATCACCTTTATTTTGTCAGCATTAAAGTAACTAATCGGTCCCTTTCAGGGAGGTAAAGGCTTCAAAAGGGAAGGTGATCAGTGACAAGGACCTGGAGATTTTGCTGGATCGCAGCGACTTGCTGGGTGAGGAGCTACATTGTTAGCTTTATGGCAAATTAACTTTTAGCTTTTTGATCCAGACCTGCTTGTCTGTTTTCTCCCTTTCTGATGAGTGTTGGTATCACCAACCAAGGATTGCAGTTCATGTAAAATCAAAACTTTCCTAAATGATTTCATCATTTACTGTAACTCTTGGGCTACAGAACGCACCTGTCTCTAAGCCGCACATGCTAAATTTAAGATAAATCATAATTTTGTACATAAATAAGACGCTCTAGTTATTAAGCTGCAGGTATCCACGTTTCATTATCAAAATGTGTGGCCAGCGCCGGCATAGTGTGCAGCTCTTTCTTGAGATACAAGTAATACAAGATTAATATAATATCTGCAATACAAGATTCAGCCACCGGGTGGCGTTTCACACACTAGAGCTTTTGTGATCGTCTTCATGAAGCTTCTGTCTGACTCATGGTTAAACCATTCAACCAACAACATGAACACAATAACTATCCAAGCATTTTCACTGGACAGAACAGTGCCAAACACATACGTAACCAAAATTATATATATATATATATATATATATATATATATATATATATATATATATCT
>NC_056498.1:84282928-84305339 GCF_014905685.2 Nematolebias whitei
ACACAAGTAAACAGAGGAGCGCAGCGCTGCTGTGCAAAAAAATAAAACCAATGGCTATTATTTGGAGATGGTTTGTATTAGGAATGTGCGATATAAATGGTACACGGTAGAAACGATAGAAATTTAGTCTACGATATAGATCTGTCTTCTACCGGCTAACCGCAGTAATGCTGAGTCTGATGTAAAATCCGAGTTTTCAGATTAGTAGTTACTTTTTTTTGTTGAAAACTGCGCAAGTGGCGTTAAAGTCTTTTCTTTGAGAGCTACGTAGCGAAGCTACAAGCTAACTACAGCTAGCTTGCCGTAGTGTTGCCGTATTCTGATTCCGTCTAAAGTTGGGTTTTTTTCCCCATCGAAAGTTAAAGTAAGTGTTGGTCAGCTGTAGAGAAACCTGCTCTCTGATCTGTGATAAGAACGCTGTGTTGTGTGATTTTACTGCGAGACACTCTGGTCAAAGCCACAAGTCAAGTCACATTTTTTTATATAGCACATTTAAAACAGTAACTGTTATCAAAGTGCTTACCAAAACAGATCACAGCATCAAATATTAATAACAACATATTGCAGCAACATGAATAAAAGCATAAAAACATTAAATATAATGAGAAACAATGAAATACTAAATCAAATCACCCTGCGTTAAATGTCAGGGAGTAAAAGCCACAGACTCATTTTGTGTCAGTTCTCCATTAAAGTGGAAGGACGCGCCCACTAGAGGTTTGGAGGATGAAGTGTTTTCTGTTGCTGTTCATTTCTTAAGTGAGAAGACTGCAAACTGTTAAGAGTTAACAACATATTATTTTGTTTAAAACATATGGCTAAAACTACATTTGATATATTTTGCACTGTTTTGCACTACAAGAAAGAAGCCTAATACTTGATTTGTTTATTATTTAAAAACTCTCTGGACCTAGTAGTGGAATTTTCTTAATTCAAAATATATGATGGCAAAAGGACACCCTATGCTTTTTTTAAACAAGTTTTATACCAAAAACATATCGCGATATATATCGTTATCGCCACCCTTCACAATACATATCGTGATATGAATTTTATGCCATATTGCACATTCCTAGTTTGTATTTAAATTGTCAGATGAGCAGCAGAAAAATATTTTCTGTACACAATGCTGTAAACAAGTCGCAACAAAAGTGAGAGCTACGAATCTTCTTCACCATTTAAAACTATAAGTTATAAGCTGCAGCTCCGACTGCGTTTTCAGACTCATTTCCTGAAAACAACCACGGGTCAAAACTCTTTTATCAGCCGTGCTGTGCCTTATGAGAGGAACAGTGTGACGTGGTGCAACATTAATAAATCAGCAGCTTGTCATATCGAACACACGGTCGACTAACAAGACGGATAAAGTTAGCCGTCTTGTTAGTCGACCGCGTCTTTAGCGATGCTACACACACACTTACCAACGTTGTGAAGCAGCACACCTGAAGAGGATTATTATTCAATACGAATGGTAAATAGTTAATTTTTTAGACATTTAGTAGAGTTACAGCTGTTTGTTAATAAATGTGCCTGTGTGATAACTGGGACAAAGCTTTGACTCAGAAATATATTTTTGTTACTTTATGGAAAGAAAAAAAAATGAATTCATTCACCCTTTATTTAAACGGGTTAGTCTCATTGAGCCTCGGGACTCATTTACTAGAGAGACCTGTTTTTAACAAATGATGACAACAGTCACAAAAGAAGGCATATGAATTGAAAAAATAAATGGAAGAAATTATATTAAAAAAACAAAACAGTTACATTATAAAGCCATGTAAAATACTAAAAACAGGAACATGTCTGCATTGGTTTGTGCCATGAACTTAACAGATGTTTGAATATCGACATATATAATGTCATATATATTGTATATCGCCATTGATGTTAAAAATGTCAGGATATTATTTTTTGTCTACATCGTGCAGCCCTACCTACCCTATTTAAACTCATATTTACCGTACACAGACAGACGTCACACAGAAATCATTTAAAAAGTTTTATTAAAATATGTACCAGCCTTCACTGCTTTAAAAATAAATGTTGATGACTTCTGATCAGCAGAGCCCACCTGACCCAGGAACATCAGGGAAATATTTTTTTCTGAAAAATGCATTTACCACAGCAAAAATAAAATAAAAAGTAACGGTAGTCGACCAAAAGCCACTCATTGCTCTGTTCTCTGTCCTCCTGTGAACTAAAGTCTTCTCCGAGGCTCAGAAAAACGTCATCACACACCATTTGCGTCTCTGCAGCTGCTCCCTCTTTCAACAGCCAGGTCGATCATTTTTAATATGAAAGCTGCATCATAAGAAATTCTCCGTGTGTTTTCCATTATTGCTGAACAGATGAACAGGTCTGTGCATGAAGCGCAAAATACGGTAACAACACGGGAACGAGCTGAAGAAATGAATGCACGTCTTTTGGGGGATGGTCCTCGAGTACCTCATTGGTCATTCAGGTTAGACTTCTGGTCACATGATGACAGTGGGTGGAGTTATGGTTGGGTATTTGAAACCATGAGCAAGAGGTTTGGTTTATGTGATTACCTGAGAGCATTCACTCTGTGTGTCACCAAAGCCTGCCCCCAAGAGGGGAGGGTGGTGGGCAGCCACATGAGACCATCAGGTTACAGGTAACCACTCGGCCACAGCCGCCCCGAGGTCTCGAGGCAACTTGAGACCGCCGAGTTGAGAATACTAAGATGGAAAAGATAATTAAAGAATCCGCCACTAGCTCGTTCTGAAAGTCTCTGACATACGATGACATAATCTACAGTGACAAATTATCAAAAAGGAGCTGCACAGTAGTCTTTGGTATTCAAGGCTTCTCCAAACTCATCTTAAACGTTCTTGGAGCTTTAGTGTTTCCTGATGTGTTCTTGAGGCGTCACAGTTTAATGGCCTCCAGTAGATGTAATCTGACAGAAGCTGACTAGAGACGTCTGTAAAATGTAAACCTACTGTTCAGTGAGACCCCTTCATGCTGCAGCTGTTCTTGTTCATCTTACACTTACAACAAATATTCAGAACTACTTTCAGTTCACTTGTCTTCCCCAGGTTCAACTCCACAGACAGACAACAGCAAAATGTGGGTGAAAAAGATGAAACGCCCACACCTGCCTCCACCCTCATTTGTCCCTCTCTGGGCCCTTGAGCAAGGCCCTTAACCCCCACCATCTGCTCCCCCAGGTGTCCTAGACAGCAGCTCTCTGCTCCACGCAGAGGGCTGTGGTAGCTCAGTGGTTGTCAGGAAGAACATCTGGTGTAAACAAAATCTATCGCCAAGTCTTTGTGCGAGTTAGTTCCCTGTGGTGACCCCTGAAGAAGGGAGCAGCTGAAAGTGGAAGAAGAAAATAAAATTAAAAAATATATATATATGCACATCTAAACATTTTTTTTCTTTCCAGACAAAGACAAGGGGAGCATGAAGGAGAAAGTTGGGGTCTTCAGAGTGGTGGACACTGAGGAGTCCTCAGAGATCTCACTGACCTGAGAGAGCATGAACTTTTAAACAAGACTGAAGTTCAGGTGACGCACAGCTGCTCGTAAAGACTTGAAGAACATCCTAAAACTGCTGCTTGTAGGTTGGAGCAACAGGGTTTGTTTGATTTTTTTATTTAATTTTTTCAGTACCAGCCTTCTGTGTTAGTTTTAGTTTTCTATTGTTGTGTGACCACGTGCTCTGTGGTGTGTTGGAAAACTAAACACTGGGATTTTTTTAATTTTTATTTTTCAAATCTTTCAGTTTAATGACAAAAAAAAATAATTTGAATCTGACATTGGCCATCAAACTGTCAGACATTATAGTGTATCTTATTGTGATTGTACCTTTTCTTTTCATGTTTCAATTTTTTTTAGTAAACCTTTAGTGTCTTCCTCTTCCTGGTGGCATATAAAGCAGTAACTGCAGCTGTCAGAGCCAGAACATCTGTGCTGACACTGTTTTGACCTTTTGAAAATAGTTTTTAATCAAAGCACTTTCATGCAGCAGAAATATAAAGCTATCTTGTAACAAAATAACATTTTGGTTTTGCCTGTTCTTCCCGTCAACCTGTTAAGAAAACTTTGATTTGGTTACGATAATTTGATTAATTTTTTTTGTTGTTTTATAAAAGGTTCAGAGTTGTACTGTGGCTAAAAGACTTTTCTTACTCCCATTCATTATAAATTTGTTTGATTTGTTCCTAAATAAAGCACATTCCATGCATTCTGTGTGATTCAGTGTCTTGTTCAATGATACACGAATACTGAGAGCAAATCATTATCTGCTCCTCGAGCCCTACCGATATATCTGTAGGCCCGATACTTTAGGCCGATATAGATCTTCAGGACCAATCAGTATGTGCCGATATAAACACTTCTCTAAAGGCTGGGGACCAGCTGTAATTGTACAATGTGTCCAGCAGAGGGTGCATGAAGACTACGTTCAAGTATGTCTGCCAGGGGCATATTAACTACAGAGGTAATAGTATTCAAGTATCAAAAGGTGCAACAGTCTAAAAAGATACAACACAATATATTTACATGTTATACAGATAAATTCACATGAAGTTTTTCTAGAACTGAGTTGGTTTCATTGCCTGTTTGTTTTCCAGTCCTTTAACAGCGGTCCTGTAAATGTAAAGTTCTGCTGAAGTGGGTCATGCTTGACTTGGACTTTGACCACTTTTTCTTGTGTTGGTGGAATTTTCCCAGGAGAAGTAGAAGTTGGGTGAAGTAGATCAAGTGTTTGTCCATATCTTTATTGTTGAAGCATAATATAATGTATTTCTCTGTAAGTTGAATTATTTGTCCAGTTTCAGTTGTATGAGTTGTACATCTGTCCAGAACGTCTTTGTGTGATTACATTGATAGAATAAATGAGGAATTGTTTCCATGTGTAGTTCACAAAATGTACAAGAGTAGTCGATATCAAGTTTAAATCTTTCCAGTGTTTTTAACAGGGTATACATTATGATTGATTTTATATGAAACCTCTTTAACTTTATTTGTTCTGCAACATTTTCCCCATTTAACCAAAACTTGTTTCCACTTAATTTCTCCAAAAAGTAGAGGACCAAAACAAATCTACCAGGAGGTAAAGTAATCTTCTGCAGACATGATCTTATAAGTTTGTTGGAGCATGTTATTTTAGTGATCTCCATTTCACCTATGGGGCTTCTAAGTTGGTCTCTAGATGAATAATATTTTGTTCCTTTGAAGAGTTGCATCATGGAGTTTGGTAGAGCATCAGAAACGACAACATACTCTTTAGGTGTTACAGGTGTGTTAAATCTGGTCTGAAATTCAGTGGATGACAAAATGGTTCTGTTATCATTTAACATCTGTGGGACCAGCATCATTCCATTATCCATCCAGTTTTTATAGTAAAGTGACTTATTCTTATACAGAATATTCCCATCGTTCCAAATGTAGTACGTATTTGGAGAGAAGTTGTGTTTGTAGACAAGTTTCCAGGCCAGGAGAGCCTGTTGGTGAAATTTTGATAACTTTATAGGTAACTCTTCAATTTTATAATCACATTTTAATAAGAATTGGAGTCCACCTACCTGATTAAAAATATGGTTGGAGAAAGTGTTCCAAAGTGTATCATTCACTTTTAATAAGTTGGTTAACCATTTAATTTTAAAGGAGTTATTTAGCATTTCAAAAGTTAGGACATCTAATACACCAGATGTTTTATTACAGAGAATATAATGACAACACTTTCATTTTAACAACAAAGTCCATGCTCAATAATCCAGGTATACAATCCAACATTTTTCAGTCAGGTCATCTGGAAAGTTTCTTTTTCACAATTACAAGCAGAACTGGTTTGTTCCACTTTGGAGTAAGCTGTTGTGGAAGAATCAGTTTTGCTGTGTGTTTCCTTGACTGATGAAGCCTTCTGGATTGAAGGCGAAACGTTTCAGCACAAAAAAAACCTGTCCAGATGACCTGACTGAAAAATGTTGGACTTTCATTTTAAGTTTCACTGACCATCACAGCTGAAGCAGGGAGCAATACTGCAGTGTAGTGTTTGCTGAACATAACTTTTTTTTTTTAATGCCATGCAATCTACTCAGATTACCTTTGTGATAGACATAATGGGCACCCCGTTTACATGACATATTTGGAGTGAAGCTGCACCTTTCTCTGCAGTCCGACTGTTCATTTACACGACACCTGTCCCCACCACACACACACCCACCCAATGAATCCAAGGAGTGTTGGCCAAAAACCTTACTCTGTCCTGTGTGGTGCTTTTTTTTTCTTCTCTTGGGTAGGAGAGAAAATACCTAATGGGTGAAGGAAGCAATTTATGTAAAAAGGGAAAAGCCGTCTCTTAACAGAGGAGGAAGCCTCAGATTTCAACTTTCAAAAACCTATAATGCAACTTTAAAACAGATTCCTAGTCAGTTTTCACACCTGATGGGAACAGAGGGGCCTCATCTGTGAATTAGAGGAACAAAGACTATAAGAAGATCCTACTTTTAAGGTGTTGAGGTGTGACTTGTCAAATCTACATATGTGTGTGTGTCTTGTCTCACTCAGCCTTATAACCTGAATCTCTCACTCACTGCTCATTGAATTGAGAAAGCTCCTCGGATGAGGAGAGAAACGTCTTCTGTTACAAATAAAGTCCAGTTGTTTTTGTATTGAACGCTTTTTGAATCCTGACATCTACATGTGAGTGGAGCCCCCTATAGTGGTCAGTCACAGTATGAGTGTTTGGGGTGCGTACCCACAGACGTATTTGTATATGTCTATGTGTGCACCTGCCCCCTCGCCAACTTGGGAGCGATAAACAGGAAACGGGGACGTGGAAGGGACAAACTACCTACTACCCCTCATCTTTTGCTTTCTTGTGCGGAGCTGGGAGGTAATCGACTAGTTTCACACTGAAATAAAGTCAAGCTCAAATAATCAACTTCATGTTCAAAACAAGCAGGAAAAACCGCAACTCACAAGATTTACAAGCGACTTTAGAAAAACACAAGTGCGGAGTATCTAATAATAAGCGACTTGGCAACACTGGCTGTCCCTGACTGCGCACATGCACATTAGGTGAATGTACAAAATTCACAGCGCCAACTAATGACTTTTGTCCATTCTGCACTGCTACATGGGATACTCTGCAGAAAGACTCAAACCTGATGGAGGTCACTCACTGGGCACATTCAATTCAAAACTGGACTTCAGATTAACTCTAAAATTTGTACCTGTTGCTCTTAATTTGTATTTATTTATGTGTTGTTTTTAATGTTTCTCAATTTGGTGTTTTAATTTATTGTCTTGACTGTAATGTGGTAACTATATTTTGTATTTGCTGCTGCCTATCTTGGTCAGGTCTCCCTTGGAAAAGAGGTTTTTAATCTCAATGGGATTTTCCTCGTTAAATGAAGATTAAATAAAATGAATAAAATACTCTGAGTGCTATCTCACACATTATAACATGAAATAGTGCATGAAGTCATTTACAAAGTTTGACACTGACTGATATACATCCATTCACAGAATGCTTGGCCTTTATTTTAAATCCCATATCAGGGCCAAACACGACCAGACAGCCACAGGAGGAACCAGTGCTGCGTCTTCTTGTCTCTGTGTAAACGGAACAAATGGTGAGTACCACTTTAACAGCAGGTCAGGGTGTGTCCATGTGTCACCTGCTCAGGTGTATTCATGCTTTCTTGTACTGTCTTTAGACAACAGCCCAACGAGCTCTGTAACTATTGTATCTGCACAAAGGCTCAGGCGGTTCGCAGGAACTGGTCAGCTGTTGGATTTATCTCAGTATCAGGTACCACGGATTTTATTTATTTTGTTTATGTGAAAACTAAATCTTGCATTTTTATTTTTTTAAACAAAACAGAAAGTTTTTGTTTTCAACCAGAGCTCCTTGCTGTTCTCACCTTCCACTCCAAACACTGTTTCCACTCCGCCTGAGTTATGGAGCGACTGAAGTTGGTCTTGCAGTACTTCCAGTCTAACTCTGAGTCCATCTCTAATGGGATCTGTATCATCCTCGCACTGGTTAGTGTAAAGCTCTACACCAGCTTCGACTTTAACTGCCCGTGCCTCCCTCAGTACAACAAGCTGTACTCTCTGGGGGTGATGATTGTACCCCCCATCATACTGTTCTTCTTGGGGGTCCTCGTCAATCGACATACGGGTGTCATGATGGACGAGTGGATGAGGCCGGTCGGGAACAGATCCAAAAACCCTGCAGTGGTCAAGTGAGTAAAAAGCCTTCCTGTCACTGATGCACACAGCCAGACAGCTCTTCCTGTCCAACGCTCCGTGGCTCCAACGTTTTACAACCGTTTATCGTTACTAAAGCAGCTTCAGAGTCTCTGTGCAAAATAAGTGGTAGCACTTTACAATAAGGCACACAACATTTGATTAACTACCAGGGAACGCCTCAGGAACAAATCAGGAACAAATCAGGAACAAATCAGGAGCTAATGGGTAGTTAACCAGTACTTACTTGGGAACACAGAGCCAAGCCTTATTAGGAAACTACTGGTTAGTTACCTTGTAATTGAAGAGAAACTAATCAAGAACTAATAGGTAGTTACCAAGGAAATCAAAGAGGAACGAATCAGGAACTAATGAGTAGTTCACCAGTATTTACTGGTGAACATACAACCAAGCCTTGTTAGTGACTACTGGTTTGTTACCACAGAAACAGAGGAGAAATTCTCCATTTGGGTTCTGAATAAACCCTGCACCAGTGAGGCCACAGCTCGTAATTGTCGAAAACCTGCTTCCCAGTGATTACTGGTTTTATTGGATTTTCTCTTTTGTAAACCTACTGATGAAAGACACTATCAGATTCATAATCTTGTACTGGTGTCATCTAACTATGTCAGACTATCACTTACTGATACCAAATCATTGCCTGGCTATTATTTTGTTCACTGATGTAGTGAAGCATCACAGCTGACAATTATCGAGAAATACATGCAGCATTCGTACCAGTCTGGTCTGGGAGAGTTCACAGTGTCCATTGTTCTCAGGGCCTGACTGGCTTTTCTTTCAGCTCTGCAATGCTCTCACATTGAGTTATTCCTCAATGTGCACATTTGACTTATTTGCAATAGAGACAAATTTAACAATGGCTGCAAGGACTACTTGTCATATACGTAAGATTTGTGCAAATTAATAGACAAATGCTTCTTTAAACTTTTTAAATATCTGGTCATGTTAAACGTTTTGAACAGTGTTATAAGATATCCTGACTTTAGTCATTTCATCATTAAACTAAATTTAAATGCATCTACTTGCTGTCACTCTGAACATTCTTACTGTAAAGTTGGTTTGCAGAAATTATGTGGTTTAAACATCAGTTTTGTGTTTTCCTGTAGATATTTGGTTTCTGCCATGATCCAGAGGGCCCTGCTGGCACCGATGGTGTGGATCCTGGTCACCTTGTTGGATGGAAAAATCTTTATATGTGCTTTCAGTCTGAGTGTAGACCCTGCACTTTTCTCAGGTATAAAAAAAAAACAAAAAAAACTAAAGTGCTCAGGGCTAGATGAACTTAGTTTTAATCTGTTACTTATAACAAAATTTGGTTTTCCTAGGTGCGCCCAATAACACGGGTCTGGATATGATTAAAATCATGGCCAAAGTGCCCTGCAAGGAGGACGTTATTTTCAGGAACAGCTCATTCCGTAAAGCAGTTTCTCGCTACGTTCGTTGCTATTCTCAGGTAAGATGTCTTATGCACTCACAGTGAGTAAAAAAAAAAAAAAGGTCATTCAGTCTTGAAAAAGCAACAACACACATGATCACACATAACAAGATTTGTTTTCTTTTTACAATGCCAAAAGCTACCGTACTTTATGCCGTACACATCGCATCAGTCCAAATATGTCTAATAAAGTTGGAAAAACATGAATGCGTCGCTTCGCCGTATAAGTCGCATCTATTAGGCGTCACCGCTGACAACCCGGAAAAGTGGGCTGGTGTTGTGGCAAAATGGATTGGCTGCCAAATGGCGGCCGCAGGAGTGTGCACAGGAGGACTTTAACAAGAATTTAACAAGTTTAACACTTAAAAACAATTATTTTTTTACTTGAAATTATAGCCAAGGTGCCATCTCACATTAACTTTTCCTTAATAAATGCACGTTAATGGTCAAATCATCTGCATTTCAAAAATCGATTCGCCTCTGAGGGAGTGTGCAGAGAGACGACTCGCTGTGCATTTCTTCTAAATTTAACATAACCACCTAAAAACAATTATTTGTTTGCTCAACATTATAGTACAGGTGTGTCTCAGTTGAACTTTTCCTTAATAAATTCAATTTAATGGTCAAATCATCTGCATTTCACCTGGGCGGCACAGTGAAATGCAGCTGATTTAATGTTTGCTCCATAAGTTCCAGAGCGAGACGAAGGTGGCTTTGTATGGCAAGCCAAGTGTGTCATTAACTTTTTAAATTTTTTACTCTACATTTCTTTGGGATTGTTGTTCTGTTGCATGATCCAATAAAAGCCAAACTTCATTCCATCCCATGTTTTAATGGCATGTTGAACCACTTTTAGCAGCAATACCATGAAGTAGGTGTCTTCTATATGACCTTATCATTTTCTTAAATAATTGTGAACAGATCACTTTTTTCTTTGTAGCTTTGCTTCATTGAAACAGAGGAATTCATGGTTGATTCAGTGACTGAATACACAGGACCTGTGTCTGCAAAACAAGCCCAAATCATCAGTCCTCTGCCGCCGTGCATGACAGGCGGTGTGAGGGTGTGAAGATGCTGTTTGGTTTTCTCTGAATGTGCTGTTGTGCATTGTGACCAGACTTCTCTTCTTTGGTCTCATCTGCTCGAAGAAAATTGCTACAAAATTCTTGTGGTTAGTTCAGATAAATTTTATGAAGCTTGACTGTGCTGACTGGTTCTTTTTAGCGAGAAACGGCTTCCTCCTGCAACCCTTGGAAACAGTCTCATTCAGTCTTTTTCATCAACTTCAGCCTCCGACCTGCTAATAGACGACAGTAGAGATGGAGCTCTTCGGTTTTGTCATTTCTCTAAGCATTACACAGTCAGAGTCAGAGTCAGAGATTTTTTATTGTCATTCGCACCTCATATGGTACATGTGGTGGAGCGAAATTATGTACACAGGGTCCCAGTTACATCCAAAAATAAAATGTATAAGAAAAACAATAATAACATCTAAGATATGAACTAAGAAAAACATCAACTAAATATACACTAAGCACTCATAACATAAAACATTGAACATCAGCACAAACATGAACATGAGTCTGTGAGCAGATGTGCACGCATGAACACATCAACATTGAAACAGATCAGCAGCAACATGAAACAGATCAGCAGCAACATGAAACAGATCAGCAGCAACATGATATGGTTTTTCACAGTGATTATTCTGGTTAGAGATTCATGAGTCTAACAGCCTCAGGGTAGAAGCTATTCCTCAGTCTAGTGGTTCTACACTTAATGCTCCTTAACCTCCTTCCTGAGGGGAGTGGGGCAAAAAGTGTGTGTGCTGGGTGAGTGGGGTCCTTCATGATGCAGGTGACTCTCTTCCTGCATCTGGAGGTGTAGATGTCTGTGATGGTGGGGAGACTGACTCCAACAGACTTCTGTGCAGCCTTCACCACTCTCTGCAAAGCTTTTCTTTCTGCAGCGGTGCAGCCTCCATGCCCCACGCTGATGCTGGAGCACAGGATGCTCTCCACTGCACACCTGTAGAAGGAGGTGAGGACTGAGCTTCACAGACCAGCTCGTCTCAGCCGTCTGAGGAAGTAGAGTCTCTGATGAGCTTTCTTGATCAGGCTGGTGGTGTTGTTGCTCCAGCTGAGGTTGTCATTGAAATTATAGCAAAGGTGCCATCTCACATTAACTTTTCCTTAATAAATGCACGTTAATGGTCAAATCAGCTGCATTTCAAAAATCGATTCGCCTCTGAGGGAGTGTGACCTTGGGTTGAGTTTCCTGGAACTGCCACTCAGTGGAAGATTGACAACTGCCTTTAATGTTTTTCTCTTGAGAAAAACCTTTCTCTGTTTAATGAAGAACTCCATGTGGTTCAGACCTTCAGCCCTTCCCAGACTGATGAGTGGAAACAGTTTCTTCTCAGCATGAAAATTCCACATCAAGCTAACTGCTTGAGTACAACAAAGTCCATGCTCAATAATCCAGGTATACAATCCAACATTTTTCAGTCAGGTCATCTGGACAGTTTCTTTTTTTTTTTTGTGCTGAAACGTTTCGCCTTCGATCCAGAAGGCTTCATCAGTCGAGGAAACACACAACAAAACTGACTCTTCCCCCAACAGCTTACTGCAAAGTGGAACTCAATACGTTTCAGCACAAAAACAAGAAACTGTCCAGATGACCTGACTGAAAAATGTTGAACTGCTTGAGTAATTTGCATTGTTTATTAGGAAGAAGTACTTTGTGAAGCAAATGTATTATTTATTTATTAGGTGCTACTCCACCAACCCTGCCCTTATGGACCAGCTGCACCTGATAATTGCAATCGTCTTTGGCATTGTGTGTTGACACGTATGTTTCCCAAAACTTCCCCTTTTAGATCAGAGTTCTGTGATGGAGTTAAATTCAAAGCAGTCTGCTCCTCAGATAAATGTTAAATCATTATTTTTAAGGAATGTTTTTGTTTTTATTATTTTTATACATGAATGTTTCTGTTCAGTGCCCTGAGATGAATTCTGTTGTGACTTGGCGCTCTATAAATAAACTGAATTGAATTTAATTGAAATTATAAAATTTGTCTCACGGATGATGATCAGTGAATCAATCCATTATTTGCCCACTTAAAGTTGAAACTTAAAGTAGAAGAGGTGGAATAATTTTTTACACACTGCTTCTGCATTTTCACTAAGCCTTTGCCACATAAATGATTACACTGTGTAGTATGTGTTTTGAAAAATCTCCATCTTTTCACCTAGTTTCAACCAAAGGCTTTATTTTATTTCTGGAGATATTTTGCTTCTCAACCAAGAACATTTTTCAATTCAAACTAAAATTTTGGTGTTCCAACACTAAGTTGTAGTGAGAGATGTCTGGATGTCTTCAAAACTAAATGAACAAGCAAAACAACATAAACAAACAAACCAGTAAATAAGTAAATAAACCAGCCTTTATTTGAACCCAAGTGCAGGCAGACCACAGAGAACTCAGGAGGCAAAAATAAATTGTTTATTTTAACTAAAACAAAAATGCTGACGAGGCAGCAAAAATGTACATGAAGGAAGCACATAGGGAAGACACAGGAAGCAAGGTTGGACATGGAATGACAATGGGCAGCTGAAGAGTAACAGGAGATGCAGACTTGTATACATGCACTAATGAGGGGTAAACACAAACACCTGGGAAGGATGAACAGGTGGCAGAAGGAGGAGCTGATTACACGAGGGAGAGCAGAAACAAAAAGGATCACAAGACAGAGAATAGACAGATCCTTACACTGTATCATCTACTGAGGGAGTAAACATGTGATTATTTGACAGTGGTGCCACAAACAGTAGCTCTGTAGAGTAAAATGCCCTCCTGAACTGATTCCAGAGCTTGACTGTCCAGATCACAATGGGCTTACAAGTATAAGTTGAACTTGGCTGTTTAAAAGGCAACTGAGAGCAAAGTAATGCAGAAGGGAAACTGGATCTAATCGAGAACCCTCCAAAGCCACCGAACTGGGAGCAGGAGTATCCTTTCTTAACCAATACCTGTAATAGAACTCTGATTTAAAAAGCTTAAAACAACAATAAATCAAATGTGCATGGAAGTACACTATGTCATTGCCTGATGCTGCTTATGAGCATGCCTTGGCAGAAGTATCTGAACAGTTGAAATTTAGGCCTAAAAGCATATGGAAACCAATATGTCTGCACAAAAGTAGCACAAGAGACAGGAGTCATAGCATCACCTGACTGTCATGAGCAATTAGAAATTTAAATGGCAGTAATAGGAGAATCACAATACAGTTCATTTTCAATGCACACTAATAAAGAAAAAACAAAAAGGCTAAACAGAGACTCCAGAGTCAGGGCCATTCCTAATTAAACTACCATTTGTCTGCTGATGAAGTCTTTGTTGGTTGTTCTCTCACACACACTCCAATTACATGTGGATGTTTTTCATTGTCTGATGCTTCTGTGTTGTTTGCTTTCCTCACCCTTTGTAGGCAGTAGGATGGTCCACCCTCCTGTTCCTGATCATTCTGGGAGCAATGGGACGCCTCATCAAGCCCTGCTTTGATGACCATGCCAGCTTTCTGCAGACACGCTACTGGAGCAACTACCTGGATGTGGAGCAGAAGCTTTTTGACGAAACCTGCGTCCTGCACGCTCGCGACTTCGCCAGAAAATGTGTGGTGCAGTTTTTTGAGGACATGAGGGAAGACACCATACTTCGTCTCCAACATCCACCTTTTATTTTCAACAGCAAAGAGGGGTGGGAGGAAGAAGAGGACAGACTTCATGGGATAACAAAGCAGGACCAAATGAACCAGCTGCTCAAAAAGTGGTACTACAGTAAACCTGAGCTGGATGTAACAAGGATTGCTCACAGACCAAAGCCATGTGTTACCTGGGAGGACCTTGAAGGGGAGATTTTATACTCTGATGTATAGAATAGACTCAACAGGTATAATTATTTCTCACCTTGGCTTCCCGAATAAATGTAGATTTTGTTTGTTTAGAAGTGATGCTGCGTTCAGTGGTCTTTGAAGTCAGAACTATTTCTTTGGATTGATATTCTTCATTTTATTTTGGCTGAAAGGAGTTAACACCAGTCAGGTTTGCTCTCTGATATCGTTATTAGTGATAAAATAAAAACAATTTGCACTGTATTTGTGCATGCAAACACAATAATGGTATATTTAGTATTTAGAGTATTTCAGACTGATTTATTGAGTTTCAAACGGACAGAAAGGCTTATAGACAATTTATAATTGGCTACAATTAGAGCAGCCATATTTTAGGTTTTGGGCTATGGAAGCCCATTTCTGCCATGAAAGAAAAAATAAAATCCCAACAGGAAGTCATAATTTCGAATTTTAAAGTCATAATTATGAGAATAAAAGTAATATTTTTGAGTTTTAAAGTCATAATTATGAGAATAAAAGTCATAATTTCGACTTTTCTAATTTCATTTCAAAGTTTGTCCCTTGTTGGACACCATGACTCTACAGGGATGAAACTTCCTGTCAGACACCGGCAGTTTTCCTGCATAGCACATGAATTAATTCATTCAATGTATGTCCCTCTGCCTTCAGACATCAATCCTTTTAAATAAAGGTATGTAATGTATACATCTTTTCATCACCACTTTATCTAGTATTTAGTATCGAAGCCCATTTCCGCTATGAAGTAAAAGCCCAACAGGAAGTCATAATTGAGTTTTAAAGTCATAATTATGAGAATAAAAGTAATAATTAAGACTGTAAAACTCATAATTATGATTTTTATTCTTGTAATTATAACTTTCAAACTCAAAATTATGACTTTTATTCTCATAATTATGACTAAAACTCAAAATTATGACTTTTCTCATAATTATGACTTTAAAACTCATAATTATGATTTTTATTCTTGTAATTATGACTTTCAAACTCAAAATTATGACTTTTATTATCATAATTATGACTTTAAAACTCGAAATTATTACTTTTATTCTCATAATTATGACTTTAAAACTCAAAATTATGACTTCTCATAATTATGACTTTAAAAGTCGAAATTATGATTTCCTGTTGGGCTTTTATTTTTTCTTTCATGACGGAAATGGGCTTCCAAATTGGTCAAACTAAGTCACTCTTAATTTTTAAAAAACATCATTGAAAGTTGACTTTTTCTTCTATGAGCTTGAATATTCTGATAAGTGATTTGTAGTGGAGCTCAAGCGATTTGAGTTTTTCTGATGCCAATCTTTAGAAATCAGGGCGGTTGATACCGTCATACAACACCCTTTTTTGTTGATAGGTAATTTTCTTTTAACTAAATATAACCAATTGTTTAACTTAAATAAACATATTTAACAACCTTTAGAATAATTTTTACACTTAAAATATTATGTAGAAGAGCTTTCTGCCTTAAAAAAACTAATTGTGGGCTACAGTCACCTGGTTGTAGCAGCTGCTACTGCATCTTCATTTTCCTAACTTGGTACTTAATTCAGTATGAACAGGTACGGTTGTTTGCCAAATTTTTAAAAACTTGTCAATATCAGCTGATTAACAGCCTACTAATTAGTCTACTTGTAATTTCAAGTCAGTGTAATTTTACTGTAAAAGTTCCATTTTCTAATTATAAAATTATTAAATGCGTTTGAAGCATCATAAATTACTGAGTTTAATTTGGTTTAAACTTTTATTTTAAAGAGGTAGTTTGGTCTCAGATGAGAATGTCAGCTTTGAACTTCCTCCAACTTTTTAAAGTCGATGATCTGAGTGAAACTGAACTGCTAGACTTGTCTTCTTGTGGTGTTTATTCTGTCCCCTGTTTTTGTCCTTCAGTCCTTTTTATCTCACAGACATGTTAACCGAACAATGCACCAAAAATTCTTATTAATTATTACATTTTAAAAAATCACTTTACCTAATACTATTTCATAACCTTTGCACAATCACAATAAACTATACAATTGTTTTTATAAAAACATTTCGATAGAAGTATCAGATGTGTTGAGATTAGGGCTGACGTTCTTCCATTAGCCTCCTCCACTCACCTTTACAGGAATACTCAGTGTATAAAAGATGGACAGATATATGCATGAAACCTAAAGATAGACACTATATACAGTAGGATGATGTGAACTACAGAATTAATGTTGTCAGTGAAAATGTGTTTGAGTCCTATTGATGGTTAACGTTTGAGTTGAAGATGCTGATTGTCAAAAACATAAAAAATGGAAGCTTAATGTGCTGTTCAAATAGGTTTAAAAACACGAAATCTTGATCTATTCCTTGGGAAGGCTGAAAAGTTTGAATTTTGTTAGCATGAGTATAAATTGTTATGTATGAGCACAGTGAAGTTTCAGCTAAAAACACTCAAAATCTTTAAAAACAAAAGCAGAAAAACTGCTTCACTGTAAATAGTATAGAAAAATCTGTTTAAAAAAGCCTAATATTTAGACATATTTAAACATTAAACAAGTTTTGTTGGTTTAAGTTAATGCGGTATCTGCCTGACCAGGTAAGATCTAAATGGTAAATGGATTACGTGCATTTTTAGTCTCTTTAACTGCTCAAAGCACTTTCACACAAGTTCACATGCATCCATTCACAAACATGCCCTCACATTGATTTTCAGCTTGACGTCAACTCTGACATGTGGTGGGGAAAACTAGGATAATACCACCAACTATCCAACTGGCAGATGAATGCGCTTTCACCTGAGCCACAGCTGTCGATCCGTTTGTATTAGACCTCTGAGTTTTTGTGAAGTCTCTGAGCGAGAGCAAACACGTTAATACAGTCCAAACAAAGATCAGAGCTAATGCTGTTGCTTCTGTCACAGGTTCATTAAAATCACTAGGAACCACAGCAGGTGTAGCTGTCAAAATTAAGGGATGTGCACTCCATTGTACAAAGCCATGGTCTATTGTTCTGGTTCCTCACAATTAGGCAAAGAACTCAAAGACTGACAGCTAGATAATTTTTATTTATCTATCATAATGACAGGTTTAAGGACAGATGTGTGTTCTATGCTGGAGATCATGGCACAACCTCCAACTCTCACTGAAGCAATTTACTGTCAGGTGCGAATCGTTGGAAATTAATATCGGCACCTCCAAATATGAGGCCATGGTCCTCAGCAGGAAAAGGGTGCACTGCTCCCTCCGAGTTTGGAGTGAGGTAGAGGAGTTTTAATACCTCTGGGTTTTGGTCACAACTTGGTTAAGGAAGAATAGACTACGAGATTGATAAACAAATTGGTGTAGATTCTGCAGTATTGTACATATACAATAGTCTGCACCGGTCCATTGTAGTGAAAAGGGAACTGAGCTGCAAGGCAAAGCTCTTTGTTTACCAGTCAATCTACATTCCTACCCTCACCTATGGTCACAAACTCTGGGTACTGACCAAAAGAATGAGGTCACAGATACAGGTGGTTGAAATGTTTTCTCTGCTTGGTAGCTGGAACATTCCTTAGAGATGGGATGAGAAGTTCAGCTATCCAGGAAAGACAGAGTAAACCTGCTCCTCCACATGGAGAGGAGCCAGTTGAGGTGGTTTGGGTCTCTGGAAGGATGCCCTGTGTTCAATTCCCTAGATAGGTGTTTGGAGCATGTCCAACTCTCGACTGCCACTTCCAGTTCCATCAGACCTGGCTGATCTAGTATTCTCAGCTGACAAACATCTTGAAATCTTCTCAGAAGAGGTGGCTATGGAAAGTGATGTCTGTACTTATCTGCTCAAGCAGGCTCTCCTGAAACTCAACCCTGGAACAAGTGGCACATTATACTATACCATACCATACCATTTTATTTATAGAGCACTTAAAACAGCGACAAGGCCAACCAAAGTGCTGTACAAACAGAACAACATGTAACACACAAAGCGAAATATAAAATGAAGTAAATCAGAAATATAGACATAAAAACGATGCAGATAATGACGACTAACCAGTGTGGAGCATACAGGTTCAAAACACAGATCATCTTGTGTTGAAAGCTATTGAATAGTAGTGCATTTTTAAATGGGACTAGAAAACCGAGAGGGAGGGGGCCTGTCTGACAAGCAGAGGTAACTCGTTCCAAAGTCTTGGTCCTGCTACAGAGAAGGCCCTGTCCCCTCTGCGCTTAAGATGAGTTCCTGGAACTGTGAGGAGCAACTGGTCCGCTGACCTCAGGGAATGTGGTGGGACATACGGTTGTAGCAGATCAGAGAGATGGGGGGGCGCGAAACTGTTCAGTGATTTGTAGACATACAGGAGTATTTTGAACTGGATTCGAAAGTGAGAAATTTAAAGCCATCCAGTCCCTGATGTCAGCTAGGCAGTCGAGCAGAGGTTGAATAGAGCATGTGTAGTGAACTTAACCTGATGTCAAACCTAAGCCTAAGGTCAAAACCCTTGACCTTAAGAACCTTGTGGGACGGAAACTGTCATTTCATTGATTTGAATCCAGAAATACAGGTTCACCCATCCTGAGACTTTTTTTCTTGAAAATCAAGTGAAAGAACACTCTCTTTTTATTATCATTACCATTTTACAAATGTTGATAATCAAAGTGTCTTAGTGCAAACCATTTTAGATGTTGCAGTGAACTAATCAATTTTATTAACTGTAAAACAGTAACAATGATTTTTTAGTTGCTTATGCAAAGTTAGAATTCATGTTAAGGCCTGTTACAGAGTAATCATGTATTTTCTGATTTCTGTCTTTGAATGAGCAAGTGTAAGTTTTGTCCAAGGTCGGAGTCGAAGCAGACATGTGTCTTGTTTTAAAATCCTCTCAGACGTAAACAGAGGAGTTGGCACCTGTTTCTCCAAACTCGCCAAAATATTTCTCTCGCCTGTCTGAGAACAGTTTAATCTGTTCCATAACAATTCTTGCTGTTTTCTGACTTCTAGTAACCTCTTACATCACAAAACACACCCCTGTCTGGTTGATATGGACCAATCAGGGACGCTCAAATATACCGGAAATAGAGCTCTTTAAAATGCCGGTACTTCCTAGTTCTCTCAGTTCGGTGGAGCGCGGAGAAGTTCTGAGATGTTCGCAGTTCTGTGAAGTCGTTTGGGAGAACAGAAGTCCAGCCATGATAAGGCTCTTCCGAGTTGGATTATAACATCTTCCACCTCTGAGTGGAACTTCTGAAGGACTCCACTCATGTGAAGTCCACTTGCTGAAGTGAGCTGGTGTCGGACGGAATCTCGTCACTACTTCGGACGAGTCACAGCCATCCTATGGAGACGCTGGACAGGTAGCGTTAACTGGAACTCCATATCTGCTGATTTATCTTCAGAAAGGTAATGAGTCAAGTTTACTACCAAAGCGTACCGAAGAAAAGCTGGGTTCGAATGGAGAGTGTCGATTCTGGTCAACACTCCCCCTCACACACCATCTTTTACTCCCTTTAGACTTCATTTCCATCTTTAAAATTCTTCTCTCAAGTAGAAATCCTTCCAGATAATTTAGAAATGTCTGTGTAAAGTGCTCATCCACCGCCGTGCGGATAATTGATCATAATTGTACAGTTTTCATAAATGTCTGTGGTGAAGCAACGGAAAATCATGGCCGTATGGTTTTCCTGGTTGTAAAGCTGATTGATTATGTTGTTATTTTCATATTTTGCCAAATTAATGTAAATGTTTGATGTTAAACTTTGATTCTGTAAAATAAATGACCGCATTCATTTTGATGGGTCAAAGATAAATGACGTCTCACGCTTACATTTCATTAAATTCAATGCACGTTTTATTCAGTCCAGAAAAATGAAGAATCCGTTTTAATTGATGAATATATCTCAGCATCTGTTCATCTACACATGTGCCATTGTGTCTTAGGGGGAAGTAAATTTGAGTCATCGGCGTAGAAGTGGAAGGGCATGTTGTGTTTCCGGATAATAGCACCAAGCGGCAGCAGGTATAAAGAGAATGGGGGGGACCCAGGATGGACCCCTGCGGAAACCCCCATTTAAGCTTTGTCGCTGCAGAACTAAAATCCTTGATGGAGACACAAAAGGATCTGTCAGTGAGGTAAGATCTGAACCAGTTGAGGGCTGATCCTGTGACGCCCACCCACTGCTCCAACCTAGCAATGAGGATCTCATGGTCGATGGTGTCAAAGGCAGCTGTGAGGTCCAACAGGACAAGCAGCACAGAATCACTGGTATCAGTGGTTAAGAAAATGTCATTAAAGACCTTCAGCAGAGCAGTGTCAGTGCTATTGAGATGTTTAAAGCCAGATTGGAATAGCTCTTAAGATGGCGTGGCCCTCCAGGAAGCACTTCAACTGGGACTCAACTATTTTCTACAGTAGTTTTGAAACAAATGGGAGTCTGGAGACAGGCCGGAAGTTGGATACGACAGAGGGATCAAGGTTTGGTTTTTTCCAGGAGAGGCTGGACAGCAGCATGTTTAAAGGTTTTTGGCACCACGCCAGTGGATAAACTACTGTTTACTATAGTAAGAATGGACGGACTTAGAGTAGGAAAAACCTCCTTTAGTAGTCGAGGGGGGACCACATCAAAGGGGGAACCAGAAGGTTTCAAGCTGCACATGACCTGCTCTAGAGAAGATAGAGTGATGGGTTCAAAATGGTCAAATAGAGCTACAGACTGAGGTGGGATGGATAGGTCATGAGTTGGAGGGGAAATGAGAGCCCGGGTGGTCGCAATTTTTTCCACAAAGAAATGTAGGAAGTTGTCACACAGCTCAGTCGAGGCTTCCAGAGGTGATGGTTCAGTGCGGTGGAGAACAGGGTTTAGGGTATGGATGGATTATGGATGGAGCCCAGTGAAATACTACCCAGAAACATTTGTACTTAAATGTTTTTCTTCTTTTATGCCATCTATCCATCCATCCATCCATCCATCCATCCATTCATCCATTTGTTTTTACCTGCCTTTCCTTTCATTGTCATTGGGCAGTTGGAGCCTCCAGCAGTCAGGCAGAGTACGCCCTGGACATGTTGCAACCATTCAGACTTACTCACACCTAGGGGCGATTTGGAGTTACCAATCAACCTAACATGCATGTTGTTGGTCTGTGGGATGAAATCTGAATACCTGGAAAGAACCCACGCATGAGCAGGAAGAACATCCAAACGCCACTCAAAGCCCTAGCCAAGTGGCAACCATCTTGTTATGAGGCAACACCACTAACCACTAACCACCATGCTGCCCTAGAGTACAACAAAAATATGGGGGGAAAAAAAACATGATCACTACTGTCTGAATGCTGAGTCAACATAGTTAGTGGCTTGTTTGCCATTTTGTTGTGTAATTTTATAGGCTTATATGACCTGTAATGTATAAAGAATATACGTGCATGTGTCTGTGGACATCCCGACTTAAAAATCCCAACAAAAACCACCACAGTTCAAATCATCTGTTTTTTTGTTTTGTTTTTTAATTATTTTTATAGCTGAGGTTTCATTCAAATATTCAGTTTACAGTAGATCATGGTGTCAAAGAGAGACATGCAGATTTTTATACTGCATGCTTGAGAGATGAAGTTGAGACAAGAATGGAAAAGTGACATCCTGAGTCTATGTTTTTTTTTTTTTTTGTAGTGTTGGATAGATCATTTGAATATGTTTTGGGTGTGGACTGGCTGGTTTTGCATGTATTTTTTGAGCACTCACACACACACACACACACACCATCACACACACACACACAGAGCGAGAGAGAGACTGCTAAACACATCAAATACATTTGGAACCAAATCAACTTTATAGGCTTGAGCAAGGAATGT
>NC_056498.1:84305739-84309428 GCF_014905685.2 Nematolebias whitei
TATTTATTTATTTTTCAGTTGATTGAGTTTGCTGTGTAGGTAGCTAAACAATTTAATAATACCAAAGAACATAGAATCTGAAAATCACCCCTCTCTGTTAAAAAAAGTATATTAAAATAATGATCACAAGTCACGACTGTACTCAAAATCACAGATTTTGTTTTCATCTACCTGGTATTTAGCAACAGAAAGCTCTTTTCCGTTAAAAAAAAAAAAAAGTTACTGTACACTAATTGGACAGTAGCAGTGGACAACTTATAGAAAAGGACATATAGGATGATTAAATCTTTTGGAGCTCAGAATTACCCAGAGCAGGACAAAGACTACTGGACATCAGAGAAACAAACAGAAAACTAGGTTTTGTTTTAACAACTTTTCGCATTGACAATATGAGTACTATACCAAGATTTATCAGACAAAAATACGTTGTGTTATATTTTTGTCTTAATAAAATTATTACATCTTTTTTCCACTATGCTAATTGCTTTTTCACTTCTTTAAATGTGGTTGGACACTTGTTTTTAGAAAGGATTTCTGAGCTAGTGATGACAAATGCTTTCATAGAATGTGTTAGAGCTAAAGGCTTGTGTTTACCATTTTTCTATCTCAATATTTTAATGCTGACCATGTTTATTTAGACTTTCTTTAGATTTTTATCAAGATTTTACTGGCCCATTTCAAAAGTTTAAGGGATGGCTCAATTTTTTGAAATGGGGCTATTTAAAGAAATCATGAGTGGTCACTATCTGGTATATAATGTCTCAATCGTTTGCACTTTCTGACTCAGAAACAATATTAAGTAGAGTTTCACATGACAGTGGAAGCTCTCCATAATATTTAGTTTTTCAGACAAGCTCACAACTCAAAATAGCCTAATGTGAGATTGAGTGTGAATGGTTGTTTGTCTCCATGTAATAGATAGACAATCCAACAATGTTGTACCCTGTCCCTCACCCAGTGACCACTGCAGATAGGCACCTGAGGTCTCATGTACAAAGGGTGCATATACACAGAAACTTCAGAGGTATAAACAATGAAATGACTATTGAAATGTGTGTAGTCCCACACCAACTTCACATCTTTCTACAGTTATTGATCCATTGGCAACACCTTTAAGGTGTGCTGGGAAACAGTTAATGATGTGAAAATATTATTGCACATGCCCGTGACTCATGATGCACATCATAGTGCGGCTTCACAACAGTGAAGGACTGAGTCTGTGCACCCCCAGAATAATATCCTTCACAGCATCATTACAATTCAGTGGTTCACATGAGAGACTTTCTGCTTTTTTTTTGTTTTTTGTTTTTCTGGTTGAAGTATAATTATACTGTACTACCAAGTCACTGGGTGCCTCTGTGTATACAATAGTTATGACAATAAATGCTTGCATAAAGTCTGAAATGTTTCAGCCTCATCTGCAAGCTGTCTTGTAATTAGTGACAGTACCGTACACGCGGTCACTCCTCTTGCTCTTGGCACTAATGCCAGAGGACATTGTGCCAAAGAACATTTTTATGCACCTCTATCTTATTTAAATCTGAATAACACTGCACAAGTTTCTCTTCTTTGTGCTTGTAGACATGAGCTTTGATTATGCAGAAAGGAGAATCACATGTGCATGGCATATTTGTATCCATTTGCATGTTTAAATGGAGGCTTGTCAGGGCAGATGTCTTGTGTACCAATATCCACACCAATTGGAATGTACTAATATGCTACTGTGTTTCAGTAGGATTTCCACACAAGGTTTTGTTCATGAAGCCCCAGCTTCCAACCGCCTTGTACGGAAAAGTGGGTAAATAAAACTGAAGGACAAATGAATTATTAAAATTCTTGCAACACAAGAGCAAGGTCTCTACAACTTGTAGAAAGACCCTGCAAATGTTTTGAAACATTTTGAAAACTACTTTGTGACTGTTGTTTGCAGTTTGCAATAGATACAACCCAGTGCAATACTGGTTGAAACTTGTTTATGATGTCAGAATGAAGTTGACACAACTGTTAAATGATTGTGCCCCCTTGTGGTGTGTCTTTAGTCCTGCTCTTCTTTGTGATCAGTCCCTCTTTTCTACACCTGTTATTTGTTGCAGGTGTTTGCACTTTGTCTCGTCGGTGGTTGTGCATTAAAGTCTGCATGTTGGTACGTCTCATTGTCTGGTCATTGTCATGTCAAGCTCCTTGTTCCTGTGTTCCCTCTTGTCATCCAAGACTGTACATTGTGCTGCCTTTGTTTTGATAGGGTTAGGGTACACCTGGGTTCAACACTAAAGCAATGAATGTGGCAAAATGACCAGACCCAAGAATAACCCAGCAGGCTTCCTGTTCCTGCCTGCGGCCACTCAGGAGGACCTCCAGCGGCTCTGCAGTGTTAATTGCAGCTTTGTGGACTGTGTGACCACTTCCAGCTGACCACTGGCTAGGTGAGTCGCCACAAAGGATTTTTTGAAAGAGTTCCAGCAGCTGTCTGGACTGGTGGATTTTCCTGGGATGCGGGATTTGCTTGAGGAGGTGCTGGAGGAGCAATGTGCTCTGCACACCTATTTTAGGTCACCCGCCTTCCTCGGCCTCAGTCAACCCAGTCCACCAGTATCTTTTGAGCCTCAAGCGTTCTCCACTCAGCAAAGCAAGGCTAAGCCCAAAGTGAGTCCTGCCTCCAGCATTTCTCCGGAGTTGCTTGAGGGATCTGTTCCTCCTGGTCACCATCGAAGGAGGGTCCAACATCGGACCCAGGCCCGGTCCACTGTAAATGGATAAATGGTCAATGGACTACACTTATATAGCTCCTTTCTATCTTATCAAGACACTCAAAGCACTTAACAACACAATCTGTGCCCTCATTTACCCATTCACACAGCACTCTACTATTTCTGTACAAAGAATAATCAGTGCTTTATCACAGTCATACATCGACATGTGACTGCTGGTGGAATCGAACCCCCAACTCTTGCATTGGAGGGCGACTGCTCTAACCACTCAGCCACAGCTGCCCTCTGTACTCTCTCCTGATCTGTCAATGCTTCCTCCTGTGCCTCTGGCAGATTTCAGAGCAGTCCGGCAAGGTTGTACCACCAGAGGATCTGACTCAGCTGATTAATTCAATCTTTATTTATACAGGTTTATCCCACTGAGCCTCGGCGACACATTTACAAGATAGATCTGAAGTTGATGACGTAGCAAAACCTCTATGACAACCCCCTTCCATATCTTCCAGTGGGTGTTAATTGTGACGATCCACCAGAGGTCCCCACATCTACACCAGAGGTCTACATGTCTCCAGAGGTCCTCACACCCCCAGAGGTCCTCACACCCTCTCAAGTGGCTATGCCCCCTGAAGTGGCTACGCTCCCTGAAGTGACTACACCTCTTGCAGTTCCTGAAGTGGCTACACCACCTGCCGTCCCTGAAGTAGCTATGGCTTCTGCAGCCCCTGAGGTAGCTATGTCTACTGCAGCCGCTGAGGTCTCCATAACAACTGCAGCCACTGAGGTCCCCATGAGAAATGAAGCCACTGAGATCTCCACACCTACTTCAGCCACTGAGGTCTCCACACCTACTTCAGCCACTGAGGTCTCTACACCTACTTCAGCCACTGAGGTCTCCATAACAACTGCAGCCACTGATCTCCACAACAACTGTAGTCACTGAGGTCTTCATGACAACTGCAGCCACTGAGGTCTTCATGACAA
>NC_056498.1:84309438-84309653 GCF_014905685.2 Nematolebias whitei
GGTCTTCATGACAACTGCAGCCACTGAGGTCTTCATGACAACTGCAGTCACAGAGGTCTCCATGACAACTGCAGTCACTGAGGTCTCCATGACAACTGCAGTCACTGAGGTCTTCACGACAACTGCAGCCACTGAGGTCTCCATGACAACTGCAGCCACTTAGGTCTCCGTGACAACTGCAGCCATGGAGGTCTTCGTGACAACTGCAGCCATGG
>NC_056498.1:84309663-84359384 GCF_014905685.2 Nematolebias whitei
CGTGACAACTGCAGCCATGGAGGTCTTCGTGACAACTGCAGCCATGGAGGTCTCCGTGACAACTGCAGCCATGGAGGTCTCCGTGACAACTGCAGCCATGGAGGTCTTCATGACAACTGAAGCCATGGAGGTCTCCATGACAACTGCAGCCATGGAGGTCTCCATGACAACTGCAGCCATGAAATTCTCCACAACAGCTGCAATCCCCCTGGTCTCGACAAAAGCTGTAGTCACTCAGGCATCCATGATAGCTGCAGCCTCCCTGGTCCCTGCGACAGCTGCAGCATCCCTGGTCTCAATGCCATCTACAGCTCCCCAGGTCTCTACACCAGCTGCAAATCTGCTGGTTCCAACACCTGCTGCAGAGCTCCTACAGAGTCCCAGTTGTTGTAGAGTCCTCAGAAGATTCGGTCAGAGTCTGGTGTATCTCATTGTCTGGTCATTGTCAAGTCAAGCTCCTTGTTCCTGTGTCCCCTCGTGTCATCCAAGACTGTAAGTTTTGCTGCCTCGCCAGCTTCTTTGTTTTGATAAAAAATCTTATTCCCCGAGTCTCTGTGGTCTGCTTGCATCTGGGTTCAATACTACAGCAACAAATGCGAATAAAGTTGATGAAGTATGTTGAGATGTTCTGCTCTGGACTGCAAAAGTTGTTATTAAAAAAAAATCACTTAAGTCTTTTGAAAAAAATATCTTATGGAGGAGATTCACTTGATTCACTATTCAGCTGCAAAATTACATCTTGCATTTGAGAAATCTTGGAACATTTCTGGAACTTTTTTCAGCATTTATCTTTAATCATTTTCTGGGCTTTCCCTATTCTGTCACTAGGGGCGGCTGTGGCTGAGTGGTTAGAGCAGTCGTCCTCCAATGCGAGAGTTGGGGGTTCGAATCCACCAGCAGTCACATGTCGAAGTGTCCCTGGGCAAGACATTGAACCCCTCATAGCCTCTGATGTGTGTCCCATCAGTGTAAGAATGTGATCTAAAGCTCTGATTAGTCTCATTAGAATTATTTGTTCAATTAGCTTTGTAGAGATCTAGTAGTGCTGTATGAATGGGTAAATGAGGCACAGATTGTAGTGTAAAGCGCTTTGAGTATCTTGAAATAAGATTGAAAGGCGCTATATAAGTACAGTCCATTTACCATTTACTCTGGGATCTGCCATACATTTGACTTACAGACCACAGATTTTTTTTTTTTTCCACTGCAGAGAAAACTGAAGGGCACTGAGTCATCCCTTGTGCCGAGACAGTGAAACAAAGATTCAACACTGCTGACAAGAAATATTTGCTCGTCCCAATTTATAAAGGTAAATTGATAATCTGTGCTAATATATAATGTTTGTGCTGTATATGTGTACAAAACATAAGGACTTGAGTCAGGGCAATGCCAAAACAGTATTTTACATGAGAATATTCATAGTTTGTTCATTTCAACCAGTCACACGTTTATGTCAGGTTTCTTTCTTCGTTGTTAAGTGACATAAGTTTATCAAAAATAGCACAGTTTTCTGCACAAAAAATAGTCTACTTATTTAAAAGTGTTGAAATAACCAAAATAATAATCTTTGCTCTTGATCTGTTTTGTTTTCTCTTTGTGTCTCTGCAGTTTTTACATAAACCAAGCTCTCAGGTCCCACCATGGCTGCTGCTGCTTTCATCACAGAGCACTTAAAGTTCATGCTTGTCTTTTTTAAGAACAATGATGTGGCGATCCTCAATGGGCTGATTGTTCTCGGCACAGTGGCTTGCCATACTGCATACACACTTTTTGCCTTTCACTGTCCATGCTCCTCTGGGAGAAATTACCTCTATGGTCTGGCTGTGATTGGTGCTCCGGCTCTGGCACTTTTCCTCATAGGAATAATGATGAACAGGAACACGTGGAACCTGCTGTTTGAGTGTCGGCTCAGAAAATGTCAGAATCTATCAAGAGTCGCTGCCTTCGCCTTGTTAAGGGCCATGATGGATCAAACTATAGTGGCTCCGCTGACATGGCTGATCATTTCATTTCTGCGAGGCCATGCATATGCATGTGCCCTCAGTGAGTTTATTGATCCAAGGACACTGGAAGGTTTCCCCCAAGGTCAGAGGTCAGAGGTCATGGCTAAACTCCCATGTGTTGAAAGTGTTCCAACGGTGCTACAGAGTTTCTGCGCAGAAATTGATCGACGGCTAAAATATGAATCACAGGTAGAGCAGGACTTACAATATTATTATTACTATATTTCCCACTGCTGAAAGGTGAGTGTTAATGTTATTGTCTGTGTCTGAACAACATAGCTCATGAACTAGCAGACCAATTTTAATAAAGCTCCCAGAAAATAATGGATGTACATTCTGTTGGAGTCAACCCAATTCTTGATTATCATCATAGCTAATTGACATATAAATGGCTAAAATTCAAGCCTTTTCCTGCACCACAAAGACAAAAAGCTAAAAAAAATCAATCAGTTTTACAGATATTAAATTAAAACTTGGTTTGGGATAGCTGAGAGCTGTAAGTAAAGAAGGTCAATCATATCAAGATGGAATAAATGTGTAAATGGGAGGAAGGCTGGTGGAACAGTGAGGCTTCAAGGAGCTGAGGTCACAAAGGTGCAGGACTTCAAGTACTGTCTAGGAAAATGGAGAGTATAGAAAGGAAGAGAAAAAGCGTGTCCAGACAGGATAGAGAAAATTTTCAAGAGTGATTTGTGACAAAAGTGGGTCAGCCAATAGGAATGGTTTACAAGGCAGTTTGGAGACCGGGGCATTTACAAAAAGACTAGAACTGAGAGCTGGAAAAGAACGAGCTGACGATGTTGAAGTTCTCCTTGGGAGTGAAAAGGACAGATAGCATTAGGAACGAGATAATCAGAGTTAAGTTACATAGAGAACTTTTCTAATTGGCTTTTATGTATGTGAATGTTCCTGTAAAGTGCCCTGAGACAACTTTGTTGTGATTTGGCGCTATATAAATAAAATGAATTGAATTGAATAGAGGTACAGCACAGATTGAGAGAAGGTTTGAGAGGCCAGACTGAGATGGTATGGACATGTCCAGAGGAGGGACAGTGAGTGTAGAAGTATGTTAGAAATGCAGCTGCCAGGAAACAAACACACTTAGAGAGGACATGGAGTTAGTTGGAGTGAGAACAGAGTGAGAGGGGAGGAGGATGGCAAACCCTGAAGAGGGAACAGTAGAAACAAAAAGAAGAAAGTTGTAGCTGAGAGCCGCTATCAACAAGCACTTTGGTAACAGTTTCTGTTTCAAATGTGCTCTATAAATAAATATGACTTGACTTGACATACATACATAGCGCTAACACATCTCACAAGATCTTCCATTTTTGCATAAGATCTAGAATGTCATTTTCAAGGCTTGACCTAAATAATGTCATATTTTAAAATAAGATGCTTTTCATCTAAAACTCTGGCATAGAAGGTTACAGATGACATGACTTTAACTGGTTTGTAATAGTGGAACAAGATGGGTGCTAATTAAATTGTCTCCATTTTTCAGTTGATCGGCTGGTTGTTGGTGGCAGGAATGTCTCTGGCGGTGTTCATCATATTGTGTGTGAAGCGCTGCTCTTCTCCACTCAGCTACCAGCAGGAAGACTACTGGTCCCAATACTGCTCACATGAAAAGACCCTGCTGCAACGCACAACATCTGTGCACGCCCGCCTCCTGGCTGCACAAAATGTTAAAAGCTTTTTTGGCTTTGTGGCGCTGGAAAAGGAGGACAAGGAGGAGCTGATGGAGCACCAGAGAGTGAACCCGATTTGCAACACAGACTGGAACAGAATCACGGGGGTCTACTTGTACAGAGAGAAGAACGGACTTCCTCTCTACAGCAGGCTGAACAAATGGGCAACATACAGTCAAGAAAACAGCACTGAGACCCTGGAAAAAGAAATGGATGTGCTCAGCTGACAATGTTTTTCTGTGAGGTGGATTATACCATGGCAGCACTGTGGTGCAGTTGGTAGAGCTGCCGCCTCTCAGCAAGAAGGTCGCCCCGGTTCAAATCCCAGCCCGGAGCCGTTCTGGGTGGAGTTTGCATGTTCTCTCCGTGCATGTGTGGGTTACAGACCAAAAACATGCATGTTAGACTGATTGGTAACTCTAAATTGTCTCTAGATGTGAGTGAGAAAGTGAATGGTTGTTTGTCTCATTTGTCTCTGTGTCCCTATGATGGACTGGAGACCTGTCCAAGGTGTCCCCCGCTCCTCGCATAGTGATGGCTGGACAAGGGCAGTAGTGACCCCCATGACCCGAAAAGGAAGGAGTGGGTAAAGATAATAGATGGATGGATGGATGGATTATAACATTTATTTAAATGGAAACATTCTGAAATATATACATTTTAATACTTCTAGCCAGCTCCTTGTTTCTTTCTTTTTTCTCTTTTGTTAATGTTTCTTTTTTTAATATATATTCATTTTAATTTTATTCCGTTTGAGTTTGGGATACTTTTTAAAAAATAAGAAAAAATCTTATTGGGCTATATTTGGCTGTATTAGGCTGCACAGCTGCAGAAAGAAAAGCTTTGCAGAGAGTGGTGAAGGCTGCACAGAAGTTTTTTTGAGTCAGCCTCCCCACCATCACAGACATTTACACCGCAGAAAGCGGTGAAGCGGTCCTTCATGATGCAGAAAGAGGGCCACCTGCATCATGAAGGACCCCACTCACCCAGCACACACACTTTTTGCCCGGTTCCCATCAGGAAGGAGGTTGAGGAGCATTAAGTGTAGAACCACTAGACTGAGGAACAGCTGTTTTCCTGAGGTTGTTAGACTCATGAATCCCTAATCACGATTATCATCAGTGAAATACCACTTTGATTGGTGATATGTGCTGCTGATTATCCATGTTGCTGATCTCATGCTGCTGATTATTTCATGCTGCTGTATTAATTCATTCATACCCATCTGCTCACACAGACTCATGTCTGGGCTGCTGTTGTTACACTGTATTGTTTTGCATTATTCGTGTTTAGCGTATATCTTAAATCTTTTAGAGTACTGTTTGGTGTTCGTTTAGCATATATCTTAGTTTATATCTTTGATCCTTATTTACTGTTTCTTATTGCAATTTATATTTATGCTATTGTCGGGTGTAACTGGGACCCTGTGTACAGTTTTGTTCCACCTCATGTACCACGTGATGAAATGACAATAAACCTACTTGAACTTGATATATATATATATATATATATATATATATATATATATATATACACATACATACACACACTGTACATACAGTATATACAAACTGGATTCCAAAAAAGTTGGGACACTAAACAAATTGTGAATAAAAACTGAATGCAATGATGTGGAGATGGTAAATGTCAATATTTTATTCGTAATATAACATAGATGACAGATCAAAAGTTTAATCTGAGTAAATGTAACATTTTAAAGGAAAAATATGTTGATTCAAAATTTCACAGTGTCAACAAATCCCAAAAAAGTTGGGACAAGTAGCAATAAGTGGCTGGAAAAAGGAAATTGAGCATATAACGAACAGCTGGAAGACCAATTAACACTAATTAGGTCAATTGACAACATGATTGGGTATAAAAAGAGCTTCTCAGAGTGTCAGTGTCTCTCAGAAGCCAAGATGGTAAGAGGATCACCAATTCCACCATTGTTGCACAGAAAGATAGTGCAGCAATACCAGAATGGTGTTACCCAGCGTAAAATAGCAAAGACTTTTAAGTTATCATCATCAACCGTGCATAACATCATCAAAAGATTCAGAGAATCTGGAACAATCGCTGTGCGTAAGGGTCTTACGCATCTTTCAAATCCACTGATGTGAACCAGTCCCCTGGACGTACAGACTGCATTACTTGGCACAGAGTCAGCATTCTGAACTTGAATGAGCTCAGTTGCCTGTTTAATTGTCTCAGATCCAATATTGGGCAGAGCCCCTTGTCCTTTTTTGGAATCACAAAATAGTGACTGTAAAAACTGCTGTTTGCTTCCTGAGGGGGGACCACCCTTATTGCTCCTTTTTCTAGGAGTGAACAAATCTCCTTTTTCAGATTTGGAGCGAGATCTGGCTGTATTTTCGACATTATAGTCCCTCTGAACTGTAGAAGAGGCTTGCTGAATTGCAATTTGTAACCATGGACTACAGTTCCCATGATCCATTGCGATGGTGCGCATGCCCGCCATGCCCTCACGTTTGAAGCGAGCCTGAATGGCATGTTCGTTTGTGGGCTCACTGTGCCCTCTGCTGGACACAGTTTTAAGTGGGGCGGAGAGTTTAACTCTGTCAGCCGGAGCTCCGCCCCCTTTGTGTTTGAAGTTCGGTCTGGATCTTTTCCAAAGTTTCTCCAAACAGTCCTGTGGGTTTGATGGTTTGCTGGAGAAAAATGGAGCGCTGGCTTTCTGGCAGCTCGGTGAGAGTGAGCCACAGGTGTCGCTGAGCGACAACCGCTTCCGCCATGCTTTTTCCCAGGGCAATAGCTGTGGTGCCCGACAGCCGGAGGATAAAATCTGCTGTCCTGCGGACCTCGTCCAGTGGTTCTGCAACATTTCTCCTTGACTGTAAAGCTTCCTGCAGCTCCTACAGCTTTTCAACTTGATACGCCTGCAGCATCAAGGCCATATTGAGTCACTGTGCGCGGTAGATTTATTCCAGCTGTGTTGCTGAGAACCGGCACTGTTTGCTGGGGACCGTGGGTTTGCTTGCTGATGTGTTCACCTTGGGTGCCAAGTGGGCCGCCAGCATTTCATCCATGGGTGGGATGTGCGAGAGACCAGCTGGCTCCATGTTTTCTTAGTTGAAAAACTGGGAGAAATGCAGGGATAATGGTGCCTTAGGGGATGCCCAGGACCGTGCGAGTTCCGTTAAAAAATCTGAAAACACAGGTAATTTGTACCTCACCGAGGTCAGTTGCCTTGGGAGAAAATAATTACCAGCAAGTCTTGTCTGGAGCTGTCGAGGTGGGGGAGTGGGCCACGGCACCTTGAGAGACTCGGCCGCTCTGCGGCACAGCTCAAACAGGGCTGGAGTGGATCCGTCCGCTTCGACAGGTGCCGCTGCAGTCTCTTGTGAAAAAGCCTCTGCTTCCTCATCAGCACCTGCTTCATCCTCAGAGAGGCCACCTGAGGCTGTCAGAGAGATCTTGTCCGACAGCAGCATGTCCTGAATGTCGAACTTGACCTGGTTTTCATCAGCGTCATCCATGGGAAGGAGCCCATCCATCTGCTCACCCCAGGACAACGCAGTGGTGCTGCCCTCCATCTCGTCGGACTCCAGCTCTGTGGTTGGTCTGAGAGCCTCAGACAGCAGCAGGTCTCTCGCTGCAGTTGAATTTTCTAATGTTTTTGTCAGGAACCCACACGCTTCTTCAGGGTTGATTTTCGGAGTCGGCTTCAATGCGCACATGACTCCGGGTTAGCAAGTGCAGTCTTAACATGCAACATGCCGAGACATACTGGGCAAGCTTCGTGGGTGTCCGCTTCCGAAAGAAAAAATCTGCATGCGCTTGGACACGGACGTGAACCTGGGCTTCCTGCCTTGCTGGCTTTGCTAGAGGCTTTGAGATTTTTCTTGCTCTTCTCCGGCGTCATGTTAGCAACAGAGAAAGAGAGTAAATTTTACCCGTTAGCAAGCTGAACAGGCAGAAAGTTAGCTGTGCTGTTCTATAATTTTCCTCGTTAGCAAGACTAAACAGGGAAGAGCGACCTAGACCAGTTAACAAGCTAAACAGGCTAGAAAAACAGCAAGTGGAAAAATGACCGTTAGCTGGGCTAAACAAGCAGTAAGCAGGATCAAAACCTTGTAGTGACGCCCTAGGTAGGGAGCGAGCTCACCTCCAGGCAGACAGTTGAGTCACATGCAGGGGACCTGCAATCAGGTTAAAGCAAGGTGAAGTGCAAAAAGATTAGGGAAATGAGAACACGCTGCGTATTTATAGGCCAGGAGGGCGGGGCCTCCTGTGTATGCGACAGTCTCATTTGTCTTGACAGGGTGTTGAAAGGAACTTCTTCAGGTTGGTCTTGAGAGGGCACAATCCCCGTTGTACCAAGTGTACTGACCAAAAGGGGACAATTTATTTTCCTTTTTTTTGGTCAAACTTTTCTGAAGATATCACTGGAAACAGTCATGGTTGACACTAAGGGAATACTTAAATAAAATAAGAGATGTCTTATTTAAATTTATTCACAACTTTTATCCAGTCCAAACATTTATTATAAAGAAATATAGACAGCACTAGCTTTTTATGCATATTCTGGTAAGAAACCTAGTTAAACTTTAATAGGCTACACCTCTTTTAGAATTTATGCAAGAATCTTCTCAAGTGATTTATGAGCTTCTCATAAAACTTCAAAACAAATATTTTGCTTGGCATTAAGAAAGTCAACGTTGAAAACAATAAAATGCTAAACAAATCTGTTTATTAAAATGTTCATATAGGCCATGTATAAAATTTGTCAACACAAATGTAATTTTAATGTGATACAAGCTAACTTTAACATTTGCATAGACAGTTTGATACATAGAATTAAATTGTATAGTTGTTTATAACTACTTTAGAAAAACTATCCTGAGGTTCGGGCATACATTTGCTATAATTATTGTAACACTGTGTTTGTGTTGTCAAGTTCTGAACCCGTTTTGTACTGTGTGTTGTACATGTTTAGTTTCAATAAAGCATAAAAAAAAATAATCGGAAGTAGCTGTAAAATTTACAAGTACGCATGCGCGCTGCTCAAACTTCAGGCGGGTTTTTCCACAAACAAAATGGAGTTGATGAATGCGCTACAGTTTCTCCGGTTAAATGAAATTCCTAGAGGTAAAACATTTATTTCTCTTGTCCTCTATTATGCTAAAGCGTATGCTATGTAATGTATTATAACACGGGCTACTGTCTATGTATTTATTCTAAACTAAATGTCTGAGTTTCTGTGCAGAATTTCCCGGTGGGTTCTGCCTGGCACCCGAAACAGCTGTTCAGGGTTTTTGGTCATTTACGCTTAAATTCGTTTGAATGCTCGTGTGTGTGTGCGCGCGCGTTTTAAAAGTCTCTGAAAGAATTTCACACATAAATTAATTCAAGACAAACTCGTCTGTTGATCTAGAAAGTCGATTTCTAAAGTATCTAAACTATTTTTTTTGTTTATATATATAAATCCCGATAGATTAAGCAAATAGGTGCTAAATTATTGGTACTCTTCCCACGAGTACCTTAACTAACAAAAGTTTCTAAATATGTGAGTTAGACTTCAAAAAGAAAAGTTTGATTATAATTACAGACCATTCAAAAAAGAGGTGCAGATTTAAGAGAGCTGTCAAACAGACTGAAGAACACTGAATGTAATTCACATGAGAGGAGAACTGGAACTCGTTAATGGGAGATTACATGTGTTCTGGTGCTTTCAGACTGGGTGGATGCAGTGTGGGAATTGGAGTTTACAGAGAGGAAACCACTAGATGAACCTGTTGGAGAAGAACTGGACGCCTGTACAGACGAAGCCCTCACAACCCTGTACAGCTGTTTACAATCACGTGCTGCTGATCTTCGGCTGTCTGCAAGCAGCGACACAAGCTCTCAGGTAGGAAGAACTGGTTTACTGTGGTTTTGTCCAGACTCTGACTTCGTCTCATCTGCTAGAAGGAATATACCGGTACATATATATTTTTTTATTTACAAGAGGGATTATATTTTAAGACTGATAACTAGGGCTTGGCGTACTGGATAGCTGTCTCCATGTTTTTAATGAGAAGACAACTTCATACCCTGGAGACCGTTCCCACCTGCCTGAAGACTGCTACCATCATCCCAGTCCCAAAAAACTCTAAAGTGACTGGTCTGATTGACTATCGACCAGTGGCCCTCACCCTGATAGTCGCTAAATGCTTCGAAAAACTGGTCATGACTCGCATCAAAACAACCATCAACATCAACGAGGACCCTCATCAGTATGAATACAGCGCAAACCGATCAACAGAGGATGCCATCTCTGTGGTCCACACTGCGCTCAACCACCTGGAGCAGAAAAACTCTTACGTTCATATGATCTTTGTGGACTTCACATCTCTCTTCAAAACCATGATCCCCCAAACTCTGATGGACAAACTATCCACATTAGGACTAAGCCCCTCCATTTGCAACTGGTACTAGACTTCTTAACAAACAGACCACAGTTGGTAAGGATCCACAACCTCTCCTCCTCCACCATAACACTCAGCACTGGCTCTCCATAGGGATGTGTGTTGAGCCCCCTCCTGTTTACTTTGCTCACATGATTGTGCAGCTACCCATCCAGGCTGTCACATTGTAAAGTTTGCAGATGATACAGCGGTGGTGGGATGCATCACAAACAATGATGAGTCCAGCTACAGGCATGAGGTGGAACACCTGGAGAGCTGGTGCAAAGAGAATAACCTTCACATCAATGTGAAGAAGACAAAGGAGATGATTGTGGACTTCAGAAGGAACAAAAACATCTACACCCCCCTGAACATAAGAGGATCTGCAGTGGAAGTGGTCTCCAGCTACAAGTACTTGGGTGTACACATGAATGACAACCTCAGCTGGAGCAACAACACCACCAGCCTGATCAAGAAAGCTCATCAGAGACTCTACTTCCTCAGGCAGCTGAGGCGAGCTGGTCTGGGAAGCTCAGTCCTCACCTCCTTCTACAGGTGTGCAGTGGAGAGCATCCTGTGCTCCAGCATCAACATGTGGCATGGAGGCTGCACAGCTGCAGAAAGAAAAGCTTTGCAGAAAGTGGTGAAGGCTGCACAGAAGTCTGTTGGAGTCAACCACCCCACCATCACAGACATCTACACCTCCAGATGCAGGAAGAGAGTCACCTGCATCATGAAGGACCCCACTCACCCAGCGCACACACTTTTTGCCCCACTCCCCTCAGGAAGGAGGTTAAGGAGCATTAAGTGTAGAACCACTAGACTGAGGAACAGCTTCTACCCTGAGGCTAGACTCATGAATCTCTAACCAGAATAATCACTGTGAAAAATCACATCATGTTGCTGCTGATCTGTTTCATGTTGCTGCTGATCTGTTTCAATGTTGTGTTCATGCATGCTCATCTGCTCACACAGACTCGTTCATGTTTGTGCTGATGTTCGACTTAATGTTTTTATGCTGTTAGTGCTTAGTGTGTTTTTAGTTGATGTTTTTCTTATTTCATATCTTAGATGTTATTACCGTTTTTCTTTTACATTTTATGGATGGATGTAACTGGGACTCTGTGTACATAGTTTCGCTCCACCACATGAGGTGCGAATGACAATTAAGAATCTCTGACTCTGATATCTTGCCACTCTAAACCAGTTAATTTCTTGGAGAATATCAAACCTCTGCTTTGTAGCAGCTACCCAGTCATTTTAACACATATCAGGAGTTTACAGAGCTCACCCTCTGTGAGTCAACAAGGATATCTGCATATATCAAATAGTCTTCAGGTGCTCAAGCAGCGGGGGAGGGGCGGGTTTGCACTCAGTAAGGGAAAGGAGGGGTGTCAATGAAGGTGCAGACTGGGAGGACAGGAAGATTTATAACTCTAGGTAGAGTGTAAGAATATAACATTTTATATCGATATAGTCTCATTTTATATTGTGAATTATATTGTATCGATATTTAAAAAATATATATTGATGTATCACCCAGCCCTAGCTTCAGCAGATTATCAAACGGAGAAGATTCCAGAATCTGGCAGAGATCCAGAAAGAGTGGGATGAGGCGAGAGTCACTGCTTCAAAAACCACCTCCTTCAGTTGCATCCAGGAGATGGGCTACAACTGTCGGGTTCCTCTGTCCTGTTTTCCGATGAAAGTAAAGTGTGCCTTTTATTCAGAAATCAAGGTTCAGGGGTTTGGAGGAAGAAGGGTGAGGAACAGAACCCATACTGCTTGAGGTCCAGTGTGAAATATCCACAGTCAGTCATGATGTGGGGTGCAACGTCCAGTGCAGGTGTTGGTAAACTCTGCTTTCTTAAATCCAAGGTCACTGCAACAGTCTACCAGAATGTTTTAGAGGACTTCATGATTCCTTCTGCTGAGGATCTGTATGGAGATGCAGATTTCATCTTCCAGCAGGACCTGGCCCCTGTCCATGCCACCAGAAGCACCAAAACCTGGTTTGATGCCCATGCCATGGTGCTTGACTGGCCAGCCAACTCTCTGGACCTAAACTCCATTGAGAATCTATGGAGTATTCTGAAGAGGAAAATGAGGAGCACCAAACCCAACAACAAAGAAGAGCTGACAGCATCAAGGAAATCTGGGCTTCCATAACTCCCAGTCAATGCCACAGGCTGATTGCCTCAATGCCACGTCACATCGAGGCACTGATTAAGGCAAAGGAATTCACAACCAAGTATTGAAGATTGACATATCGTTTTGAAAGTACCATATTTTGATTTTGTTTTGATCCTAATTTCTTTCTTTTTTTCTGCAAAAACTGAGAAGTGTGGGCTGATTTTTTGTGACAGTATTCTAATTTTTTTGAAATCCTGTTTTCATGGGTTTCATGAGCTGGAAGCCCAAATTATGTAAAAATAAACAAATAAATACTTGAAATTGTTTAAATTGTGGGCCCTGAATCTATCATCTATTAAAGATGAACTTTTTGAATGGAATTATGGAAGTTAAACAACTTTTCCAAGATGTTCTAATTTTTTGGAACGGGTCTGTGTCTGAGAAATGCTGTGAACACTTGGTTAAAAGAAGGCAGAAAGTTTAAACTATTACTGTATTCTACAGCAACAAATCAGTCATTTAAGTTTGTTCAGCTGTCTGGAGGCAGCATTCAGCACTGCGTCCCATGTTGCAGAGTATTTGGACGATTCTTGGGGAGAATGGTGTGTCAGTCAAGAGCCTGGTTGCTGTTCTGTCCTCCTTTGTCCTGGCTGCCAAAGCCAAAGGGGCCAGCGTACAGCAGAGGGTCAATGGACTGTATGCCGCTTCACTTTACCTGCTGCTGCTGGGACTCCCAGGTGAGAACATTTACACTGTACTCTCTTTGCAACCGTTTATACAACTCAATAAGTTTCTGATTGATTTTGGTTCTGGAAGCTTCAAAAACATAGATCTGTACAGCTTTTAAAACTATTCCAGAAATGTTAGGAACTTAAAAAAAAAAAAAAAAGTAAACCTGTAATTAAGGGTTTTGTTTGAACTTTAACAATCTCACTGTGCAGTTACTTCACTGGCTAACGTCATTGTGTTTAACAAAATTTACTGATTGAGAGTCAGATGTCAGCAAATCAAAAAAAAAAGTAGATGGTTTATAAAAGTAACTATTCTGAAAAATATAAAAGCAGCAAATAATTTGTTAAAAGATGTGCATGTTGTGGGGAGAGGCACTTTTAGTATTGAGCCATGAAGTCTTAGAAAACTGTCCAGCTCTTTTGGAACTGGGAATAACAACTGGTTAACACATGAAAATGCTGGAAATCATTCTGTTATTGCGTGTTGTAGCTTTAAACTTTGAAAATGTAAAGTAATTTTATTTGAAGACTGTATTTGTGTTCAGAGAGTATGAGGATCCATTTTTACACGTTTGTAAACGTGTTGTTTCCAGGAAGCATTGCTAACAGAGTTTTCCATGAGGTTCTGCTGGACGCGTGTTCTGACCTGACTTCACACTGCTGGCCCGAGGACTCTGGGAAGAAGCGCAAGAAGGACATCCTGAAGAGTTCCCAGACTGAAGGCAAACGCTCCAAACCACAACGGAAAGACGCAGAAGAGGTACGGACGGCCCCGAGTCAGAAACTTTGTATCTGTTTGTGCAGAAAGAGTCATTTCTGTAAAAGTGTGAATGTTTATGAAACATTCACTCTGTCATCCATTTTTCTCCTGTACGTTTTCAGCACGATTCTCGTCCCACAGTTTTCAAGCTGTTTCAGCAAATCATAGATCCAAACATTCAGCACGTTAAGGAGAAGTTATGGCTTTTGGTATTGGTGCAACTTTATTTAGCTTTGTGAAATATTTAGCCTTTTCTGTCTTTTTTTTTTTTATCGTAGAAAATGAATTGAGCTCATTTCCCATCCTTCAAATATTTAGATCTGTTTACAACCTTTTACTGCTGCTTCTTTCAGCTTCCTTGTGCAAAAAAAAAAAAAAATTCAGCTACTTTCTGCTGTTTTCTGCTTCTTTCAGATTATTTCTGCAAGTTTAAGCCTTTTTAAAAAATTTTTTTTAAACTATTTCAGCTACTATTAAGATGTTTTTATTCTAATTTTAGCTTATTCAGCTAATGACACAGTTTTTGCACAAATTTCAACTTTCAGCCTAATTGGGCACAATTGTGCTCGCTCCACTCCCTCCTGGTAATTTAAGCTTCTTTCTGCCTTTTTAGCTACCTTTCAGCTGTTTTTTCCCCTTTTTTTTTTGCTAATTTAAGCCTTTCAGATAATTTCCATGTTTTTGTGCTTGTTTCTTCTACTTTCAGCCTCATTGGGCAAACATTGTTTCTGTTTTCTTCTGCTAATTTAAGGTTTTTCTACCTTTTTAGCTACTTTTTATCTGCTTATTTATTTTTGTCCTAATTTCAGCTGTTTAAGTTAGTCAAATTTCTCATGGTAATTTTTGCTATTTTCAGCCTAATTGAATTATTTATTTTAATTTCAACTTATGCTCTTTTCAGCTTTTTTCTTAGTTTCATCTTTTTCTGCTGTTTCAGCTACTTTTTAGCTTTTTTGTGCTAAATTTAGCTTTTTCCACATTTTTTAGCTCATTTCAGCTCCTTCCAGTTCTGCTTCTTTCTAACTTTTCTGCAAATTTTCAGCTTTTGTTTGCTAATTTCAGCCTTTTTTTTTTTTTTTAGCTAATTTACTAGTTTTTCTGCTCTTTTCTGTTTATTTAAACCCAATTCAGGAAATATGTTCTTTCTGCTTTCTTCTGCTAAGTTAGGCTTGTTCTTCCATTTCAGCCACATTTCATCATGTTTTTAGCTAATTTCAGCTGTTTTTCAGCAAGTTCTTCAGCATTAAGCATTCACACTACATTTTCACAGGAAATGCAATTGCTCTAGTTAATTTTTGTATTTGAAGAACACTGAGATGTTTTTATACCACGTTCCTTTGGCTTCATGTGCTGAAGTCGGTGTAGTTGCTGTAGGTTTTATTAAAATCACATTATGTCAGGAAACCTCAACAGTATTCAGCATTCCAATAAACATCAACCATTTTCAAATGGGTTCTGTGTAAAAGTCAAAGAAAACATCTTACTCGTTGTACATATTTTTTTTTAACAGATCATTTTAGATCTAAGGATTGTTTGCTTTTAGATGTCCTGAGGTCCAGGCTGGTCCAGAAGGGATCGGATCGTTTCAGTTGCAGCTCCTGAGCTTCGTATCAGAAAGGCTTCAACACTTCGCGTTTTTAAACAACAGTTTTTATGACAAATCAGGCCCTGGCAAGTCTGAATGCAAAATCTTTAAATGTCTGCAATTTCCAAAGATGTCGTCACCATTCATGCAAACGCTGTTTCTAACACTTTCACACTGCAGTCATGAAATTCTGTGGTCATTTACAAAATAATCAGCAGCACTTCTGAAGCATCCAGGGGTCACACCTGACAGGAATATCCTATAGCTGTGTAATGCAGTGTAAAAGTTGATAAAATAATGTTGCAAGCACTGCTATAACATTTTAAACAGCAGTTTGAGATGACATCAGTCCTCTTTGACCTTGTTCAGTTCATCACTCTTGTCAGAATTAAACTATACTTTTTCAAACTGAGGCTGTTCATGAAGTCGTCTACAAAGCAAACTAATATTTATACATTTTACACAAAAAAATCACTTTAAACATGATCAAACTATTATTCTTGTCAAAAAATCTGTTTTCCTCAGATGGAAATAGATGAGGAAGAGGACGAGGATATTTATTTCTCTGGCAAGGACTTGATGAGGATCAGAGATGCCGTTGCTCTCCTGCTTCAGAGTCTTCTCAGGCTCCTGCAGACATTTCCGCTCAAAGATCAACCACAGAGCGCCAGCCACTGCACGCAGGTAACCCATGGTTTCACCGACATGGCTGCTGCGTGCCGCAGCACGTGTCTTCACGTGTCCTCTGTCCTCTGCAGATCTTTACTAAACTGCTCTACTTTGAGCCTGTCCTTGGGGAGCCAGTCTTTGCAGTGCCACAGTAAGTTTTTTTCCTCCTTTGTCATGTTGAAGAAATGATCCTAAACATGAAAGCTGGTTCAATCATCTCTGCAGAGATTTCACCAAGCTGAAGAGCGTTCCAGAGATGGCTTTCTGCGGCTTGAAGCTGCTGTGTTCACCAAATCATGGAGACCAGAAAGAGGTAAGGTCCATGGTCTCAACATACCACTCTACAGAGATTATAATCTGGTTTGTTTGTAGAGATGTGTGTATATATATTATAAAACAAAAGTGAGGCGTGCATTTGTATTAACCCGCTCCACATTCATTACTTTGTAGAGCCACTTTTTGTTACAGCTGCAAGTCTCTTCAGGGACGCCCCATTAACTGCCAGTTTACTCACATTGATCTAAAATGTGGCGTACCACTAACTAGGAGCCATCTTCAACACAAACTGAGTGCTTACTAGGTTTTATAATTTTATTGTCGATGTTTGAACAAAACAGCTTTAACTTCATTCATCTCATTATAAAATGATTTTAGTTTAAAACTTGATTAAGGCAGTGGGTGAGATGCATTCCTTCAAGGCCTTTAATTGAGCAAACTAAGATTGCTCTGAATGCTATCTACTGCAAGTAAGATAGAGACACTACTCATCGTCAGTAGGCTTGTCACGATAAAGCATAAATCAATTAACATGATAAATGACAATTATCGACCTCATTTTCATTTCAGCTTTATCATTTCTTCGTCTCTTTCTGCTGAAGACACTGGATGACAAAAGGCTCAACGCCAGCGCTCTTCATTGACCCCTCCCTTTCTCCTTTCTCTTTAAAATCTGTTTTAATGATCCAAGATCGTGTTTTTGGATCGTTAAAAGCTGCTAAACTGAGAAACTAAGCTACGAGCTAAGCTAACAGGCCGACCTCAGGAAAAAATCTCCGTCTTGTCGAAGCTCCAAAATTCACAGTTGAAACCCGTGCCTTCGTGTAAAAAGTTGTTTTTCTCTGCAAAAAGAAGCTGAGAACAGGTTTACTGATTTAAACATTTTTTTTTATTAAAAGCTTTGTGTGACAAATGCTAATGCTAAAGAGCTCAAACCACACTGAGCGTCCACCATTTTGAGAACCAAAAAAAAAAGAGAGACTGCCCATGTCATGTCAAGTTGCCTCCCTCCCATTTTTAAAGAGACACGCTGCTCACTCCTTCACTATCCATCCTTCGGTTTAGTCTTATACTGCCATCCAGTGGTCTAAAAAAGGTACTACAATCAAAACAAATTTAACATTTCTTCTTAAATTTTACAATAATTACTAATTATTGTCAAATTTCAAACAATATTATTGTTTAGCTCAATAATTTCTGCGACAATTAATCGCCCAGCAAAATTTGTTATCGTGACAGGCCTAATTGTCAGAAATATCACTGCAAGAGTTTTATTTTATTTTATTTCAAAAATTTGGGACAGTTTTTAATTTTTTTTTTTTAATTATTTGTCTAGAAGAGTACAAAAAGAGAAAATCTTCTATTTCTGCACACTTTTCTGCTTGTCAGAGTAAGATCATGAATACACCATCTTATACAATGATAGGAAGTTTCATCCATCCATTATCTTTACCTGCTTCTTCCTTTTTGAGTCGTGGGGGTCACTGGTGCTCATGTCCAGCCATCACTGTGTGAGAGGTGGGGGTCACCCTGGACAGGTCTCCAATCCATCACAGGGACACATGGACACAAATGAAACAACCATTCAGTCTCTCTCTCACACCTAGAGACAATTTAGAGTTACCAATCAGTCTAACATGCATGTTTTTGGTCTGTGGGAGGAAACTGGAGTACCTGGAGAAAACCCACGCATGCACGGAGAGGACATGCAAACTCCACCCAGAAAGGCCCCCAGCTGGGATTTGATCTGGCGACCTTCTTGCTGAAAGGCAGCAGCTCTACCAACTGCGCCACAATGCCGCCCCAGAAGTTTCACTGATAATATAAACAATAAACATCCTGATGCATGCTCAATAATCCAGGTAGAAAAATCTAAAAAAGCGGAATACAGCTCCTCAGACTGAGGAAGTCTTTTGGATGAAAGACGAAACGTTTCTACATTTTTTTTGGTTGTTTTGCTTTTTTTTTTTTTTTTTTTTTGAATGTCCAGAGGACCAGATTTAACTTTTTTAGATAAACAATAAACATTTTAGAATTTAAACAAATGCTGTCTGTAATGTGCCAGTGATTTGATTTTTGTGTGGAAGTGCTGAGTGTTTGAAGTTGAATCCTAAATATTTATTATTTATGGTTTATTAAATCTGTCTGACTTCCAGTCCTTGCGGAGGGTGTTTCACCGACTCCTTTACGTGATCCTGATGATGAACCAAAACGATGGGAGGAAGCCCTCCCTGCTTGTACCCAACCAGGCCGTCCTCGCCACTCGCGACCAGGCCATCCAGTTTGTTTGGTGGGCAGCTTCGCTTTAATTAACTAACTTAAGGTGTAGAATTTTAATTACTTGTTTTATCACTTAACTTGTACACCTGTCTGTGCATGTTTGTGTCATAAACCACTGGAGAAATGTTGATGAAACTTTCAAGAGGTACTTATTGGGTGTTCAAGTACAGCTGAATTCAACATGGTCACCACAGTCAACCTAACATAGAAAACACAGAAATGGCTACATTTCAGTAAATTGAGCAAATATAAAGTTATAGTTTGTGGCAGTAACTAAGTGACTCAACACATACTCTGAGCTCTAACAGATCACACAAGATCTTATAATGTTGCATGAAATTGAGCCTTGGTTCTTTTTAAGGTTTGAACAAAACGGCTTTAAGTAAGTTAAGTGCTATGTGTTGTCATCATTGTTCGTTCCCATTCAATGATGAAATTAGTGCTCTGCTTTTAACCCATCGCACCTGAGATACACCCAGGTGGAGCAGTGGGCAGCTATGGAAGCGCTCGAGGAGCAATTAGGGATTAGTTGTCTTGCTCAGAGACACCACGACATGTGGGCATGGCGGGGAGTCGAACCTCATCTTTCTGGTCCCAAGTCATCTGCTCTACACCATCTCTGTCTCACAACAGCATCATTTAAACATCATTTCTCAACTTAGAAATATTTTTGTTTAAAATTGGCTTGAAAAGTGGCAAGATCTATTCCAAGAAATGAATAAAAAATCAGGATGTAATTTCATGGTCCTATTGAATTGTTTTATAGTAAGTCTTTTTCTTTTTAACTGGTTTGTTCTACAAAGTTTTTAAGAGGAAAGCAAATCGGTTGAACTGTTTGGAGAATTACATCTAAGGGTAACACGAAGTTATTTAATTCATTATAAAATGCATGATGAAAAAAAGCTTGTTCCGAACTTAAAATTGTATCTGGTCAAGCTGGAAAATGATCCACTTCAACAGGTTGTGAGCTTAGTAATGCACAGTGATACAAATATTGTTCTTAGATTGTCCTTGTGTGATTCTAGTCATCTTGTGAAAGAGTTGGAAGAGCTGGCTCTACCTTTCCTTCAAATCCTCCTGCAGCATATCTGCATTCAGGTGAGTTTACAGCTAACACTACTGTGAAAACCAACTTATTTATACACTCTGAGATGGTACTTGTTCTAGTTGGAAGTGTTTTCCTGTTGCTTTGCCATTAGCCTGTATGTAAATAGTTAACTCAGCTTTCTGATGTGTAGATGGTGGAGAAAAGTGAGTTTCGAAGTCACGGAGCCCAGGCTGTGGGTTTGTTAACATCTTCTATGGCAAGCAGAGACTACGCTCAATTCATCAAGTGGTTATTTACCTTCTCCAGACACTCAAAGGTAACATCTGTTAGCTAATCCCAGTAAATGTTTTAAGAAGTATTCAATTTATTTTCTTATACAAGGAAGAGGGGAAAAATCACAGCAGGTTAAACTTTCTCTAGGACTAAAAATGCATCTTTTTGTTTGTTTTATAAACAGGAATTTTATTTATTGCCTGTGGAAAAACTGCATATAAATCCCCCTAACAAGATTGATATCAGTAGCTACAGTCTATAAGTCTATGCTGTTGCTCGGATTCAACTGTTCTGTTTGGTTTCTGCAGATGGTGCACCGTCTGTTCTCCATAGACGTCGTGATGGTTTTGCTGGAGCAGCCTGAAAGAAGTCTGGAAGAGTGTCAGGATTCTGAGCTCGCAGGCTTCCTGCCACATAAATTTCTGATCCAGGACCTGCTTTTTGCTCGACGGATGGACACATCGTCCACTGTGCAAGGCCACGCCCTCTCGTGTCTGGCTCAGTGTCTGGAGCTGCCATCGCTCAACGTCACTCGGGCAGTTCACAACCTCTTCTCAGCCAGTGAGAAAACGCATACAGACACATCTAACTGCATTAAAACCAAAAAACAGATGTTCAAATAGTTTGAATATAATGTAACGTAATATTTTTTTGTACCAGTGTCAGTTATATCACATGTGGTAACCATAAAATGGAAACTAAAACTGTTTAAAAAATATACGGAAGAAAGTAAGAAAAAAAGGGGGATGGGGACTTGATTTTGATTAATTTATCGAAATCCTAACTTTTTAAAAATTATTTATTTATTTAATCCCGCAAATTTTTTATTAATTTTTTTGTAATCAACTGTGAGCAATAACCTAACAAAGTCAGGTCCTCCCGACAGATAAAAAAATAAAAATCAAACTTGTTGAAAGGTTTTGTCTTTTATCCAAAAGACTTCATCAGTTTTTTGGACTGATGAGGACTGATGAAGTCTTAAAATAAAAGATGAAACATTTCAACAAGTTTTTTTTATTTTTATTTTTTTATTTTTTTTTAATCCGTCCAGAGGACCCGATTTAACTTTGTTAGGTTTTTCTACCTGGATTTTTGAGCAAACTAGAAAATCTGCATGCCGTGATGACCTCCCTTATAAGTCTAGCAGCACAAATTATAGAAGAACCAGTGTCATACAGTCTCAACACCAAGATTTTTAACAGAGCTGGAGGCCAGATTAATGCAATCCAAGGATGGCAAGACTGCAAAATGTATTCCTAAGATGCTCCGGTCCAAAAACCAAAATCTGTCTTGTCTGTGTTCTAAAGCAGAAAATTTAGGGTCATCTAGGTTTTTATATCTTTAAGACATGCTTGTAGTCTAAGTAGCTGATTGGATTCATTGGGGTTCATGGACAAATATAACTGTGTATCCTCAGCATAACGATGAAAATTTATACCGTGCTGTTTAATAACTTTACCTAATGTAAGCATATATAAGGTAAAGAGTATTGGTCCAAGCACTGAACCCTGAGGAACTCCATGACTAACTTTGGTGTATGAAGATTTATTATTTACATTTACAAATTTGAATCTATCATACAAATATGCTTTAAACCATTTTAGAGCCGTTCCTGTAATTCCAATTTCATATTCAAGTTTCTAGTAGAATATTGTGATCAACTGTATCAAATGCAGCACTGAGGACAAACAGGACCAGTGTAGACACCTGTCCATTGTCTGAGGCCATGAGAATATCATTAGCACCGTTCACCAGTGCTGTTTCTGTGCTATGGTGAGCTCTAAACCCTGACTGAAACTCTTCAAACAAATTATTTATTTGCAGATGATCACACAACTGACTTGCAACTATTTTCCCTAGAATTTTTGATATGAAAGTAAGATTAGATACAGTATGGGTCTATAATTGGCTAGGATTCCTGAGTCAAGGTTATGTTTCTTAAGTAAAGGTTTAATTACAGCAATCTTAAAACGTTGTGGTACGTAACCATTTATTAGAGACAAATTAAGCAGATCCAAGAAGTGGTTATTAATTAAGGGAAACGCCTCTTTAAATAGCCTGTTTAGGATGGGATCTAGCAGACGTGAATGGTTTGGATGAAGCTATCACTTTTGACAATTCAGAGAGTTCAACAGGACGAAAACAGTCTAAAAATGTCAAGAACATGATTTATGTTTGAAGTTGTTACATCTGACACAGAACCAGAAGCGATACTAGGAATCAATCCATCCATCCATCCATCCATCCATTATCTTTACCCGTTTATTCAATTTTGGGTCACGGGGGTCACTGGTGCCCATGTCCAGCAATCACTGTGCGAGGGGCAGGGTACACCCTGTACGCAAGTCCATCACAGGGCCACATAGAGACAAACGAGACAAACAACCATTCACTCTCTCACTCACACCTAGGGACAATTTCAGAGTCAGAGTTTCTTTATTGTCATTCGCACCTCATGTGGTACATGTGGTGGAGCGAAATTATGTACACGGGGTCCCAGTTACATCCAACAATAAAATGTATAAGAAAAACAGTAATAACATCTAAGATATGAACTAAGAAAAACATCAACTAAATATACACTAAGCACTCATAACATAAAACATTGAACATCAGCACAAACATGAACATGAGTCTGTGAGCAGATGTGCACGCATGAACACATCAACATTGAAACAGATCAGCAGCAACATGAAACAGATCAGCAGCAACATGAAACAGATCAGCAGCAACATGATATGGTTTTTCACAGTGATTATTCTAGTTAGAGATTCATGAGTCTAACAGCCTCAGGGTAGAAGCTGTTCCTCAGTCTAGTGGTTCTACACTTAATGCTCCTTAACCTCCTTCCTGAGGGGAGTGGGGCAAAAAGTGTGTGTGCTGGGTGAGTGGGGTCCTTCATGATGCAGGTGGCCCTGTAATTTAGAGTTACCAATCAGCCTAACATGCATGTTTTTGGTCTGTGGGAGGAAACCGGAGTAACCGGAGAAAACCCATGCATGCACGGAGAGAACATGCAAACTCCACCCAGAAAGGCCCCTGGACCGGGGTTTGAACCAAGGACCTGCTCGCTGAGAGGCAGCAGCTCTACCAGTTGTGCCACCGTGCTGCCCGATACTAGGAATGTTGGTTTGAATTTTTTCACTAATTGAAATAATTTTATTTATAAAGATTCTCATGAAGTCACTGATTATAGTTGTAGGGATACATGAATCAACAGAGATGATTTTTCATTAGACTAGCTATGGTACTGAAAAGGAACCTGAGGTTATTTTTATTCTCATCAATTAAAGATGAATAATATAAAGTTCTAGCTTTACAGAGAATGCTTTCTTATATGTTAGCAGGCTATCTCTCCAAGATATGTAAAATTCTGCAACGTTAGAAGAAGCGCCATTTTCTTTCCAGCTTTCTAGACGCCTGTTTTAAAGTACCGATACGTATGTACCTCATTTGAACCAAGGAGCCAATCTCCTCTGATTGATTACTTTCTTTTTCAGCGGAGCAGCTTTACTGAGCGAAGTTTGCGAAGAAGTTGTAAAATTATCAACCAGATGATCTATGTCACTGCTCTTTGATGTGTTACTCTGCAAGACAGAGGAAAATGATGGACAAGGTTCTTTAAATTAGGTTAGTGTTTTCTGATAAGCATCTGCTAAGATGAAATTTATTCTCAGTGACTGTGTAGTCATTTAATGTAAACTTAAAGGTTATTAAAAATGATTGGACAGGAAAGGATTTTGAGGATGTATTACTAAGTCCTTAATTTCTATGCCATAGGTCAGAACCAGATGATGATTATGAGTAGGTATTCAGTAGGAATGTGCGATATGGCATAAAATTCATATCACGATATGTATTGTGAAGGGTGGCGATAACGATATATATCGCAATATGTTTTTAGTATAAAACTTGCTAAAAAAAGCATAGGGTGTCCTTTTGCCATCATATGTTTTGAATTAAGAAAATTCCACTACTAGGTCCAGAGAGTTTTTAAATAATAAACAAATCAAGTATTAGGCTTTTTTCTTGTATTGCAAAACAGTGCAAAATATATCAAATGTAGTTTTAGCCATATGTTTTAAACAAAAATATATGTTAACTCTTAACAGTTTCCAGTCTTACTTAAGAAATGAACAGCAACAGAGCAGCAAGTGCACGCTGAAAACACTTCACATTCCAACCTTCTAGTGGGTGTCTCCTTCCGCTTTAATGGAGAGCTGACACAAAACAAGTCTGTGGCTTTGACCAAAGTGTCTCGCAGTAAAATCGCACAACACAGCGTTCTTTTCACAGATCAGAGAGCAGGTTTCTCTAAAGCTGACCAACGCTTACTTTAACTTACGATGGAACCCCCCCACCCCCCAAAAAAAACTTTTGACGGAACACAGCGTGTTGCGCATGCATCAGAATACCAACACTACGGCAAGCCGGCTGTAGTTAGCTTGTAGCTTCACCACTTACTTAGCTCTCGAAGAAAAGACTTTAACGCCACTTCCAAAAAAGTTCAATCTGGTCCTGTGGACATTCAAAAAAACAAAACAAAGCAAAAAAATATAGAAACGTTTCGTCTCTCATCCAAGAGACTTCCTCAGTCTGAAGTGCTGTTTTCAGCTCAGTCTCTTAAATAGCACCTTCTCAGTGTGGATCAACCAGTTTGCTGCTGACAACCAAAACCAGCTGCTCACATGGTCAAGAAGGACCATCAGCCTAACAATGGATCATTAGCACACTGATGGCTGTTTACTATTCACAGGGGGCTGAGTGATACTAGCAATCACAGCATTGTAAGAGGGGGGACAGTTGAACCCGGAGGCCTCCACCCCTGTTTAATGATGGACGATTTCTTTTCACAAAGATGGCCTCCTTTACTCCTCTCTCAAACCATCGTTCCTCTCTGTCCAGGATGTGGACATCTTCATCCTTGAAAGAGTGACCGCTGGCCTGGAGATGAGTGTAGACCGCAGAATCCTGGCCTGATGATGTTGATCTTCTGTGCTGGGCCATCCTTCTGGCCAGTGGCTGTTTAGTTTCCCCGAAGTAAGACTGATCACAGCCCTCCTGACACTGAACAGCATACACAATATTACTCTGTTTGTGCCGGGGGACTGGATCTTTGGGATGAACCAGTCTTTGCCGTAATGTATTTTGGGGTTTAAAAGCCACTGGGACGTTATGTTTAGAAAATAAACATCTGTTTCTCTGATACTCCCTCAACATACGGAATGACCACTGGTCTGGGTCTGGGTTACTCATTTTCACCTGATGGCTGACTGGAGTCCTGTTTGGGTTTCTTCTCTGCTTTCAGGAAGGCCCAGTTAGGATATCCACATTGCTCTAGAGCCTGTTTTGTGTAGGATTTCTCCTTCTGCCTGGCTCCCGAGTTAGTGGGGATGCTGTCTGCTCTGTGATACAGAGTCCTGATGACTCCTAACTTGTGCTCCAAAGGGTGATGGGAGTCAAACTGCAAATACTGGTCTGTGTGGGTGGGTTTGCAGTACACCTCAGTTTGCAAATGTCCTCTATCAGAGACTGAGACCTCACAGTCCAAGAAAGCCAACCTGCCATTTTTTACATCTTCTCGTGTGAACTTGATGTATTTATCCACAGAGTTGATGTGATCAGTAAAATGTTGGACTTCCTGGGATTTAATTTTAACCCAGGTGTCGTCAACATACCTGAACCAATGACTTGGTGGTGTCCCTGAAAAGGACGTCAAGGCTCTCTTTTCTAGCTCCTCCATGTACAGGTTGGCAACAATAGGAGAAACTGGACCCCATAGCACACCCATGTTTCTGCCTATAATATTGCTCCTCATATGTGAAGTAGGTTGACTGCAGGCACATTTTCAAGAGTTGACACAGTTGTTCTGTGGAAAGCGTGGTCCTGCTGCTCAGAGTGGTGTCCGATTTTAATCTTAAACTGACCACCTCTGCTGCATCATCAACAGGAATGCACGTAAAGAGTGATGTGACATCAAAAGAGACCATTGTTTCATCAGTCTCCATGATGACATCCCTCACCTTATCCACAAAGTCCATGGTGTTCTGTATGGATTTAGTGGAAAGATCTGATGTTCAATAGTCCACATTTGATGATTTTATTTGTTCTTGTAAAGTAGTTGTTTATTTTAATAAGATTTTTATGGTTTTTATCTTTAGAGCTGATTTTTGGTTTATTTAAATTGAGCCATGGGCAAGTTGGCACTGTTGCAATGGGGTTTGGTTGGGTAACGGAAAAGCAGAAGAGAGGTGTGGAAGACTACATCTCTGCTTCCTGGACTGATTTCTAGACTGGACCGTTAATTGTCAATAATCTGGCTGTTCAACTGGATCATTTAAATTTATAGAGAATTGCAGCTCCATTTAAGGTAGGATGGATTGCATCTCTCCGCATCAGACTGGGTTTTCCCCAAAATGCAATCCAATTATGTACAAAGCCCACGTTGTTTTCAGAACACCACCTGTACGCCCAGCAGTTGAAAGCCAACATACGTCTAAACACGCTGGATAAAACTACGGAGTCAGACAGTTTTTTGCGAAGTTACACTCTGAAGCAACATTAATTTTAGTGACCCCTGATTTGCGTAGCCGAGCGTCATTTTCGCTGATGTGAATAATAATTTTACTGTATGTAGCCTTAGCTTTAGCCAGTAGTTTCAGGTTGGATTCAATGTCGCCTGCTCTGGCTCCTGGAATGCATTTGACTGAGGTTTGAGTCGCAGTTGCCACGTTTCAGACTAAATAGCTGCCAATAACCAGGGTCTGCTTCTCGGCGGGCGTCTCACTAAACACGGAAAACTGATTTGAAACTTGAACAGGTCGGCGGTTGACCGAGGGCTTAGTTTTAGTATTAGTATCTGTATTAATTAATCTGTACTAATATTTAATCTGTATTACTAATTAGTATTAGTATTTTAAACTGTCTATACAACATAATACTGTCCCAGATGCCTGGACAACAGCTTTTGTGCTTCCATTATTGAAGGGAGGAGACCCCACTATACTGAACAATTATCTACCAATCTCCAAACTCTGTATTTTAGATAAGGTTTTAGAAAAACTGATAAATTCACAAGTCAAAAAGTATTTGGACTCTTAATATTTTATCTTCCCTCCAATCTGGTTTCAGGGAAACAACAGCACAATGACTGCTTTGCTGAAGTTCTATTTCGTATAGGCTTCGCCCTTTAAGGCCATTCGCTAGTGGGTTTTATCCCGTTACGCAAAGCGTAGCACTGACAACTTTAGTCCACGTCCACCTGTCGTGTGGGCCCCACCCGGTCCGTATAAATTACGTTGAGAGTGGGTAATCGGCTCCCGTTTTTTTCAGCAAGCAACCAGCACTGATCTTCCAAGAATGCGATGTCCAGCACCAACACCATCCGCCTGTGCCTGTCCTGCAAGACTGGCTACATGCTGAGTTTTGACCGGCACGACACCTGCGAAGGATGCCTGGGTCCCCGCCACGCCGACCTCGCCTCCTCCTGCCATCTCTGTGACCTCCTCCCTCCCGAGGAGAGACAGAGGCGAGCAGCCTTGTTCAAGGCTGACGTCGAGGAGCGCCTCTCTGTGGCGGGGGACAATTCGCTGGACGACGCCATCGCCTTTTTTTACGCCGAGTCTCGGAGCAAATCGGATGGTTTCTCCGGGACGGGCGACGTCAGCAGCACCCCCGCTGCTCATTCCCTCCCGGAGAGAGTAGTGTTGGAACAAGGGGGGCCGAGCGGATGCTCAACCCCCCAGGCCTTTCCGCATCAGCGACCACACCGCTCCCAGCCGTCGGTGCCCTCCTCTCAGAGCTGCCTGGCATAATCCAGTTGGCGGCTGACACGAAGGGACTTTCCATCCCTCCCCTTCCCCCCGCCCAGATCGGATGATCTAGCGGGAAGGTTTGGCTCCACCCCAGCTCGCTGCCCTGATCCCATCTGGCCTCGTTTCCCAGCAGTGACATCCTACTGGAACGAGGCTGCAGCTGGACCTGGTAAACTGAGAGCGCCCGTCTCCACCTTCGCTCCCATCACCAGAGTGGAGGGGTTTACTGAGCAGAACTTTCCCTCGGTACCCCCCCGGAGCCAAGCCTGGCGGAAGCACTCGGAGCAAAAGTGTCCAGGTTGGACCAGCGCCCCTTTCCCCCAGGGAGACACGACCAGACAGTGACGTCACTCTCCAACCGAGCCCACCAGTGTGCGTTCCAGGTGGCGGCAGCGAACAACAATGTCGCTCTGCTGACCTACAGCATCTCCAAGAGGCTGGAGGAAACAGACCTGCCTGAAGAGACCAAGAGCTCGCTCTGCAAAGCGTCTGACGTCATCTTCAACCTGTGCGCCTCCTCTGCTGTCTGCCTGTCTCGCATCGCCACCAGGATGACAATGATCCAGTGGTCCACCTGGCTCCGACACTCCCCTTCCTTGCCGGAGAAGTTGCAGAAAGACCTGATGGAGGGCCCCATCATGACGGACGCGCTGTTCGGAGCCAATTTCAAGGCCATGCTCAAAAAATCAAAGTCTGAGGAGGTGTCGAAGACTGCGCCACCTGATGAAGCTGCACTCCTCCTCCCTCCCCCCCGCCCGTTGGAGGGCTCGTCGTGGCCAGAGGCAGCAACAGAGACGCTCCACAGCTGCAGCAGCGTCCTCCCGCCCCGCTCTGCTGCTGGCCCCTCCCGTCAGAGAACAGCCCTTCTCATCCCGGCAACCAGCAGCTCAGCGTTTCCCCAGAGACCGCCAACAGGCGCCGTCCTGGAACAACCAGCCGCAGGGCTCATGGGGGAGAAGATTAAGAAATGACTCCTTGCGGAGGATGTGTGAGTGCATAATGATGACTTGAGTTTTGAAATAAAACAAAAACATCATTCAGAGATTAAAGTGTCTGATTCCAGCCTGACTGTCAGTTCGAATGATCTCACAGCGGCTTCTCTTCACACATCCTTCACACAAATTGAGCCGGTGACCTCAAAACAGGGTTTTAAAAATCACCGCAGCTCGAGAAAACGCACAAAATGCTCGCTTAACACAGCAGCTAAAAATGAATGTTTTCAGCTAACTGAGCCCAGAAGAAAACCTCGCTTTCAGCCCAGGTGGTGTTTTGCTTCGTTTGATCGCAGCAGAGACAAACATGTTTCCTCACGGCAGCTGCAGCCTCCACCCAAACAACGCCGCACTGCTGAAGGCGCGCACGCCTCCCCTCAGCGCACGTTAGCTCACATCAACCCTGATGCGAGCCCACAGCCTGAGCGCGGCACAAAGGCGCTTCCAGGGCCCTTTCAAGAAGGCCTCCCCTTGGGTCGCTCGGACGCTCGGAGCACGTCTCCGCAGCACATGACGGCGGTGGAGGCCTTGACTTGGCTGACGTCCGTAAAAGACATGACGCAACACAAAAACGTGTGCCTGCTCCCAGAGCGTTATGCAGAGTGGCAGCAAGCGTGCTCCCTGAACAGCTGGATGGACCGTCTTATCAGCAGGGATTACACGCTGCAGTTCGCAGTTCAACCCCCACCGTTCAGAGGGATTATAGAGACAGTTCTGTCATCGTCAGAACCGATCTTGTCCCTTCATGCAGAAGTTCAGGAACTACTAGTAAAAAATGTAAATTCCAGGGTTCCCAACGGAGAGGAAAACACAGGTTTTACTCACGTTACTTCCTGGTTCCGAAACAGACCGGAAGGATGAGACCCATCTTGGATTTATCCATTTTCAACAAGTCGATCATGGAGAGACAGTTTCACATGCTGACGACCAGACAGCTGTTAAACAGCATTCACCAAATTGACTGGTTTACCTCCATCGATCTCAAAGACACCTATTTTCATATTCTAATCATTCCAAAGCACAGAAAGTTCCTGCGCTTCTCCTTCCAAGGGACCCATTACCAGTACAACAGGCTCCCGTTCGGTTACTCCCTCGCACCACGCACGTTTTCAAAATGTGTGGAGACGGCCCTGCAGCCGCTACACAGAGCAGGGATGAGAATTCTGTTTTACCTGGACGATCTGCTGTTGCTGACCCAATCCAGGCAGGAAGCAGCGGCGCAAACCAAAGCGCTGACGTCACACCTGTTAAACCTGGGCTTCGCCATAAACTGTGAGAAGAGCTTGGTTCTCCTGGCCCAGATGATCGTTTATCTGGGAGTGGAGCTAAACTCAGTCCCTATGAGGGCCCGTTTATCACAAACGAGAGCCAAAACTCTAAAAGACCAGCTCCGCCACGTAAAGCCCGGCAGATTAGTGACAGCTGTCTCCATCATGAAACTGTTAGGAACGATGTTGTCAGCTCACGCGGTGGTTCTGTTGGACCTACTTCACATGAGACGCCTCCAGAGGTGGTTCGCTCGTCTGCACATAGAGCCATTAAGGCAGAAGAGGCAGATGATTTCTGGGCCCCCTTCCGTGGGAACCGACCTGAAACATTGGAGAAACCCTCTCACTCCGTCGGAAGGAGTCCCTGTCAGCAGACCTACGTCACACGTCTCAGTCTTCACAGACGCGTCCCTGCCAGGTTGGGGAAGAACGTGCCTGTCTCAGGTGGTGGGGGCGTTGTGGCCACCTCACACATCAGCTCACATAAATGTTTTGGAATGTCTCACGGTTTTGAATGTGATCCAACATTTTGCTCCTGTGTTACAGAATCAGCATGTTCTGATTCACACAGACAACAAGGTGACTGCTGCTTACATAAACCGGCAGTGGGGCGTGCGCTCAGCCCAAATGTTACACATTGCGAGACAGCTGCTGTGTTGGGTTCACAAAAACCTGCTCTCCATCAGAGCAGTGTACATCCTCTGCGTCCTGAACAGAGGAACAGACATAATGTCCAGTGGCAGTCTGCGCCACGGGGACTGGAGTCTCCATCCCGAGCTGATTTATTGGATTTGGGAGAAATTTGGCAGAGCAGAAGTGGACCTATTTGCCACATGGGAGAACGCCCAGTGTCAACTATGGTTCTCACTGAGCCCATGGGACGACCCACCGTTAGGAGTGGACGTGTTTGCCCACAGTCCTTGGCCCAAAATGCTCCTTTACGCATTTCCCCCAGTCCCTCTAATATCACGGTTTCTGAACAGAGTTCGGGAGGAAGAACTGTCAGCCATTCTGATAACCCCTGAGCGCGTGAGCGCCCTGTGGTTTCCAATCCTGCAACGTCTGTTATCGGGTCGTCCGTGGAAACTGCCGTGGAGGGATGATGCTATCCTCCAGGCGGGAGGAGTGATCAGGAGTCACCCAGAAATAGGCCAGCACCTTTGGGTCTTGCCGCTGAGCGGATCTGCTTAGAGAAGATGGGTCTCTCTCAAGAAGTAGTGTGCACAATCCAGGATTCACGTGCTGCCTCCACCACAGTGCTGTACACATCAAAGTGGACAGCTTTTCAACGCTGTTGTACGGAGAAAGGTGTAGAGGCCATCTCATGTCCACTAGGTGGTGTGCTGTCCTTTCTGCAGCAGCTGATGGACAGAAATCTGGCGTTCAGCACAATTAAAACGTATGCTGCAGCCATTTCCTCCTGTCACGAAGGCTTCGGTAACAGAACAGTTTTTAATCATCCGCTGATGAAGCGTTTTTTTAAAAGGTGTACGGAGGCACAGACCGGTGTCACGCCCACTAGCTCCACAGTGGGATTTAACAATGGTTCTGCAAGCCCTTATCAAAGCTCCTTTCGAGCCGTTAGATCGGGTTTCGATTAAATTCTTGTCACTTAAACAGCCCTGCTGTTGGCTTTAACATCCACGAAGAGAGTGAGTGATTTATCCACCCTCTCTGTTGCGCCGTCATGCCTCAGGATTCAAGTTTATGGCAGTTCAGCTGATCTGAGTCCTAACCCAGTGTTCATGCCTAAAAACATCACAAGCTTATTTAAATCGAGAATGATAACATTGGAGGGGTTTTTCCCCCCTCCCCACAAATCTGAAGAATAATCTTTGTTTTCATCTCCTCTGCCCTGTGCATGCGTTGGCATGTTACGTAGCACGCACGGCCACACTGCGTCAGACTCAACATTTGTTTGTGCATTATAGAGATGCCTCTGCAGGTCGCCCATTATCCACCCAGCGCCTGTCACACTGGCTGTGTGAGGCCATTTCTGAAGCATACAGAGCATCAGGTTTAGAGCCCCCTGACAACCTCAGGGCGCACTGACCAGAGGAATCGCATCTTCGACAGCCTTGCATAATGGTATGACAATGCAGGATATTTGCACTGCGGCCGTGTGGTCATCGCCCTGATCATTTATTTGCTTCTATCTGCGTGATGTGTCGGCTCGTTCCATGGCGCATTCTGTTCTCAGCGCCTTAACAGAATGAATCTTATTGTTTTCATGGAATTTCATTTAAACTCTCATCTGACTGCACGCAACTACAGTGTGAGACATTTATTATCAGTCACAAGTTTGTGACTGTTGATCTTTTTCTAATGTTACTAATCAGTTCATGACTACTGTTACCAATCAGTTCATTTGATTACTAATCAGTTCAGTTATTATTAATCTGTTCATATTGAAGAGCTGTTGATCTGCTCTGTTCAATGTTTTCAGCCTCTCCCCTTTTCCCCATCGAAAACTTTTCTCTCCGGGGCGCCCATGTACACGGAACGCGTAAATTACGCAGCGCGCGTCTGTGCATGGTGCGCGTAATTACGCACATAGAAGGCTGAGTGTTTAAATGGTTTTTGGTGCAAGCGGGCGCTTCATATGGTGTCTGAACGGACCCAGTGAGGCATAGACTACATCCTGCTTCGCCTTTTAACCCACTAGCGAATGTCCTTAAAAGGCGAAGCCTATACGAAATAGAATGTTGGTTACGTACTGTAACCCCCGATTCTAGGAGTATAGGCGTAGCCCTTTAAGCTCTGGGCCTCACTGGCTCTTAAATGGCTGAAGAAATAGCTATTTGGGAGCGTATTACCCACTCAACGTAATTTATACGGACCGGGTGGGGCCCACATGACAGGTGGGCGTGGACTAAAGTTTTCAGTGCTCCGCTTTGCGTAACGGGATAAAACCCAATAGCGAATGGCCTTAAAGGGCTACGCCTATACTCATAGAATCTGGGGTTACAGTACATAACCAACAGTTTTTAATTATGTTGTTGAAGCTGTGGATGCTAAGGATTACTGTGCTGCACTTTACTTAGACCTGTCCAAAGACTTTGATACTGTAGATCATGACATCGTATGCCACAAGCTCTCAGATATTGGCTTGGTTCTCAAATTATCTCTCAGGTCACAGGCAATGCGTTTAAGGTCCCACTCTTTTTACAATTTATATAAATAATGTAGGTCTAAACATTCCTGACGCATCCTTGCATCTCTGTCGATGACACTGTTGTTTGTTGCTGAGCTAACACAGTTGCCAAGGTTGTCCAGTTTCTCCAGTCTGCATTTGACATCATTCATTCTGACTTATTTCACCTCAACCTGGTGCTAAATGCTGATTAAACCAAAGGGATGTTGTTTTTCAATAGAAAGTCAGTGCCAGCAACTCTTCCTCCTATCTCATCCATGCATGGTGTTCCTATTGAGTTTGTAGATTCCTACACATACTTGTGAATTTTGCTTGATGCACATCTCTCTTTTAAACCACATATTGAAAACTTGATAAAGAAAGTGAAATTAAAACTGGCTTTCTTTTTCAGAAATAGATCTTGTTTAACTCTGAATGCCAGAAAACGCCTTGTGACCGCTACCTTCCTACCAGCCATTGACTATGGTCATATTATTTACATGAATGCCCCTGCCAGCTGCTTGCAGATGTTGGATGCTGTCTATCATGGTGCACTAAGATTCATAACTGGTTGTAACTACCGTACCCATCACTGCACCCTGTACTCCTTGGTCAGCTGGTCATTATCTACACATAGGCTCTCACACTGGTTCATTTTCATCTTTAAATCCCTCCTTGGTCTGCTACCTTCTTAGATCTCCTCCCACATGTCACGTTGTCAGTGCAGTTACAGCGTGCGCTCTCAGGCCATCATTATCTGCAGCGTTCCCTCAGTGTGGACTGAACTTGACAACAAGGCCTTTTCCTACTCAGCTCCTGCAACCTGGAACACCTTGCAACAGGAACTGAAGCTGTCCAGCTTAATTTCTTTAGTGGATTTTAAACATTTGATAATGTCAATAGAAAAATCAAAGGAAATATATTCTTGTTTTTAGTATTTTACCTTGTTTACCGGCACCCTGATTTATTGTTCTATACACTACCGTACTTTAATTTTAACTGCATTTTTACTGTAGTTTATTGTTACTGTTTATTGTTATTGTTGCCTGTATTTTATTTGTTCTGCCTGGAACAGGTCTTTCTTGTGAATGAATCCTTGTGGCTCAGTGAGACTAGCCTGTATAAAAAAAGTTTGAATGAATGAATTTTTATCAGGATCTTATGAGCAATAATCTTGTTTTTCTTGTGTTTGTGTGTGCTTTAGCCAAATATCTCATGAACCAATGGAGTTTATTTTAAACTTATCGGATGTTCAGCTGATTAACTTTTGACATAAACCTTATTCAAGATGGCTGCCGCAGCCAACTGGCCATAGCAAAGACAAAACCGTCTATAATTCAGTCAGTTTTACAGATATTAAGCAAAGACTAACAGATCATCCAAGATCTTGTAGTAATGCATGAAATATTGCTTCTTTTTGGCTGTTCCCAATTCAGTTCAGTTTATTTATATAGCGCCAATTCACAGCCAAGTTGTCTCAGGGCACTTTACAGAAACATTCACATAAATAGAAAAGCCAACCTTCAGTGGTCACCACAGCGATTCTCAACATAATTTTCCACGTTTGACTAAAAGAGCTGTAAGAACTCAAATGATCTAAACTTCACACTCTGATGTGAAAGGTGGCAGCGATTGCATTCAAGAACAACTGTACATCCTATATCTACAATATCCTTGAACTTTGTGGGAAATGGATACTCAGGCTGTTTGCAGTATTGTTTAGTACTCCTTTTTACTCGCTGACTTAACTCTCATCATATCAGACATTTTTATGCACCGTTGTTCATTTGTTTTTTTTCTGTTTAGCTGGGACATGGACAATATTGGAAAGTGAACTTGTAAGAGGTACAGTCCTTTGTCTTTTAAATAAAATACTTGTGCTTGCATCAATCCAAATGCTTCCTGGACCAAAAGTCTGCTTAACTGGTGCAGCTTGTTAGACTTTTAAATCTAAATTTTGTAGTTTTATTTGATTAAAAAGGCACTTCACTCCTTTTATAAGATTCTAATATATCCAGTTCATTAAATTAAATGGTTTAAAACATAAACCTGGTGCTCAGTTGTTTGCGCTGCATGTTTAATTAATGTTTCTGTGTAACAGAAAATCTCAGTTCCCGTATGAGTCAGAAAACGTATCGGACTCTCCCGTTCAGGACCGTGGAAATCAGCAGTGCCAGCAGCTCTGGCTGTGATGGTGAGGTATTTTCCTATTTAGAATATTTTGTTCCTTTATGTTTATACTTTGAGGCATTCATATGTTTGATATCCAAGATAGGTTAAAAATAATTTTCTGCATTTTACTTGTAGCGAAAGAGAACCTGGCTCTCCTTATTTGCCGTCTAAAAGACTCAAAGATTAATGTGAGAAAAGCAGCTTTGCAGGTATGTGAGTTTTATCAGGCTGTCAGATTTTCTACTGAAATATCAATAAGTTAATCGATCAGCCACTTGAAGCGGCGCTGAATATTTGTAGACGCATGATAATGAGAACTGGAATAACTCTGCTTTCTCTTCACTTCCCCAGGCCTTGCTGGGTCTTCTAAAACACGGTGTAATTCCCATGAACTGGGAGAATCTGGAAGTTCTGTCTGAACGCACCAGAGACCCGGCTGTGTCTGTTAAGAAGAAAGCATTACAGTGTGTCGGAGAACTTCTCGCTGTAAGTCCGAACAGCAAAAGAACAACGTTTGAACAAGAACAAGAAGAACAAAAAACCCACTAAATTTATTCAATTAAAGATGGTAACAATAAATCAACATTTTTATTTCCTTTTTGTTTATTTATATATTGTCCTTTTTTCTCTCCACCAGGCTCTACCAGAGTGCAGTGAAGTTCAGAAGGCCTGGCTGCACGGTGTGGTGCCAGCTGTGGTGGACTCTGAGAACTCGGTGCAGGAAAAGGCCTTAGAGTCTCTGGAGCAGGTGCTGCTCAGTCAGGTGAAACCATACTCTCCTAGTCGCCACCTGGATTCCAGTCAGAAGCTGACCTGGGACCTGCTGGAGCTAATGTGTCACAAGTGCCAGAACCTCAGGTTAGAGCTGTCCAGCATTTTTTTCTTACAAATTTAGATGCACGACAATGTTGTTGAACCTCATCAATATTAACTTTTTAGATGCAGTAGTCCCTCCATTATCGCGGGTGTTATGTTCCACATACCACCTCGATAGCTGAAAAATTGCCAAGTAGGAACACTATATTCCAGTGTTTCTATATTTTAGGGCTTTATAAACTCTTCCCACACTCTTGAAATGTTCTAAACTCTTAAATCTGCGTCATTTTAACAACATATGCATATGTACAAACCGGATTCCAAAAAAGTTGGGACACTAAACAAATTGTAAATAAAAACTGAATGCAATGATGTGGAGGTGCCAACATCTAATATTTTATTCAGAATAGAACACAAATCACAGATCAGAAGTTTAAACTGAGAGAATGTATCATTTTAAGGGAAAAATCTGTTGTTTCCTAATTTCATGGCGTCAGCAAATCCCAAAAAAGTTGGGACAAGTCCATTTTTACCACTGTGTGGCATCCCCCCTTCTTCTTACAACACTCAACAGACGTTTGGGGACAGAGGAGACCAGTTTCTCAAGTTTAGAAATGGGAATGCTCTCCCATTCATGTCTAATACAGGCCTCTAACTGTTCAATCGTCTTGGGCCTTCTTTGTCGCACCTTCCTCTTTATGATGCACCACATGTTCTCTATAGGTGAAAGATCTGGACTGCAGGCTGGCCATTTCAGTACCCGGATCCTTCTCCTACGTAGCCATGATGTTGTGATTGCTGCAGAATGTGGTCTGGCATTATCGTGTTGAAAAATGCAGGGTCTTCCCTGAAAGAGATGACGTCTAGATGGGAGCATATGTTGTTCTAGAACCTGAACATAGTTCTCTGCATTAATGGTGCCTTTCCAGACATGCAAGCTGCCCATGCCACAAGGGCTCATGCAACCCCATACCATCAGTGATGCAGGCTTCTGAACGGAGCATTGATAACAACTTGGGCTATCCTTGTCCTCTCTGGTCTGGATGACATGGCGTCCCAGTGTTCCATAAAGAACTTCAAATCATTACTCATCTGACCACAGAACAGTCTTCCATTTTGCCACACTCCATTTTAAATGACCCCTGGCCCAGTGCAAACGTCTGAGCTTGTGGAGCTTGCTTAGAAATGGCTTCCTCTTTGCACTGTAGAGTTTCAGCTGGCAACGGCGGATGGCACGGTGGATTGTGTTCACTGACAATGCTTTCTGGAAGTATTCCTGAGCCCATTCTGTTATTTCCTTGACAGTGGCATTCCTGTTTGAGGTGCAGTGATGTTTAAGGGCCCGGAGATCACGAGCATCCAGTAGAGTTTTATGGCCTTGACCCTTATGCACAGCGATTGTTTCAGATTCTCTGAATCTTTTGATGATGTTATGCACGGTTGTTGATGATAACTTAAAAGTCTTTGCTATTTTACTCTGGGTAACACCATTCTGGTATTGCTGCACTATCTTTCTGCGCAACAATGGTGGAATTGGTGATCCTCTTACCATCTTGGCTTCTGAGAAACACTGACACTCTGAGAAGCTCTTTTTATACCCAATCATGTTGTCAATTGACCTAATTAGTGTTAATTGGTCTTCCAGCTGTTCGTTATATGCTCAATGTCCTTTTTCCAGCCAGATTTAATAACGATAAACAATAATAATAACAACTTTTATTTATAACGCACTTTACATTCACAAAATATCTCAAAGTGATACAGTGAGTAAACATCAGATAACATCAAAACAAAAAGCAACCACAAAGAGAAACCGATGCTTTTGAGCAAAACATCATTGACAAGAGCACGTGCTGTTTTGGACATTGCTCAAGACAAGGCAACAATATTCGACCAACTTGTAAAACTTGAACTGACATCTTCTGTACATTATTGTGTAAACTTAAGAAAGGAAAAGAGCAATAATGAAAGCCAGTTTGAAAAAAGCGAGACACCAAATGATGAAGATGAAATTCTCATTGTGACAGAAAACATGACAACAACAAAAAAAAAAAGGCCGTTCTACTAAAGCTACATAAACAATTTGGACAAGCCTCAGTTGACAGAGTGCAAAAACTCTTGTCTTGCTCAGGCAACAATGATGATGAAAATGTTATAATCCTGAAGGAAATTGTAAAAAACTGAAGTGTGCAGCCGATACCGTGCGTTTGTTAGAGCAGTCCTTTACACGTGTTGAAAGCCTGCTTCTGAGTTTCCAACAGGATGTTGGCTTGAAACGGCAATGAAGGCCAATTATGGGACGGATCTGGTTGGCAGACCGCAGACTGATGAAGTCTTCTGGATGGGAGATGAAACGTTTCTCCCTTAAAAAAACTGCTCCAGATGACATGATTTAACCTTTTTTGTTGTTTTCATCTGATACAGTAAACCGAGACATAAACCAGCAGTGGGTTTACCCATGGCTTCAAGATATGAGATTGTAGCTGTGGACCTGCATGAGCTTGAGCCAGGACAGTGGAATCTACATGCCATTGACCATTTTACAAGGTTCAGTGCAGGGAGTATTATCACCACAAAAAGACCCAAAAAGATAGTGAAACACTTTATTCTGTGCTGGATAAGCATTCATGGTCCACCACACAGATTATTCAGTGACAATGGAGGTGAATTTAACACTGAAGAAATAAGAGACATGGCTGAACATCTTAACATTAAGGTTAAAACCATTGCAGGATACTGTCCATGGAGCAACGGCCTCCTGGAAAGACACAATCAGATCCTTACTGAAATGTTGAGGTAAAGAGAGACAACAAATGTGACTGGAAAATGGCTCTGGGTTGGGCTTTGATGGCAAAAAACAGCATGCACAATGTGCACGGCTACAGCCCCATCAAATTGTCTTTGGACAAAACCCAAACCTGCCTTCAGTCCTGACAGACTTTAGCGTTGGAAACTGATGTCCGTACATAGATGGGCCATCACACTGCAACACTGCATGGCATGAGAAAAGCCTTTGCTGAGGCTGAATGTTCTGAGAGGACACAAAGAGCCCTTCGAAAACAGCTGCGGTCCATTGATGAAAAATATGAAACGGGAGACAAAGTGCATTATAAACTTGCAGAGTGTCAGGAGTGGAATTGTCCAGGTGTGGTTATTGGCCAGGATGGTGTAGTAATATTTGTCAGGCATGGTGGAACATAATTATGTGAGAGTACACCAGTCTAAGCTAAGAAAAGTAAATGAAACACAAGAGAAACTGGAAGAAACTAAAAAAGAAAATCAGATTAAAACGGATTTTAATCTTTTTAAGACACAAACAGCAGTACTTGAGGAACACAACGATTTTGAAAGCGAACATGAGGAGATGGCACCAACAAGTGATGAACCACATGGTGCAGGAAACGGCAAATCCTCCTGTGATTCAGTACAACCTGGAGAGGGCGATCGCCCACTGGCACATTCAACAACTGTCAGTGAAGAACTGAAACTGAAAACTGGACAAGTAATTAAATACACAGACAAAGAAACGGGTCAAAAATATTCTGCAAAAATAAACTGATGGGCAGGAAAGGCCAGTGGAAAACACAGCAACTGGTACAACTTAGAAAACATTGAGCCAGAGGAAACTGCTGGATCCACAGGGTCAGTTGATATGGGACAAGTAGTTGACCTTGAAGTGGTAGAAAATGTCAGGTCAAACACTGAAAACAACAGAGATGAAATATTAGTGTTGAACAAGGATATTTTCTCACATGCCAAACAAACTGAACTTAGCAACTGGAAAAGAAACCATGAATTTGAGGGGGAAAAAAATGAAGGTCAGAAATGCACATCAACAAGGTTGCTGTGTACACTCAAACAAACAAGTAGGTATTGTACCCAAAGCTAGACTGGTTGCAAGAGGCTTCCAATAAATAAACACTCAAGAACTTCCCAAGGATTCACCCACTTGTTCCTCTGAATCTCTAAAGATGGTCATAGCTGTTATCTGTCTAAATAAATGGAAGATGAACTCTATGGACATCAAGTCAGCCTTTTTGCTAAGTAAAGATTTAACCCGAGGTGTGTATATCCATCCAGGAATCATATGCAAGTTAAATAAATGTGTTTATGGCTTGGCAGATGCTTCCTTGTTCTGGTACAACAAGGTGAAAGAAACCATGCTGAAGGTGGGAAGCACTGTGTCAATCCAGCCTTCTTCTACTGGCAAGATGATTTCTGTAAGGTGACAGGAGTCCTTGCATGTCATGTAGATGACTTTGTACGGGGTGGTTCAGACATGTTCTCTTCAGCCATTATCTCTAAACTCAAAGCTGCTTTTCAAGTTGGACGAGAAGAACATAACAGCTTCATCTATATTGGGATGGGGGTTCATTCTCTGCAGAATGAAATAAAAGTACAACAGCGTGCATACATTAAAAAAAACCTACAGCCCATTCCTATAGACCCCACCAGTCACCACAGAGAGAGGCTCCTTTAACAGACACATAAATGGACATGTTAAAATCCAAGATTGGACAGATTCTGTGGGCAGCCAGACAGAGTAGACCTGGCATCATGTGTGACATATCCATCTTGGCATCAGAGGTCCCCATAAGTTTACCCCAAGCCAAACTGAGCAAAACTTAGAAAACCTAAACAAAAGCTCCATGTCAGGACCCACAGGCCTCACAAGCATGCTATTTGTAGAGTGGGACAGTAGAAAAACTGGACAACTGTGGCTTGTTTGGAATGCTTGCCAGGATAAAGGCATCTTTTCTAAAAAAAAAAGAAAAGAAAACAAAAACATGACAACAGGACTTTCCTATTTGCAAACCTCAAAGTGAGGTAAAGGAAAAAAGAGTGGACCAAAAATGGTTCTACAACAAAGTGATACTGATCATTTCATACAGGGGATGATTACTTTAAATTATTTCTATCGGAAGTGGTTTCACCATCTGATGACTCACAGTGGATGTAATTTTTCCCTCACTACCAACAGATTTATTTTTTAATTAATTCCATTTCAGTTTTATATTATACCAAGTCACAACAGAAGTCATCTCAGGGCACTGAACAGAGATATTCATACCTGTGTATATCAGAAGAATCAGAATGGGCTTTAGTGTCATTGCACAGTGAAGTACAATGAAATTACGTTCCATAGAGCCGTCCTAAAGATGGATGGAAGTGTACAGGAGCTGCAGCTTCTTTAAGAAGCGCTGCCCTTATTGCTTAGATAGAAAAGGGGAAGTAAACATGAGAAGAGAGGTATATAAAAAGATCTCTCACACCGTGTCCTTACAGGGCACCATTTAAGGCATATTAAGTAAGTTACGGTAATAACATTATTTATCTGAGGAGCAGACTGCTTTGAGTTCAACTTCATCGCAGACGCTCATCTTGAGCAAGCATGAAGGTGACAGTGGAAAGGAAAAACTCATAGTTAAGAAACTTTTAGCAGAACCAGGCTCAGGACAAGCGGTCATCTGCTTTGACCGGCTGGGTTTGAGAGGAACAGGAAGGAGGAACAGATGCACAATGGCAGGTCAAGAATCACATGTTAACATAGAAATGGTATCAAATGAAAACAATTCAATTTAAACAATTCATTTGAGAAAGGTCAGTTTGTCTTCCAGCAGTCTAAGCCTATAGCAGCATAACAAGCCAACCTTAACTATAGGATTTATCAGAAAGGAAAGTCTTAAGCCCAGTCTTAAAACTGGACAATGTGTCAGCCTCATAACTGGAAGATCTTCCTCCCATTCTGCTTTTAGAAACTCTAGAAAGCACAAGTAAGCCTGCAGTTTGAGAGTGAAGTGCTCTGTTAGGAAAATATGGAACAATAAGATCTGAAATATAAGATGGAGCTAGGTCGTTGAGGGCTTTGTAGGTTAGAAGTAAGATTTTTAATTCTATTCTGGATTTGACAGGGAGCCAATGGAGAGAAGTTGAAACTGGAGAGATATGATCTCTCCTACTAACTCCAGTTAAGACTCTGACAGCAGCATTTTGGATCAACTGAAGACGTTTTAAAGAAGTATTTGGACATCCAGATAATAAACCATTGCAATAGTCCAGTCTAGACGTGACAAATGCATGAATCAGTTTTTCTGCATAATTTTTAGATAAGATGTTTCTAATTTTAGTGATATTACGCAGGTGGAAGAAGGCAGTTCTAGTAACGTTTTTAATGTGGGGGATAAAAGACGAGTCCTGATCAAAAATAACACCAAGATTTTTAACATTAGAGCTGGAGGCCAGATTAATGCCATCTAAGGAGGGAGAAAGACTGAAAAATTAATTCCTAAGATGCCCAGGTCCAAAAACTAAAACCTCAGTCTTGTCTGTTCAAAAACAGAACATTTAGGGTCATCCAGGTTTTAATGTCTTTAAGACATGCTTGTAGTCTAAGTAGCTGATGGGATTCATTGGGTTTCATGGACAAATATGTTAAATCAGAAAAAAAATAATATTTCTCCCAAATCATCGCCTCAAACAGCCACAATCCCCACGTTCTTTTCAACACCATTAACGCCACTTTAACCGTGCCTCAGTCTGCCAACAGGGAGGTCTCTGCAGTTACGTGTGACGACTTTGCCAGTTTCTTTGTTAAAAAGGTTGAGTCGATCAGGTCACTGATTCCTCACACCACAGCTGACCCCTCTGTCTTTGTCCCCTCCACATCAGTTTTTAACCAGTTTGAACCCATTTCCCTCTCATTTCTAAATGACGTCATTGGTCATGTGAAACCCTCAGGTTCCCCTGCTGACCCCATCCCTGCATCGTTTTTTAAACAATTCCTACCCTCCATTGGACCTTCTGTTCTTGACATTATAAACAGCAGTATGACTACAGTGTAGTCCCTGACACTTTTAAACATGCAGTGGTAACTCCTTTAAAAAAAAAAAAAACGGACTTGACCCTTCAACCTGCTCAAACTTCAGACCCATCTCCAAACTTCCCTTTCTTTCCAAGATCCTGGAGAAAATAGTTTTCACTCAACTAAACGAGTTCTTGAGTGGATATTCTATTCTTGAGATTTTTCAGTCTGGCTTTAAGAAACTACACAGCACCGAAACAGCCTTAGTTAGGGTCTGCAACGACATTCTTCTGGCAAATGACTCTGGTCAGTCTGTAGTCCTGGTACTCCTTGACCTTACCGCTACATTTGATACTGTGGACCACAGTATCCTTTTATCCCGGCTAGCACACTGGGTTGGGATTACTGGTGCAGCGTTAGAATGGTTCCATTCATACCTGAGTGACAGGAGTTTCTGTGTTAATTTTGCTAACACTCTATCTACTTCAGTGCCTCTTTCCTGCGAGGTCCCGCAAGGCTCCATTCTTTGACCCCTTCTGTTTTCTTTGTATCTCCTCCCCTTAGGGTCTATCCTGAGGAAACATGGTTTTTCCTTTCATTGTTATGCTGATGACTCTGATTTATCTGCCGTTAACACCTAACAGTTCCTCCTCCATTCGCCCTTTGTTAAATTGTCTTTATGACATCAAGACTTGGATGGCTGCACAGTTTTAATGATCAGAAGACTGAGGTCATTGTGTTTAACCCTAGCTCTGCCACTGTCACTGATCCTGCAAACCTGGACTCTCTTCAGCCATATCTAAAACGGTCTGTTACCATTCTCGGGATAGTTTTAGACTCAGACTTTAATAAGCAGATAAATTCTGTTCTTCAAAAAAAGCTTCTTTCAGCTAAGGCAAATGGCAAAGCTCAAGTCTGTCCTGTCCAGATTCGACCTTGAAAAATTAGTCCATGCATTTATTACAACCTGGCTGGACTACTGTAACTCGCTTTATGCTGGGGTCAGTCAGGTCTCTCTCTCACGTCTCCAGCTTGTCCAAAATGCTGCAGCTCAGCTACTAACAGGAACTCGCAGGTTTGAGCACATTACTCCAGTTCTGTCCTCTCTTCACTGGTTTCCTGTGCGTGTCAGAGTTGATTTGAAGAATCTTCTGCTGACATTTAAGTGTGTTAATGGCCTTGCACCCTCATACCTCTCGGACCTCCTTCATCCTTATACTCCTTCTCGGGCCTTGAGCTCATCAGACCAGCTGCTTTTGGCCGTACCAAAAACCAGGCTGAAGCTCAGAGGAGATAGGGCGTTTTCAGTCGTGGGCCCTAAACTCTGGAATAATCTGCCCATCAACATTCGACAGGCCACCTCAGTCTCTATTTTTAAATCTCTCCTCAAAACGCATCTGTACTCATTGGCATTTAACACAGTGTGATCTCATTTGGTATTTCGTTGTTGATGATTGTGTTCATCCATTTTGGTTTTACTCCCTGACATTTAACGCAGGGTGATTTGATTCAGTATTTCATTGTTTCTCATTATATTTAATTGTTTTTATGCTTTTATTCATGTTGCTGTAATATGTTATTAATATTTGATGCTGTGATCTTTTTTGGTAAGCACTTTGATAACAGTTACTGTTTTAAATGTGCTATATAAATAAATGTGACTTGACTTGAAATATAATTGTATATCATCAGCATAACAATGACAATTTATCCCATGCTGTTTAATAACATTACCTAATGGAAGCTTATACAAGGTAAATAGATATTACATTTTTGTTACGTATTGTCATTGTATTTGCAGCTTTACATGTTAGAACATGTTAATATTAGCTGCTATTCCAGAAGAGGTAATATAAAGAGGAGGTTTAATAAGCCTAAGCTGACACCTCTCTACTGACTCTCTCCAGCCAATATTTCAGCAGGGCCTTTACCATCTGGTCCAAACAGAACAAGTTCACCTCTACGTTCATCACTAACTTGATCTCACACACTGAGGCGGATCATGCTGCTGGGGCCTGGCTGCTGCTCTCAAAGGTTGTCACGTCATCCTCAAAACTGCCATATGGCAAGATCCTGAATGCCTGGGATGCCATGCTCAGGTGGGGAGAGGATCATTTACAATGAGTTCTCATTAATTTTAATACAGCGTTATCCAGTAAATTTATTTTAATTAGCTACATGTTTATTCTGTCTCCTCACAGTTCAAAGCATGTAAATGTGACAACATGCTGTCACATCCTTGCTGTGATGGGAGACATTGCTACTCATTTGAATGAAGATACCAAGGACCGGCTTGTTGGTAAAAAATGATGGAAAGGGTTCATATGAATATTTACTGGAGGGCACTGTGATAACTACTGACCCTCCTGTCCCACCTCAGCTGATCTGATGTCCTGGTTGAAGACGTTCAGTTTGTCTCTAGAGGTGATCAGTGCTTCTGTGGAGACACTTTATCATCTTGGTTCCAGTGAGGACATCAAACAAACTCAGGTTGGAAAACATGACATCTAGATGTCCTTTGTAAATACAATTTAGTAATTTAGTGACTTGTTTTTCTGCACTTTTCTAATTAAAAATGTAAATTGTCTGGAAAAGGAACGTTTGGTTAAAAAAAAAAAAAGTCATATTTTCTAACCTTGTGCTTAAACTGATTTATACGTATAAGAAATATCAAAGTACTTAATATAGCAATTAGGGAAAATATGAGTCATAAACTATGAATTATGATTAATTATTCATAAGATGTTTATAACAGGGCACCATTTCTTCACTCTCAATGAGAATAATAGGTTTCATTAGTAATCCGTCTCATTAAATAACCTTAGAGCAATGACAAAAAAGGTTGAATCATGTCATCTGGACTTCGTTTTTTTGTTAAAAAGAAACGTTTCGCCCCTCATCCAAGAGGCTTTGTCAGTCTGAGGCCTAGCCATCTGGTATTACCCAGAAGCCACCCTGACTCTTGTATTTCAAGCCTGCCTCAGATACCCCTGAAGTCTGGCCTTTTCACTAATGGTTTCAAAAACACAAAGTTTGTTTTCTCAGTCATCCAGGTATATAACAACAAAAAAGGTTGAATCATGTCACAAAAACTTTGTTTTTGAAACCATTAGTGAAAAGGCCAGACTTCAGGGGTATCTGAGGCAGGCTTGAAACACAAGAGTCAGGGTGGCTTCTGGGTAATACCAGATGGCTAGGCCTCAGACTGACAAAGCCTCTTGGATGAGGGGCGAAACGTTTCTTTTTAACAAAAAAACGAAGTCCAGATGACATGATTCAACCTTTTTTGTTGTTATATACCTGGATGACTGAGAAAACAAACTTTGTGTCTTAGAGCAATGAGTTGTTTTCGTTAGATTAACCCAAATCTTATGAGTTTTCCACAGTTTATGTAATGTTTACATACATATGTAATAACAGTGAAAATATTATCCATCCATCCATCCATTATCTTTTACCTGGTTCTTCCATTCTGGGTCGCCGGTGCCCATGTCCAGCAATCACTGTGCAAGGGGCGGGGTACACCCTGGACAGGTCACAAGTCCATCACAGGACCACATGGAGACAAACAACCATTCACTCTCTCACTCACACTTGGGGACAATTTAGAGTTACCAGTCAGTCTAACGTGCATGTTTTTGGTCTGTGGGAGGAAACTGGAGTCCCCAGAGAAAACCCACGCATGCACAGAGAGAACATACAAACTCCACCCAGAAAGGCCCCCAGGCTGGGATTTGAACCAGGGACCTGTGTGCTGAGAGGCAGCAGCTCTACCAGTTGTGCCACCGTGCTGCTCGTGATAATATTATGTAGGACGAAAACCTGGTAATATTAAAATACAACGTAACATTATGGGAAACAAATTTAACTTTGAACTCGGGACTTTGAGGCAGTTGAGACTGAATTTATTATGCTTTGAAAGGGGACAGGTTGTCACGGGCACCAGCAAATAAGCTGAATTTAATGGTGTTATCAAGGTGGGGGAGGGTGTTTGCAAATGCTTGCCACATTTAGCCAAGTTTTTAGTGGTTACCCCAAAATTTACTTTTTGGTAAACGTCTGTAAAGGTCTGTTGTCTTTTTTTATCATGAAATTATAATAAAAATATTAAACAAGGTGGAATAAAGAAAAAATAAAACTTTTAGTTAACATAGCACACTTTAAAATTACTTTAAATCTGGTTTTCTCTCAGATCGTAAGCCTGTGGGCAAAAAAGATCCCTTTTTATAAATTGCAGTTGCAGGCCGCACAAAAACACTCCAGTAGTGGAAAATGACCCAAGAGCCACATCTTGTACACACTTGGTGTAAAGTTTTGTGGATGTCAAAGAAGTGAAAAATGAATTGGAATCAAATCAACATTCAGTCAGTTTTGAAAAAGCTTTTCAGTAATTTGAGTTTAATAATTAAATTCAGAGTTTGCTTGGATTAAACACTTTTAACCACTAATACTGCCAGGTTTCTGAAATTGTTTATTCTATCAAGTCAACGTGTCATTCAAGAACTAACCGTAACTCGTATATTTTCTTTCTTCCTTTCACTCTTCATGTATTTAATTTATTTTTCCAGGCTTTTATGAATCAGCACTGTGGTGAGTTGGTGTCACTCTGCGAGGCATATTTAGCCGGCATCATCCTGTGTGAAAATGGAACTCAGAACCTCAACGAGGAGCTGACGGTGAGAACGGATGTTCCCCAAAGATTGTTCATAAATGCACAAATAAATATATACAAGTCAGGAAAAACTACAGAACAGAGACATTGTTGATAAAAGACAGAGAACCTTCACAACTCTAACAACAAGCTTTCACACACAAAATGTATAAAATGTAACGACTTGGTGAAGGTTGTCTCAAGTCTTGTACCTGTTGTCCTCTGACTGGACTGAAAATGTTTTCTATACCAGATAAAGTACTTCCACACTCTGGGCGTGGCATCTCTCCACTGTCCTGCAATGATCAGTAAAAAGACTATGCTGCTGGTGGAATCTGTCCTGACCCCACATTTGGATCAGCTGGCAGGTATGAGATGGACATCTCAGCAGCACATGTCGTTTAACAGACATGCATACATACATACACACATATACATACATACATACATACATACATACATACACATATGTAGTGGACTAGGCCTACGTCGAAACTAAGTCTAAGGTCAAAACTCTAGACCTTTAGAACCTTGTGGGACAGGAACTGTCATTTCATTTATTTGAATCCATAAATACAGGTTCACCCATCCTGAGACTTTCTTTCTTGAAGATTCAAGTGAAAAGAACACTCTCTTTTTATTATCATTACTATCTTACAAATGTTGATAATCAAAGTGTCTTAGTTCAAACCATTTTAGATGTTGCAGTGAACTAATCAATTTTATTAACTGAGTAATGATTTTTATTCTCATGTCAAAGCTGTTACAGAGTAATTATGCATTTTTCTGATTTCTGCTTTTGAATGAGCAAGTGTGTGCGTTTCCAAGGTTACAGTCAAACGGAAAACAAGTTGTTATGTTAAAACTGTCATGTTTTAGAATCCTCTCAGACGTAAATAGAGATGTTTTGCACCTGTTTCTTAAACACGCCAAAACAAAACCCTCTCGGTCTGTGAGAACATTTCTGACCTGTCTCATAACAATTCTCGCTGTCTCTAACCTCTTACGTCACAAAAACACACCCCTTCTGGTCGATTCTGACCAATGAACAAATCCCAAAAAGTGAACCGGGAAAGAGTCTTTAAAATGTCAGTACTTCCTGGTCTACACAGAGTTGGAGAGTTGTCGGAGTTCTAAGAGTTCTGAGAGCGTAGAGTTCGGTGAGAGTCTACTCAAGTTCTGCTGAGTTCTGATGGAGTGCTGTTGGAGTTCCTGACATGACAACAAAGCTCTCCCGAGTTCCATGGGATTATAACATTTTCCACTGAGGTGAATATGTGTCGAACAGAGCCTCGCCATTACTTCGGACGAGTAACAGCATCCTACTGAGACGCTGAAAGGGTGCGTTAAACGGAATCTCACCTGAGACATCTCCAGGTAAAGGAGCCGATTTCATCACCTAAGTGTACTGTAAGGAAAAGCTGAAGAAAGCCGGAGAGTGTCGATTCTGGTGAACACTTAATTTCCCTCACATACCATCTTAACTCCCTCTAAACTTCTTTCCATCTTTAAACTTTTCTATCAAGTAGAAATTCTTCCAGATATTTAGAAATGTCTGTGTAAAATGCTCACCCACATTCATGTGGGCAAAAGATCATAGTTGTACAGTTTTCATAAATGTCTTTGGTGCAGCAACGGAAAAATCATGGCCGTATGATTTTTCCTGATTGATTGCTTTGTTGTTATTTTCATAATTTGCCAAATTAATGTACATGTTTGATGTTAAATTTGATTCTGTAAATAAATGACCGCATTCATTTTGATGGGTCAAATCTAAATGACGTCTCACGTTTGCATTTCCTTAAATTCAATGCACGTTTTATTCAGTCCAGAAAAATGAGGAACCCGCGTTAAATGATGAATATATCCCAGCATCTGTTCATCTACACATATATATCCATCCATCCATTTTCTTTACCCGTTTATTCCATTTTGGGTCACGTGGGTCGCTGGTGCCCATGTCCAGCAATCACTGTGCGAGGGGCGGGGTACACCCTGGACGGGTCGCAAGTCCATCACAGGGCCACATAGAGACAAACGAGACAAACAACCATTCACTCTCTCACTCACACCTAGGGACAATTTAGAGTTACCAATCAGCCTAACATGCATGTTTTTGGTCTGTGGGAGGAAACTGGAGTACCCGGAGAAAACCCACGCATGCACGGAGAGAACATGCAAACTCCACCCAGAAAGGCTCCTGGACCAGGGTTTGAACCA
>NC_056498.1:84359484-84368581 GCF_014905685.2 Nematolebias whitei
TATATATATATATATATATATATATATATATATATATATATATAAAACTTTAGAGTGATCGTGTAGACACTAGACGACAGTGACTGTTTGCTTCAAGTTCATTCCTCCTATAACAACTAAGTTCTTAAATACCAGCGTTGCTTAACTGTGTTGCACATTTTTTAATCCCACCTCAAAGAATAGTTTAATCTGTCTAATTTGTTCTCTGTAATGAACAGATTGCCACGAGGAGCTGCCAGCATCTCTACCTCTGTCTCAATACAGAGCAAACTCTCTGCCCACCAGCGTCAAAGCCCATGGCGTCATCACTTTGGGTAAACTCTCCTACTTCTGTTCTTCTTTCCGGGTATCATGTCCGGTTGTTTGTCATGACATCTAACCATCGTTTTGCTCAGGTAAACTATGCTTGCAGCATGAAGAACTCGCACAGAAGTACATGCCGGTGTTTGCCAGAGAGCTCGAGATCGGCAAGGAGGTCGCTGTGCGCAACAACATAGTGGTGATCATGTGCGACCTGTGCATTAGATACACCAACATCGTGGATCACTACATCCCCAACATCTCTGCCTGTCTGCGGGACGATGTATCTGTCATCAGGGAGCAGACACTCATCATGCTGACCAACCTGCTCCAGGTTGGTTCTGCTCTTCACAGAACACCTAGGAACAATTCATTCAGTGTTCTTGATGACAAGTCATATACAATATCTGAACAGTTAAAATACATATATACTTTTATGTTTTATTAGTTTTAGTTTGTAAACATTTTAAATTGTTTATCTAATACTAAATATGGTGATCTATTAAAAAAACTAGTTCGAGTAGTCATTCACATCACATGTGGTTCATGAGGTGGAACGAAACCGTGTACACAGGGTCCCAGTTACATCCAACAATAGCAAAAATATAAAGTATAAAAAGAAATGGTATATGAAGATCTAAGATATTCACTAAGATATACGCTAAACACTAATAATGTTAAATAATACAGTATATTAAACAGCAGCCTGAACATGAGTCTGTTGTGAGTAGATGGGTATGAATACAGCAGCATAAAGGCAAGAGATCAGCAGCATGGATAATCAGCAGCACAGTTAAGTCGCATGTCACTGATCAAAGTGGCATCACAGTGATTTTTTTTTTTTTTCACAGTGATTATCCTGGTTAGAGATTCATGAGTCTAACAGCCTCAGGGTAGAAGCTGTTCCTCAGTCTAGTGGTTCTACACTTAATGCTCCTCAATCTCCTTCCTGAGGTGATCAGGGCAAAAAGTGTGTGTGCTGGGTGAGTGGGGTCCTTCATGATGCAGGTGGTCCTCTTCCTGCATCTGGAGGTGTAGATGTCTGTGATGGTGGGGAGACTGACTCCAACAGTCTTCTGTGCAGCCTTCACCACTCTCTGCAAAGCTTTTCTTTCTGCAGCTGTGCAGCCTCCATGCCACACGTTGATGCTGGAGCACAGGATGCTCTCCACTGCACACCTGTAGAAGGAATAGAATTAAAATATGTAAACAGTTCAGCAGAACAAATTCATTTTCAAAATTATTTAAGTATCATCAGATTGGCAAGAATAGTTTTTGTACAGCTGTGTAACCACTGCTGGCTGAACAACAACTACACAGACCACTTTATCAGGTCCACGTGTTCAGCTTATCAGCGGCAGCAACTCGGTGCCCATAGAGAGGTGGGTGTGGTGAAGATGACTTGCTGAAGTTCAAACTGGCATCAGAACAACAAAGAAAGTGACTTTGACTGTAGTAAGATCAGGTGCTAATGGGCTAATGCTATTTCAGAAAATGCTGATCTTCTGGGATTTTTACACAAACCATCTCCAGAGTTTGAAGAAAATGGTTAAAAAAAGAAAATATTCTGTGAGCGGCATTTGTGTGGACGCAAAAGCCTCATGTTAGAGGAGAATAGACAAACTGGTTCGAGATGACAAAAAGGTAACATTGGTTCAATAATCACTTGTTACAAAAATGTCTGCAATACCATCTGTGAATGTGCAACACGTCCTACCTGGACTCAGATGGGCTATAGCAGCAGAAGATGGTGCCAACCCTGTCAACGAAGAACAGGAAACTGAAGCTACGGTTCACGCAGACTGACCAAAATTTGGTCATAAAACTGTGAATAATTGCCTGGTCTGATGAGTCTGTAGAGATGGTTGTCTGTGAAAATCCCAGTAGATCTGCAGTTTGTGAAATACTCAGAACAGCCGGTCTGTCAACAACAACCTCACCACATTCAAAACCACTTTCTTCCTTGTTCCGATGCCTGGTTTGAACTTCAATAAATTTTCTACATGTCTAAAGTCATAGATTACTGCCATGTGATTAGCTGATTAGTTGTTTGTGTTTTTAAACAACTGAACAGGTGTACCTAATAAATTAGCAGGTCAGTGTATTAAAAACAACTATCCAGAAACCTGTTGTTTATAAACTGAGCCTGAGTACACAGTTTTTCTGACATCATTTAAATAATACTGTAACGAAGCTTCCCATTTGCTTCTAGTAAACCTGAGGAAGACGACATCACAACAAGCTTATGGCAAAGTGTCGGACTGTTCCTAATTTTTACTTTTTTGTTTCTTTAGGAAGAATTTGTGAAATGGAAGGGCTCGCTCTTCTTTCGGTTTATGGTGGCGCTGGTTGACCCAGTCCCTGCCATTGCCAGGTAATTTACTGTGTACCTTTTCACAAATGTCTGTGTCCTGAATAATGTGTTTGCTTGTTTTGGTAAAAAAGCTACTGAAGCGCACTTGAAGTGGACCAGTAGGGAACAGGCACTAACATTACTAGGTCCCGCCAAGAGTAATGTCACACCAATCGAATACCAAACTGATTATTTTATTGATTCCCAATCAAAGCATTTAGAAACGAACTCTGTTTACAAATGTGAAAAAATCAAATACAGGAAAAATTAATTGGAGCTCTTCCCTTTTATGAAAAAATAAAATAAAAACAAGTTCAGTTCTTTAGCAACGTTGCTTCCTGGGCAGTGTTGTAATGTGTATGGACTCTTATCTGTAACCCAAGATGGATTTTCCGGATTGTGAAGGTTCTTCTGTGAAATGATGTCCCGGCTGGCCGCACCGTTTACACATGTCCACATTGTACCACCCCAGCAGCTGCCTCCTCGTTTATGATTTACTCTGCTAGAGTACATTTAGAAATGAAAAAAGGCAAACTTAGGCCAGATTTTTTTTATATTTCTTTTTTATCATTGGTGTTTTTAGACCTGGATATTTGTGTCTGTTGACTCTAATGGTTTCTGTCATTAGAGAGCTCTGATGCAGGTATCCAAACACAACTCTAACCATCTAAAATTTACAGAAACTAAACTGAGATGGGTTTGTGATGCCCTCAACAACTCTTATTTTGACAGAATTGGTTACACACACATCTTAAAACTACTAGTAGTTCAACATTCTGACAAAACTGCAAGCCTTAATTAATAACATGCAACATTTTGGCTACTCCCATGAAAATTGTTAATCAGCAGTTCAACAGTCCTAACTTTATGAGATACTACCCTTTTAATTTTTGCTGACCGTGTGCAACTTCTGTTGTCTTGCATAAAAAGTGTCATCATGTTGAGCAACAGTCATTTCAAAACATAAAAATGACAAAGACTTACGTGATCTTAAGATTTCAGTGGGGTTTTTGGTTACATCTTGTGAATGTGGAACTCAATTTTGAAAAGTTTCAATCACTGAAATTTTGGGCATCAACTGGAGCCATTTGTAACTGGAAAGACTTGGAACGTTGAACAAGGATCCATTCAATTCCTTTCAATAGTCTATACCTGCTGAGTCCTGTTCAGAGCCGTGGAGAGCTGATGATAATAATAATGATAAATAAACTTTATTTATTTTGCATCTTACAACAATGCCTTGTGCTTTACAAGATAAAACGAATAAAAACAACTCAATAAAAGAAGGTAAAAGAGATTAAAAAAATGCTAAATACTAAAATAATTAAAGTTAAACATTAAAAACCTTTTTAAATAAGTATGTTTTCAGTTTGGCTTTGAACAGAACCAGATAAGAAATGGCACGCAGCTCATAGGGAAGAGTATTTCAGGCTGTTGGGCCTGCAACAGAAAAGGACCGGTCCCCCCCATTGTTTGCACCTTGAGCAAGGCACCTCCAGCAGATATTGACCGGCAGACCATGAAGCTCTTCTGAGCTGGTGGACTTTGAGACGTTCTGAAATATAATGCGGTGCAAGGCCATTCAAAGCTTTAAAAACAAACAGCAGCAGCTTGAACTGTGTCCTAAACTGAACCAGGAGCCAGTGCAAAGAAGAAAGGACAGGAGTGATGTGTTCATATTTATGTGTGTTAGTCAACAAGCGAGCAGCAGAGTTTTGTACAAGCTGTAAACGGGAGATGGACTGATTTATACCCACATATAAAGCAATATAGTAATCGACATATAAGGCATTACAGTAATCAAGCCTAGAGCTCACAAAGGCATGGATGGCCTGATCGATACGGATAAGGAGTGACTGTACTTTAGAAAGCAGATGTGCTGAAAGAAGCTGGTTTTCACATCAGAACTGATCTGTTTATCTAGCTTTAAGTTACAGTCAAGCTCCACTCCTAGATTGTTTACCACCTGGTTGGAGTGGGGAGTGGAAAACCTAGAATGGGAGGGATGTTGCATGAATTAGCCTAATGAGACAGCTCACTGCTGTTTCAGCAGCTCACAACAGAGTTTAAACTGAGTGAGGGACTGGGAGTGACTGGCAGATAGATTTGCAAATCATCTGCATACAGATGAAAAGGCAGATTATGGTGTGCAGTGTAGTGAACTAGGCCTGAGGTGCAACCTTGACCTCTGAGTCCATCAGAGTTCCACTCAGAGGTGGAAGAAGTCATAATCCCACACTCGGAAGAGCTCTGGATCATGTCAGGATTTTCCTGTTTTCCCAGCACTGGAGTTGCAACGACTGAAGCCGGAGCCTGAAGCGACTGGGCCTCTGCAAACTCTCCACCTGACTGGACTCGACTCCAAACTCGACTGGGTTGAACTAGGAAGTACCAACCTTTAAAGAGCTCTATTTCCGGTTCACTGGGGAGTTTCCTGATTGGTCGTTTCAACCAGACAGGGGTGTGTTTTTGTGACGTAAGAGGTCACTAGGAGTTAGAAAAACAGCAAGAATGTTATGGAACAGATTGAAAATGTTTTTCAGACAGCCGAGAGGAATATTTAGACGAGTTGGCGGAAAACAGGTGCCAGCTTCTCTATTTACGTCCGAGAGGATTTAAAAACATGACAGCTCGTTCCAACACTTGTTTGCGTTTGACTCCAACCTTGGACCAACTTACACTGCTCATTCAAAGACAGAAAATCAGAAAATGCATAATTACTCTGTAACAGATCATTATTAATGTTTCACAGTTAATTAAAAATGATTAGTTCACTACAACATCTAAAATGGTTTGAACTAAAACACTTTGATTATCAAACATTTGTAAAATAGTAATGATAATAGAAAAGAGAGTGTTCTTTCACTTGAATTTTCAAGAAAGAAAGTCTCAGGATGGGTCAACCTGTATTTCTGGATTCAAATCAATGAAATGACAGTTTCTGTCCCACAAGGTCCTTAAGGTCAGGACTTTGACCTCAGGCCTAGTTCACTACAGTCCCCCCTTTGGAAACTTGAAATCACAGTTTCACTTCGTTTTTAGGATTTTGGTGAAATTGAACGCTCGTATTTCTTTAAAATAAGCATTTTTGAGTTAACAAACGTTCCTCAAGCTGATTTATACTGTTATGTTATCTTACCATTAAAAGTCAGTAAAGTATTTATGCCCAGAGAGGCGTTTACTAGGACATTTTTCATTCACTGATAAATCCTCGAGCAGGTGCAAAATGAAAAAGTGAGAACTTTTTGGTAGATACAGTCACAGATAATCACAGAGCTGATCAGTTTACTCATTTGCTGAAAAGGAAATACACGTTTAATTGCTTAAACAATAATGGCAGGAAAAGAGGAGTATAACAGTTTTTCTGAAGAAAGACTGAAGCTCCTCATGAAATAAAATTATTTTTCTTTCACCCACCTGGTTTAATGAGTAGCTGTTAAAATAGCAAATTTCTGGAAGTGAACGGTTTAAAAAACGTTTTAAACTGATGTTGCTGTGAGACTTTTTAGAAAAATTGCAGGTTTATAAAAATTCAGTGCTTCAGAGTAAAAAACACTGAGAAGCTTGGTAATCTAGTATCTGTTAAGAAATAAGCACATAAAAAGTAACACTGCAGAGAAGCATTTACTTAAATATTCATGAATTGGGGTAAAACCTATGACAGGTGCCCACATTCGAATAAGTTGACTTATAACAGTACTTTTGTGTAAACCCAGAGCTTAAAATAGTGTGAAACTCAATGACACTTGAATACAAATATTTACCTGTAAAATAATCTGAAGCTGGCAACTGTTTTAACCAGATAAAGTGCTACACAGTGAATACCATGACAGGTGTGATAGAAAAAGATTTTGATCCTTATGAGATGAAGGACTGTTTAGAGAAAGCGTTAGCACTGCTGACAGAATCCTTACATCCATATGATAAACAGGTGAACAGCATGAACCCAAAAGAGTTAGTGGACAATCTGATGGAGGTTGCAGGGAGTGTGACCTCTACAGAAATTACAAAGTCAAGTTATGATCAGCTGGCTAAAATTGCAATTTTGCTGAAAGAATCATTCTATACAGTTGTTGAGAAAGCTGATGCCCTTGCAATAAGGTTAAACAGTGAAAAAGAGGTGGTTCAGGAAATTGAAGAACACTTCCTTCAATTTAAAAGCGAACACGAGGTCCTCACAAGAAAACATTATGAACAGATGTTTCAATCACAGCAAGATGCACGTGCAGAAGTTGATTCAATGAACAGCAAAATACAGTTACTTGATGCATCACTATCTGAAGCCAGGGATGCTAAAGAGCAGTTGTCCAGAGAATACTTTGCATTAAAACGGGATCACGTTGTGACAGTGTCACAAGTTTCCCGCTGCAAAAGTGAAATAGATGTGCTTAAAGCACAACTTGACGAATGCAGACTGGTAAAAGCGGGATTACTCCAACAATGTCTGCTTTTACAAAGTGAATGTCAGACATCACAGGAACGCCTGAAGGCTTGTGAGGAGAAACTAGCCACAGCATCAAATGAGATTTCTGACGTGGGGCAAGCTTGTCTGGAACTCAAGGAAGGCCGAGGTCAGAGTCCAAACAAACCGCCATCACCCCAGAAAGATGTTGTTGCACCTCGTGCTCTTAATCCCATCCTAACACCTCCACCCTCATCTCGGGTGATAGGGACAGACCTGCACCAATTTGCACTACCAACCACGCAAGTGAGACCATTGATACTGTCTCCTTCAATGGATGATTTGCAGAAAATCTCAAAATATGTACAACGCTTTGTACCGGGACCAATGGGTTCAACTGGAACAAAAGCGTACCTCAGAGATCTTGCGTTCAGATTGAGAGGTTATCCTAATGCTACGGTTGAGGATAAGATCAGTCTGATAAGGCTCACTTCGGACAGAGAGGTGTTCACCTTCATCGAGCGTCTACCTGATGCAACGAGAAAGGATTACAACCTTCTGTGTGAAGCTTTTATCAGAGAGTACGACCCCTGCACGGGACCTGCTGGTTTCCCGGCTGCTGATAGGTCACGCAGGGCAAGAATGTGTAGATGAACAGATGCTCAGATATATTCATCATTTAACACGGATTCCTCATTTTTCTGGACTGAATAAAACGTGCATTGAATTTAATGAAATGCAAACGTGAGACGTCATTTATGTTTGACCCATCAAAATGAATGCGGTCATTTATTTACAGAATCAAAATTTAACATCAAACATTTACATTAATTTGGCAAATTATGAAAATAACAACATAAGCAATCAATCAGGAAAAATCATACGGCCATGATTTTTCCGTTGCTTCACCACAGACATTTATGACAACTGTACAATTATGATGTTTTACCCACATGGATGTGGGTGAGCATTTTACACAGACATTTCTAAAATATCTGGAAGAATTTCTACTTGAGAGAAAAGTTTAAAGATGAAAGAAGTTAAGAGGGAGTGAGAGGGTGTGTGAGGGGAAGTAAGTGTTCACCAGAACCGACACTCTCCATCAGAAACCCAGCTCGCCTCGGTACGCTTGGTAGGAAACTTGACCCATTACCTTTCTGATGATAATCAGCAGATATGGTGTTCCGTTAACGCTACCTGTCCAGCGTCTCCTTAGTATGGCTGTAGCTCGTCAGAAGTAGTGGCGAGTGAAAGTGTTATATTCCCATGGAACTCGGAAGAGCTTGTTGTCATGTCAGGATCATCCCGTCTCTCACAGAACTGAGCAGAACTGAACAGAACAGAACTTCTCCAGAGCTTCAACAGAACTGAACTCTCAGAACAGAACTGTGCAGAAACAGCACCCGAGCAGAGACATGAACAGAACTCAACAGCACTCCATCAGAACTGACTAGACCAGGAAGTACTGACATTTTAAAGACTCTTTCCCGGTTCACTTTTGGGATTTGTTCATTGGTCAGAAACGACCAGACGGGGTGTGTTTTGTGACGTAAGAGGTTAGAGACAGCGAGAATTGTTATGAAACAGATCAGAAATGTTCTCACAGACAGAGAGAGTTTTGTTTTGGCGCGTTTCAGAAACAGGTGCCAAAACTTCTCTATTTACGTCTGAGAGGATTCTAAAAACATGACAGTTCGTTCAACAACTTGTTTTTCGTTTGACTCCAACCTTGGAAACGCACACTTGCTCACTCAAAGGCAGAAATCAGAAAATGCATAATTATTCTGTAACAGCTTTGACATGAGAATAAAAATCATTACTCAGTTAATAAAATTGATTAGTGCACTGCAACATCTAAAATGGTTTGAACTAAGACACTTTGATTATCAATATTTGTAAAATAGTAATGATAATAAAAAGAGAGTGTTCTTTTCACTTGAATCTTCAAGAAAGAAAGTCTCAGGATGGGTGAACCTGTATTTCTGAGTTCAAATGAATGAAATGACAGTTCCTGTCCCACAAGGTTCTAAAGGTCAAGAGTT
>NC_056498.1:84383581-84426254 GCF_014905685.2 Nematolebias whitei
ATAGTAATGATAATAAAAAGAGAGTGTTCTTTTCACTTGAATCTTCAAGAAAGAAAGTCTCAGGATGGGTGAACCTGTATTTCTGAGTTCAAATGAATGAAATGACAGTTCCTGTCCCACAAGGTTCTAAAGGTCAAGAGTTTTGACCTAAGACTCAGTTTTGACATAGGCCTAGTCCACTACAAATGAACATCCAAATGTTTATTACAAGAGAATCTTCTAAGCTTATTTTGGTAACAGAAATGAAACCGGAATGGAAGAAGAAGAAGGTTTTAAATTTGTTTTCAGCAAAAATCTCCACACTGATTTTAAAAGATCAGTACAAATGATGGCAAATTTCAGAGAAAAATCCATCAATGAGATTAAACAGTGTGCTGTGAATGTGTTTGAGGCATGTTCTCATGCTAAGACGCCCATAGAAGTGTTTCCTGGTGTAAAGGTTAAACCCCTCTACCTAGAAATGGAAGGATGGAGTGCATCCCCTCCACCTCCTAAAACAGGCGAGAAAAAGCAGTATTTTCAAACTAACAAACCGCGTAATGAAGGTGCACGTTGGGACAGAAAAGCTCCTCTTTCAGAGGATGGACGTGATTATCGTAAATGGGATATGCGTAGGACGCAAAGATATGGGATTCAAGAGGACCCATATTATCAGGGGAAGTCCGAAAAGGAACCCCCAAAAGACGTACCTAACCCTCCCCCACCTCGGACGAAACGAACCGAGGCGATAAAATCACAAAGGTTCCGGAAACAAGGCCCTACACCTCTGAGCTCGGAAGAGACAGAGAAAATACGCAGGTTGTTAGAAACTTTGATACACGCTGAAATGGGAAACCAACCTGAAGCACAATGTAGTGATGTGATCGCTACTAAATCTGAAGGCGCGAATGACAACATTACAGATGTCGGTGAAACACACCAAGACATTGCTGTCGTTGCCTCCAACAACCCCTCATCGGACGAAGGGGGGGGTAAACACACACAAACGATGATGAGTCATCGCAAGCTGAACACTCAGAATCTGATTTTCATGATTTTGAACTAGGCATTCCAGTTCTGGGAGGACTCCCAGATAACCTGGTACCGAGTCAAGAAACTGGGCCAGTATGGTTAACGAAACCAACACAGGCCATAGCTCTTTTCTCAACCAATGACGTGACCAAGGGCCTCAAACCTATGGTGTCTTACCCATAGACAGGTCCGACGACTCAGAAAAGGATTCGTTGGAGCTCCACAAGGAGCAAGAACCCTCATCAGTCTCATCACAGATTGAACAGGTGGTCGCCCAAGCCGACACTCTGACATCTGATGAAGAAAGAGACAAACTTCGCCAAGTTCTTTTAAAATATGAAGTCATTTTCAACTGACCCAGACATCACCCAACTTCAAAAGTTTGATGATCCTGCAATTAAATCGATGATACTGTATCTGACTGACCCAGACAAATACACTCCATCGAAAGTCGAACTGGATTCCAATCCAGACCTTAAAGTCCTCTTTCAGCTGCACAAACAGTTAAAACTACTCAAGGACAGCCTAACTTTAGCTCATGGAGCGACGTCCTCACCCGTGTTCGCGGTCTCCCATGACCGAAGGGGGGTGACGCCAGTTAGGGTAATGCTACCAGACGCGATAACGTGAGCAAATCTGGCAACCAGGGTGAGAAGAAGCAGTGAAACGATGTTTCTAGATGCTTAGTCACTACTCTTGTCGATGTTGAAACGTTGTTTAATTGGTTTTGGTATTGTTTCTGAAGAAAGAATGAATTTTGTGTGTAGTTAAGTTAGAGACTAAGAGGCCTTTAACTATGCCAACATGCAGTTCATTCGTTAAAATGCCATCTTTGCGGAGTCAATGTAGATTAATGCTACCTTAAGTACCATAATCTACATTGATCTCGCAACGCTTAAGCCAAACCTACTCGAACAATTCTATTCGGGGGGATAGCTAATTCTTTTTGATGAGTCTCGCCATAGACTTCCAAAAACATTTATGGGGAAACCAAACACCCAGTCTAAAGTCGTTCGTCTAAAAGACAACAGACAATTGAACCAAACTATATTTTGCCATGTAAAGCTAACTTAAACCAAGTTAGGAATGGAAAAATAGTTTGGAACACTCTTCTGTACGTATAAATCCCTATAGTTACCCTTTTCAGCATGTTCCATCCCTTAACTGGTAGCTGTAGCTGTTCCCAATCATAATAGCGTACACACCAGGTGCATATAGTTTAAGGCCTTATGTAAAATCCCCTTCATAAGCCCACCTTAAACCACATAATTGCATGACACATTGAACCAGAACGGCACAGACTGGACGTCGCCCAGAGACGACCTTCGCTGGAGGAGACCTGCAATCCTGACGTTGGTCTCCACTCTTCATCCAGTGGCCGCATCTTCAGTTCAATCCAAGGGAACCCCTCTGTATGCTGATCAATCAACACTTCCAATCGTTGTGGATTTACCGTTGTGGATTATATGACTTTTTCCAATGGATTACAGACTCTGTTTCTAAAGGGTTAAAGCATTGCTACAATGGAATTACCAACAACATTATGGAATTATCATCAACACAATGGAATTACCAAGAACATTGTGGAATTACCTTTGAGTTTTGTTTTCCTTGCTGGATTACTTTTGACTTTGGTTTTCCTTGCTGGATTACTTTTGACTTTGGTTTTCCTTGCTGGATTACATCAAGCTCAAGGACATTCGAAGGCGTAAGTTCATGTTGGAATTCATCCCCATGGACAGGCGATGATTTCCAAAGGGGGGACTGTAGTGAACTAGGCCTGAGGTGCAACCTTGACCTTAGGCACCTTATGGGACAGAAACTGTCATTTCATTGATTTGAATCCAGAAATACAGGTTGACCCATCCTGAGACTTTCTTTCTTGAATTAATCAAGTGAAAGAAGACTACTTTCGATTATCATTACTATTTTACAAATGTTTGATAATCAAATTGTGTTAGTTCAAACAATGTTTAAATGTTGAAGTGAACTACTCATTTTTAAATCAACTGTGAAACAGTAATAACGATTTTTAATCCTCATTCAAAGTGAAATCAAGTTGGAATATGTTACAGAGTAATGATTCAATTTATTGATCGTCTGTTTGAAATGAGCAAGTGGTGTAAGTTGGTCAAAGTTCAAGTTTCGGTCAACTGCAAGTTTACTGAAAAAGAAATGTCATGTTTAACTTTTACAGCAAGATACTAGAGAAGTGACTCCACGAAGTCTGAGTTCTTCATAACAATCTTCTGTCTGTTCTTAAACAATCTTAATATTTTTCCTTGACTTTTCATAACACCTTACATCACAAAACACACCTCTGTTTTGGTCCATCGACCAATCAGAAAGTTCTCAAATGAACCGGAAGTGAGCTCTTTTTAAAAGGTGCAACACTTCCTAGTTCAGGAGTTCTGCAAGAGGTTCCACCTCCAGTCGGAGTCGGAGTTGGAGTCGGGTGGAGAGTTTGCAGCTCCAGTCGTTTGGGAGAACAGAAGTCCAGCCATGATTCAAAGCTCTTCCGAGTATTGGGGATTATGACATCTTCCACCTCTGAGTGGAACTCTGACGGACTCCACTCATGTGAAGTCCACTCGTGAGGTGAACTGTTGTTGACGAAGTCCCGCCACCACTCCGGACGGTTCTCTGCCATCCTACGGAGACGCTGGACCGGTAGCGTAACTGGAGCTCCGCTTCCACTGATTCATCGTCAGAGAGGTAATGAGTCGAGTTGACTACCGAGCGTACCGAGGAAAGCTGGGTCGAATGGAGGGTGCCGTTCTGTTCAACACTTTTCAATCACACACACACCATCTCCCTCCCTCTAAACTTCAATCTTTAAACTCTTCTATCTGCTAAGAAATTAATCCAGATATTTTTAAAAATGTCTGAAGCAAAGTTTTTCAACCACCACCGTGTGGTTAATGTCTGTTGTACTGCTGGAAGTGAGAAAACAATCGCCGTATTGTTTACTCCTCGTAAAACTTGCTAAATAAGCTGTTGTTATTTTCAATTTTTGCCAATTAATGTAAATGTGTGATGTGTTAAACTTGATTCTGTTAATAAATGACCCACTGTCGTTGGTGAGTCAAAGATAATTAACGTCTCACGTCCACATTTTTAATTATTCAATGCACGTACATTATACAGTCCAGAAAAATGAAAGAATCCGTTTAATTTATGAATATATACAGCATATGTTCATCTACAGCAGTGATTCCTAACTCAAGCAGTCAGATGAGTCGGGGTAGACCTCTAACAGGTCACAGAGATACAGATGAACAGTCATTCACTCACAGTTCAGAGTCTCCAGTTGAGCTAACACGTGTTTTGGATTGTGGAAGGAAACTAGAATACCCAAGTAAACCCCACACATACAATGGGAGAACACTACTAACCATTCACTCCATCGTGCAGACCCTAAGAATATGACCATTTCTTAATGATGATCACTGATTGAGTCAATTTATTAAAACAAACTCCTGTGCTTCCTCTTCCAGCTTGTGTGAATACTGTCTGCTCCATGTGTTGCTCAAGAAGAACCCAGAAATGTTCAGCCAGCACTTCATTGAGAGCATCTTCCACTTCAACTCCTACAGCAAACACAAGTCGTACAACAAGTTTCCTCAGAGTGAGAGGTAGCAGTTGTTTCAGCTGAGAAGCTACAGTGCGAGTGTCTTTTGATGACGAGGACAATGAATTGCATCCAAAGCTGAGTAATTCTGTCTGTGTAAAATATATTCAGAGAAAAGATTCGGTTCTCCCTGAAAGGAGCTCAGCATCGTGACAAGCGCTTTCGGATTTATTGTTTCCTGCTGGAGCACTTTACAGACACGCAGCGGTTCAACATCACAAAAAGGATCAACCAGACCGTCTTAGGTGAGCACATGTGTGGTCTACAAAAGTTTTTGACCTTCTTGAAGTTTGAATGCGAGTTGCACTGGTCTAAAGAAAATCTTCATTTTTTCTTTCCTTTGTTCCTTTCCCAGCATGCTTTGCAGACGAGGAGCTGCCTCTGGATTCAGATGGTGCTGAAATACTGTCAGAGACCTTCAAAATCTTGAGTCTCAAGGAGATAAAGCTGCAGGCAATTTCAGCTACAGCAGGGGGCGCAGGTGGAGAGGAACCAGAGGAGGAAAACATGGCTGCCATGACCAAAGCCGTCATGCAGGCTGCACAGAAGAAGGTGGTGTCACAGGTGAGTGGTTCTGATCACATGACTTTTACAAACCGTGGAAACAAAGTCACATTTTCTGTTTGCATCTCACTTATTACTAAAAACTAATTGGGTCCAGAGTTGTGCTCTGAAAAGATTAAACGATTCACAAATCCATGGTTTGGTGACAGCTGCCCGATAGGTTCACCCTTTTTTTCTGTTTTCTAAACACTAGAAGAATACAATATATCAGTAATAGATGTTATTGATTTTTATCTTTTTTACTTTCATTTAACCATTCAAATCTCACTGAGATCTTATTTATAAGGGAGGCAAAGGCCTGAAGGCAGCCTAACGTGCACATTTTTGAATAGATAATCTACAATTTAAGCTTTTAAACATTTTGTATTTGTTTATAAATGACTCATCCTTTTATATGACCCATTCCTTCAAAATTGAGAAAATTAGTGGAAAATGGCTCAAAGTTCTGACCCCTGATACGTTGCAAACAAAATGACTAACTTCACTGTTTTTATGACCAAATTATAGGCGAACAATACAAACAGAGTCAAGCATAAGTTCAAACAGTGGCATGGATTAAAAATGTTCTTTCCTACCAGACTCCGTCTTGCTTTATTAATAAACATTCTGGGGTGACGTCTCCGTAAATGAGCCATCAAGTTGAATGAACAACCTGTGAGCAAACTACAGGGCTGCAGTTTGATCCACTTCTTTTTTTATTTATGTAGAAACACAAAAATCCAAAATGATTCGTCAGAGCAGCTGCTGCATATCCTCCAACTCTGATCTTTACCTTTACTTCCTGCCATTCCTATGACTGAGCCGGCTGCTGCAATCTACCCTTTAGTTCCTGCACAAGGCTGAACCAAACGATACACACAGCCTAAACTAAGACAGCTTTTATTTTTATTTATTTTTATTTTCATAAAGCACTCTATTACTTGTTCTTTACAGATTTCCTGGAGTCCAACAAGCAATTCCTTGTTATTTGGAACTTGTTATATGTTGAGAAAATGAATAACTTTGTGTAATTTAGGATTAATTTGAGATGAGATGAGCCTCACCCTCCTGTTCTGATCCACAGGTCCAGAGGAAGGCGTTTATAGAAAACACAGTTCCTGTAATCATCAGCCTGAAGAGCCTACTGGAGCAGAAACGATCCCCCGTCCTCCGAGACCTCATGAGCTACCTCCAGGTGAGACCAGAGTGCTCTTCTAAAGACTGCTTTTTCTATTTTCATTAGATAATTTAAGGTGCAACTTAACCTAAATAAAAATAAACACAAGGACATTGTGTTATAACTAGTTTATTGTATCAGGACAAATGAAAAAAAATCTAATTCTTTTCATGTTTTAAAATGAAGTAAAATTGTCATCAAAGATCAAGACATGATGATGCACCATGTCATTAATTTCCACTTCTGTTTCTAAAGTCAAAGCTCATGCACTTCATGTACTCCGTCAGGTGACAATGCAGGACTACCGTAACGAGGTGCAGCAGCTGTTCTCTGGAGATGAGCAGCTGGCAGCTGAAGTGGAGTTTGCTCTGAAGAAGGCTGACGAGGAGCGAGAGATGCAGGAACAGATGGACTCCTTCAGTCTGGCAGGAAACGCACAGACAAATGTCAGAATGTGGAACATAAACATAACCCATCAGCGTCAGAACACCAGTGACTTGTTTCAGATTCAAACTGCAGAAAATAAACTTTACTGTTGTTCTTTCTCCCCAGGGTTCAGCTCCGGGCTCCCCCAATAGGCCGAGACCCCTCCTGCCTCTCAAATTTACAACACCACAGCCGCCTCGTCCTAACACCATGCTAAGCAGAAAGGCACTGACTGACCGGTGGGTTTTTGTTTCTTATTGTTAACATGGTATTTACAGAACTTTATTTATTTTTTAAATGTTTCATTAGGCATGTGCGCACACTGAGATCAGAGGATCGGCAGCAGAAGTCTGTGGCTCTGGATGGAACAGGTAGGAAACACTCAGAATGACTTTCTAATCACCAAAGATACCAACTGCAGCAGGTCAGATACTGATGAGGAGAAACTGAGAAGTTGACTGTCGTGCATGAGCAGTTCAGTTCTTTTGAACCGTAGAAGCTTCAGCACTCAAACTCAAATAATCAAATCAAACACAGACATGTGGAGTAAAGAATCAACAGAGAAAAGCTTCAGTGTCAGGTTTAATTTACATTTAAAGATAACATAACTTCAGATATTATGACATGGATAACGTAATGAGCTATTAATAACATCACTTATTTGGGTTTGAGCTATAAATCTTTGAGGCCCAGATTTGTCAATGTATTAGCATGAATAAAGTTTTAGAGCATCTGTTAAACTCACAAAGTCTTATGCAAAGTTACAAAGTTAGTTCTGTAGCTCAGACTGCCCTGGCACAGTTTACCCACATGTAAGTGCTGTAATACACTTCATTTAGAAAATAAAGCTTCAAACTGTGACCAACCAGTGCAGTATGCTTCATGCAGTTTACATGAAATATCTACCATGTTCCGACTCCGAGTGCTTCTGGGAGCTGGTGGTTTTGTGTCTCAGGTGAAGAAACAGGAAGAGAAGCATTTTGCTGCACTGTTGGTTTCACAAAAAGAGGACAGGCCGGTCAGGAAAAGTGTAATTTATCTTTGATCCAGTGGTGAATGTCAGACACGTACTTCATGTAATAAATGGTCAAAAACGTGCTAAATCCTATTGTTGTCATTTTACGTTCAGAATATGAGGGTGCATTTGAACATCTTGGTTAACAAACGTGTAAGTAACTATCTCTTGGACCCCTCCTTCCTCCTCGCCCTCAGTCTGTCCCTAAGTCTGCAGCCGTGTGGAGGAGCTGACGCTCCTCACAGGGAACGAGGGCACAGAGTCAGTGCACCTTGTGGTCTGGGACCTGTTTTAAACCGAGGTGCAATACCTGTCTGAATGTGATCCTTTTAAAACGTGAGATGTTTGTGCAGCTTTAAGGATCATTTATGCACTTTATACATTACAAAGTCCCCCACATACCACATTTTCCAGACCGGTAAAATTCAATGAATTTGAAGCCTGATCTGCTGATTAAAATATTGTTTCTGAGATGTTGACATGTACATGTATTAATGCTAGTATCCTAGTATCATTGAGTCCATGCTCTGCTTCTACTGTGTACGTAACACATATATCCTTACCGATTGATTTTGATGGCTTTTTAGAATGATTCCTGTATGCACATACCCTGCCGCCACGCAGCTTTTCAACTACCTCAATGACCTCAGCCACAGTTATGGAAAGACCAACCCTGATGTCCCCCGTCTCAGCTTCCTCCATGGAAGACATGCCAGTGGGATTGAGAAGGTCCAAGAATTATTCCTTCCACCTCCTGACGATATCACTGGTTGAGGTCAACAGCACCCCACCTTCACTGAACACAGTGTTAGTAAAGTGCTGTTTTACCCTCCTCCGCTGTCTGATGGTTTGCCAGAATCCCTCTGATCTGACCCCAGAGTCTTTAACCAAGGCCTCACCAAACTCCTTCCAATTCTGAGCTTTTGCCTCAGCAACAGTCAAGGCTGTGGACCACTTGACCCTCCGCTTCTCCTCAGCTGCCTCTGGAGTCCCATTAGCCAACAAGGCCCAATAGGACTCCTTCAGCTTGACAGCCTCCCTAACGCGGGGTGTCCACCACTGAGCTCAAGGATGGCCACCACGAGAAGCACCGACATTTTTGTGTCCACATCTCAACAATTGAGGCATGGAGCATGGCCCACTCGGAGCCAATGTCCCCCGCCTCAGCTGGGATGCGGTTAAAGATCTCCCGGAGGTGCGAGTTGAAGATCTTTCTGATGGGTTCTTCTGCCAGGCATTCCTAGCAAACCCTCACTACATGTTTGGGTCTACCAGGTCTGTCCGGCATCCAGGCTGCCATATTGTAAAGTTTTCAGATGATACAGTGGTGGTAGGATGTGTCACAAACAACAATGGGTTCATCTACAGGCAGAAGGTGGAAGACCTGGAGAAGAAAGTACAACCTTCACATCAATGTGAAAAAGATGGTCGTGGATTTCAAACGGAGAAAACACCTATTCCTCCCCCCCGAAAAACATAGGAGGATCTGTGACGGAATTGGTCTCCAGCTACAAGTACTTGGGTGTGCACCTGAACAACAACCTCAGCTGGAGCAACAACACCACCAGCCTGATCAAGAGTCTCTACTTCCTCAGACAGCTGAGACGAGCTGGTCTGTGAAGCTCAGTCCTCACCTCCTTCTGCAGGTGTGCAGTGGAGAGCATCCTGTGCTCCAGCATCAACATGTGGCATGGAGGCTGCACAGCTGCAGAAAGAAAAGCTTTGCAGAGAGTGGTGAAGGCTGCACAGAAGTCTGTTGGAGTCAGTCTCCCCACCATCACAGACATCTACACTTCTAGATGCAGGAAAAGGGCTACCTGCATCATGAAGGACCTCACTCACCCAGCACATACACACTTTTTGCCCCACTCCCCTCAGGAAGGAGGTTGAGGAGCATTAAGTGTAGAACCACTAGACTGAGGAACAGCTTCTACCCTGAGGCTGTTACTCATGAATCTCTAACCAGAATAATCACTGCAAGGAAAATAAATCCCTGTAATGCAACTTTAATTGGTGATATGCAACTTATCTTGCTGTAGTTGTGCCCATCTACTCACCACAGACTCATGTTCAGGCTGCTGTTTAATACAACATATTATTTTACATCATTAGTGTTTAGCGTATATCTTACTATATACAGTATCTTCAATCCTTTTTATACTGTATAATTTTGCTATGTTAGGGTGTAACTGAGACCCCGAGTACACAATTTTGTTCCACCTCATGTACCAAATGTGATGCAAATGACAATAAAGAGACTTGAACTTGATCTCCCCCGACATCTGATCCAACTCACTACTAGGTGGTGATCAGTTAACAGCTTAGCTCCTCTCTTCACCCGAGTGTCCAAACAAACGGCTGCAAATCAGATGACACGACTATGAAGTTGATCATCGATCTACGACCTAGGACGTCCTGGTGCCAAGTGCTCTTATGGAGACCCTTATGTTCAACATGGTGTTTGTGATGGACAAACTGACTAGCACAGAAGTCCAACAACAGAACAACACTTTGGTTCAGATCAGAGAGGTGGTTCCTCCCAATCACGTTTCTCGAGGTCACACTGTCATTACCCACATGGACATTGAAGTCCCCCAGCAGAATAAAGGAGTCCCAAACTGGTGCACCTTCCAGCACCCCTGCCAATGAGTCCAAGAAGGCCGGATACTCTGAACTGCTGTTTGGCGCGTAGGCACAAACAACAGTCGGAGCCCATCCCCTACCCAAAGGCACAGGGAAGCCACCCTCTCATCCACCAGGGAAAACTCCAACACACAGTCAGGCACCAAGTCGGGGGGCTAAACATAGACCCACACCAGCTTGGCATCTCTCACCATGGACAACTCCAGAATGGAATGAAGTCCAGCCCCTCTCAAGGAGATCGGTTCCGGAGTCCATGCTGTGCGTCGAGGTGAGCCCAATTATATCTAGTCGGTACCTCTCAACCTCAAGCACAAGCTCAGGCTCCTTCCCCACCAGAGGTCACATTCCATGTGCGAAGAGCCAGCTTTGGTAAAACGGGGTCAGAGTGCCAAGGCCCCCACCTTCAGCCACTGCCAATGGATTCATGCACCCGACTCATATGACTCCTCCTGCAGGTGGTGGGTCCACAGGAAGGTATTCGGGCTGAGCTTGACCGAGCCCCATGGGTAGAGACCCGACCACCAGGTGCTCGCCGACAAACTCCTCCCCCAGGCCTGGCTCCAGGGTGGGGCCCCGGTAACCCACGGGCAAGGGACATGGAGTTCCTTGTTCCTCGAATCACTCTTTGTCTGGCCTGTCACCTAGAACCAATCTGCCTTGGCAGACCCCACCAGGGGTAATTACAACTGCCCCCGACAGCAGAGCTCCGATCATTCAGGCGTACAAACTCCTCCACCACGATAAGGTGGCCATTCAAGGAGGAGTTTTTTCTACTTTTGATTTTTACTTAGCCGTTTGTTGCTTAGGCTTTCAGCGTTTTATTTTTCTTTTAGGCATTTTGCTACTTTTTAGCTTTAACAACTTAGTTTCAGCTTCTGCAGATTTCAGCTAGGATGTTCAGCATTTAACATTCACGCTGCATTTTTGTAGAACATACAGCTTCTCTTGTTTAATTTTCATTTCTGATAAAACCAGATTTTTTTGTCTCCAACAAGCACCCCATCAAGGCCAGTAATCTAGGTTAAACACTGTATGGATGATTTCAAAGTATAATTTTCTTGGTTTTAGTGATTTATTTTGATTTCATGCATCATCAGAGCTGGAGTGATGTCCTATCATGCATGAGTTTTTTTATTTTGTTTTTATTTGCAGTTATTGTAAAGGGGGCAGCTAATGACAGAGCCTTCAGCACACCGAAAGGTAGGTGTGCCCCTCCAAACCTGAACACTCGTCTGAGATTCAGATCAAACTGTGATTAACAAACACTCAGCAACATGAGGCACCTCTCCCTCAGTCCAAGAATTCTTCAATGTCAAATTCAAATGTAGCTTTTGTCTCTTAAACATGGTTTCTGTTTGTAAATCTGTTCATTTTTAAAATCTGACCAAACGCATGAAGTCACTCTATGAAACTTCAGTTAAACATTTGGATAAATGTGTATTTTCCTGAGTTTGCAGCTCAGTTTCATCTTTAGTCGTTCTGTATGAACAGTGGAGAACTAAACAAACAGAATAAACGTTCCTTCTCCTTCATGTCCAGGTTTCAACATAAGCTTAACATTTAACGACGGCTTCAGTACAATCCTCAGCGAACAAGAAACAAGTAAGATTTGATCCCTAATCTGGACATCGTAGGATTAAAACCTTGTTGTTGGGAAGCTTTTCTACACCAGTTAAGTGACTAATATACTTTTGTGTGTGTGTTCACAGCAGTAGACACCAGTGGTCAAAGCGTGAGGTCTAAAGAACAGTAAGAACCTTACTTCTGTCCTACTGAGTTGAACTGGTCGTTCTTTGGCAGTCCCCAATGAGTTAAATTTCTCCACTGCTCTTAAATGTGTTTGAAACAACCTGAACACTGTTTTGACCACAAATGAAACTGTACTTAAAGAAACTGCACCCAGTGTGATGATGGATGGGATAAATAGTATCATTTTAAACTGGAAGGTTGCAGGTTCAAGTCCAGAGGCAACAAGCTGTGATTTTAAATGGTTCCTGTAGTTCATTGTTTGACTGTTCCTCCTCATGTTACATTATTTTTAAGACAATTTGTAAATGGTTAAATGTCTTTTATTTCAAATTATAACATAATCTTAAAATTATAACAAAGGTCCAGGTAGTCCATGAGTTTATCTTTTTTCTTTGTGTCTGTCTTTTGACATTTTGGATTAATGTGTGAAAACATATCTGGTAATCATCTTTTCTTATTTGCTTTCAAAGTATCATCATTTAGTTTCTGTTTTTCTCTTTCTTTCCTTTAACTTCTGGCTGTGGTGTTTTTCAGGTCTCCTGGACCGAGGCAGTGGAACGTTGAGTCTCCTCTCCGCCAGAAGAAACAGACGAAAATATCCAGATGTTAGTTTTTGTCACAACTTCATCATATATTTGTTTTCAGTGCTGACTTTTCTACATCTTTAATGACTTGTATCTTTAATATTCCACCATTTCTGATTTATGTTCTTACGTTGAACTTTTGTTTGTGTCCTCGTCTTTTTGTCAATAAAGACTTTCATAAGATGTTTTCAGTTTTAATTCCAACAGATTAAAGCACATCTGTAATGCTACATATGGTAAATATGAGTATGCTCAGTCGCATCTTTTCCTTCTCTACATTTACAGCTGCACCATCAAGTGATTTAAAGTAGGAAGAATAAAATGGACAGTTTCTGAAGAAGTTTTGAAGGGTGCCATTGCAGCTACTATACCAATTCACACGATAGGGTAGAGGCAGGGCAGCCGACCCAGGACCCCAAAGTCCCAGGTTCGACTCCCAGTCATTCTCACGTCATGTTGTCTGAGCAAGACGCCCAATCCCTAATTGCTCCCCGGGCGCCCACATAGCTGCCCACTGCTCCACCTGGGTGCATCCCAGTGTGATGGGTTAAATGCAGTGAACAAATTTCATCATTGTATGAGAACATGCAGTGATGTTGACACAGCAAGTTAATTTCTAACATCCCTCAGATGTGACAGAAGTGGCTCATCACAGAATTTTTGTGTTTTTTCAGTCTACAGTTTTTTCATGAAGCTTACTGAGCACCAATAGACATGATTAAACTGATCTGTGGTTGGTAAATTTTTAAGCTGGTAAATGAATGTAAATATAAAACATTCTTATAGTGAACTCTTGAGCATGTAAATGTTTGTTTCCAATTTTAGTTTTGTGCTTTTTTTTTTCTTTTTTTTTTGCCAGAAGAGGGCGCTGTTGCTTGGATTAAAGTTTTCAGCAGAATGTTCTCCAGGACAAGGTCTGCTGTCTGAACCTTCAGTTTTGTGCTTGATCAAAATTAGCTGAGAGAATAGAAAAGTTTTTCTATATTTTAATTTTTGATGCATCTTCTACAACTGTAAAGTTTGGAAAATAAAATAATGAAATATAATTAGGTTTGTGTTGATAAAGTTGGGTAGATCATTCAGTTGTGATGAGTTTAGATACTGCAATCGTGGAGATTAAAATCTTTGTAATTTTGCGCCTCATTGTTTGATTTAACTTTTTAACAGTTCAAAAATTATACATACGGTTTACAAGCACTGACCTAAATCTTTAAATACATGAAGACTAGAAAGTCTTGACGAGGCACAACTCAACTCTGCATTGGTCATCAAGATGGATTGCAGCAAGTTGGTTTTTTTCTTTCTTATGTTTGGAGGAGTGGAAGTGAAGCTTTCAACCCTATGAACACTGGCAGCATTATGGTGGTAGCATCATGCTGTGGTGCTTGTGCTTTGCTCAAAGTAGAACAGAAAAGAACACTGGTTACGTTCTGTAACCACAGATTCTGAGTATGAGCGCAGCCCTTTAAGCCACAGTTTTTGATCTGCGGACCCATACACTACAGATGCTGGTCATAACTGTAAGCTATAACTTCCAGAACTTGTAACAAGGTGTTTCATCTGACCCTGAAGCTTGTGGTGTTTCAGCTTCCTCTGTTCATGCAGGAATGATTAATTTCTCTGATGCTCAGTCTCTGATCACGTGACTCTGTTCTTGGTCCATGGACTGTGGAACTAAGACAGACCTGCGCGTGTTTGTACTGGCAGCTCAGAGTGGGGTGTGGGGGGAGCGAGAGGCAGCTCAAGTTGTCTGTACCTGCAGTTTAGCGCTGGATGGAGAGACAGCTGAACCGCGTGTTGTTTGTTTTTAGCTTTTTAGCTAGCTAGTATTGTGCACAACTAATTAATGTTACACCAGTACCGACAGGTGAAGAGGGGTGTGCAATTCGGTCTGGTCGTTCGGCGCGCTCGGTTCTGTTAAGGGGACAGGGTGCCCTGACGTATTACGCCATGCAATTAGCATATCATGATTTATTAATTTTTTTCCCAGACAAGCTTTTTTTACCGGTATTATCGTGAACGATATGATATGGCCCAGCCCTAACTGGACCTCAAGCAACATGGATGCTGTGGCTCTCCTCTCTTCCTCCAGACTCTGGGACCTTGATTTCCAAAATAAATGCACAATGTACTTTCATCAGAGAACGTAACTTTGAACCATTCAGCAGCAGTCCCAGATGAGAAGCTTCTGACGTCTCTTGTGTAAGAGTGGCTTGACACAAGGAATGCGGCAGCTGAACCCCTCGTCTTGCATACATCTGTGTGTGGTGGTTCTTGAAGCACTGACTCCAGCTGCAGTCCACTCTTTGTGAATCTCCCCCACATTTTGGAATGGGTTTTGTTTCACTCCTCTCCAGGATGCGGTTATCCTTATTGCTTGTACACTTTTTTCTACCACATCGTTTCCTTCCTTTCACCGCTCTATTAATGTGCTTGGACACAGAGCTCTATGAACGGCCAGCCATTTAGCAATGACTTTTGTACCTTGCCCTCCTTGTGCAAGGTATCAGTGGTCGTCTGTTGGACAACTGTCAAGTCAGCAGTCTTCACCATGATTGTGTAGCCTACAGAACTTGACTGAGAGACCATTTAAATGCTTTTGCAGGTGTTTTGAATTAATTAGCTGATTAGAGTGTGGCACCAGGTGTCTTCAATATTGAACCTTTTCACAATATTCTAATTTACTGAGATACTGAATTTGGGGTTTTCATTAGTTGTCAGTTATAATCATCAACATTAAAAGAAATAAACATTTGAAATATATCAGTCTGTGTGCAATGAATGAATATTAATATACAAGTTTCACTTTTTGAATGGAATTACTGAAATAAATCAACTTTTTCATGATCTTCTAATTTTATGACCAGCACCTGTATTTAAGCGGTCTACAGGTGGGGCCCATGCAGTGGGTGGGCATGGACTAGAGTTTTTTTTGTTTTTTTTTTCCCAATGTTGCACGCTGCGCGCGGGGTGAGACCCAAAAGCATGGCTTAAAGGGCAAGCCCATATGAAGAAGAACTGCTTTTAAACTCTTCAACTTCACCTCAGGTTACCAGGTAGATGTTTGAAACTTGGACACAACTGAGCCAACAGGACAATGATCCCAAACACACCAGAAGTGGTTTCTGACTGGATAAAGCAGGCTCACGCTAAGCTGCTGGGAAGGCCTTCCTAAAGCTCTGAGCTGAGCTCTGGTGAAAAGTTGTGAACTTTATTCGAAGGCTGGGTCTGTACCACAAACCCAACTAATTTAAATTCTGCCAAGATGTGAGGTTGCCGAGGTCAGCCCTGAATCATGCCAGAATGTTGTTGATGGTTATAAAAAGCGTGTGCTGGGTGAATTGCATATCAACAGGCACAGAACAGTTGTTTAACCAAATTGTGATGGGCCACATGTACATATCTGAACCTGTGCGGATTATAAAAATCCACAATAAACTCAGTTGTCCACTCAATTATTTGTGACAATCATTGAATATGTGTGGTGCATTCTGCCATAGAACAGAACAGTTAAAATAAATATATTCATATTACATTCACTCATGAAAATGTCTGACTACAGCTTAAAGTCGATGTTCTAAACTCCAGTGAAATCTTAGTCTGAGAATCTACTGACGTTCTGAAAACATGTTTACCTGGGAAGACTTTGCCTGTTTTTAAGAACAGTGTTATGTTGATTTTATCTGATCGACGTCAGAAAGATGAAGAAAACATAATATTGGAGTTTGTCTTCTTGGAGGAGATCTCTGTTACCAGATGGTCCAACATGTCAAATTGTTCCAGTGTCCAACAAATGTCCCAGTTCAGTCTTTCTGTCTTTTGTTTATAAAGTAAAAATCTGTCTTACACAACTGAGACAAAGTACACCTGTCGACATGTAAAACCAAAAAGTGCACTTTCATGGCACCATATGATTAATGTTTGAGGGGCCTTCAGTTCTTGTCCAGCATCATTGGTAGATAAGACAATAGATCAGCCTGTATGTGCATGGCTGCGCTGTTTAAAAAAATCCAGTGCAACGTAACGTAAAGAGTTCATAAAAAGGGTCAAAAGCTGAGTCATACTCAAAAATATTTACAACAAAGATGGACCAGATTCTTAAGTCAATATAACCATGATGGTTATCAAAAGACAAAAGTCAGTGGTTCATATGAAACTATGTGAAAACCTGCTGTTCAAACTACTGAAGCAGGAAGAACTGATTCACTGTAACTGAGGAATGTGACCGCAGCCTGGTTGTGTTTCAGGTGAGAGTGATGTGCTTTGGACAGTCTGAACAGCCGTCAGGTGTTGGACAATAGAAACTGGTTGGGGTGGGGGTTCAAGTGTTTATGCTTCATATTTATGGCCTGCAATCATAAAAGGCAGGTCATCATGTAATTGTATTTGTGTGTCTGTTCATGTTGGTGTCGGTTTGTGTCTGCAGAACAGAATTTATGTCCATTATCTTTACCCACTCCTTCCTTTTCTGGTTGTGGGGGTCACTGGTGCCCATATCCAGTAGTCACTGCAAGAGACGGGGGACAACCTGGGCAGGTCTCCAGTCCATCACTGGGACACAGAGACAAACGAGTCAAACAACCATTCACTCTCTCACTCACCTAGAGACAATTTAGAGTTACCAATCAGTCTAACGTGCATGTTTTTGGTCTGTGGGAGGAAACCCACACATGCACAGAGAGAACATGCAAACTCCACCCAGAAAGACCCTTGATGGAATTTGATCCGGCGACCTTCTCGCTAAGAGGCAACAGCTCTACTAACTGAGCCACCGTGCTGCCAGAAGAACTGAATTTATTAAGATTAAATGAGGGATCTGAGAAGTTGAGGATTAAAAAAGATCACCTTAAAGAAACAGTTTGAGCATGAGCTGATGGCGAGTCTGAAAGCAGCGATGACACAACTTTAATTTTCTACATTTGAGTTTGTTTCATAAATAAGCCAGAATTTATGCTAAAGCTGGTTTGCTCCACCATCAGTTTGGATATGTAGCACTTCTGATGGTCACGTTTAGCAGGACTTTCATAATAGTTCAACCAAAACAGGTCTTAATGTAAAATGTAATGAGGTCAGCAGGTTTAAAAAAATCTGTTCATATTGTCATTTGAAGATATTGACATTTTATGAAATTATAGCTGTTTGTCCATAATCTGGGTTGGAACTGGATCCATTAGACTAGCCATTTTCAGCCCGTCAGTCTCAGTGTATTCACTTCTAAAGCAGGTTGCTTCCATACTAAAACAACAAGTCTTCGCAAATCCACAGCAGATCGTGCAAACAGGAGTATTGAAAACATTACAGATCATTACATTTTGTATTACTGTACTTTTTTTGTGGCAAAACTTTGTGACAGTACTGCCAAAAGCCAGGGAACCTTGGAGGCCCTGAAGGTGCTACTTGTTGCTGCTGGTGCTTCTGTTCACTAAGATAAATAACCTTAAAGTGCCTGTGACATCAATTTTTTGTTATAAATATAAATGCATTTTTTGAAAGATTACATTAATAATGCATTGCAAAGAAAACAGTTACTGATATGTTCACATGTGCAGTAACAGGAAGTGATGACAAAGGGGAATGCCTGCATGTAAACAAAGCATTGCTACAACAGCTAACAAGGACAGCAGAGAAGAATCTGTTGTTTCTTTAGACTTTATTGATTCACTATCAGAGATGAAGAGTCAGAGTTCAACTGAGATTTCTTTTCACTAAACAAAAACCAAAGAGTTCCCCATTGATGTCACTTCCTGTTTTACTGTGGCCGCACCAAGTTCAAAAGAAAGAAAAGCCTGTTATAGAACATCTTGTCATAAGCGTTAAAAAATCGGTTTCTCAGAACACACCATTGGTTGGTTCTCTAACTATCTCTCAGATTGGAGGCAATGTGTTCAACATAATGGTACTTCCTCCAGTTATTTAACAGTCAACAATGGTGTACCTCAAGGCTCAGTCTTAGGACCCACCCTCTTTACAATCTACATAGGTAATGTAGGTCAGAACATCCCTGATGCATCCTTAAATTTCTATGCTGATGGCACAGTTGTTTATTGTTGAGCTAAAATAGCTATTAAGGCTTTCCAGCTTGTGCAATCTGCATTTAACATCATCCAGACAGATTTGTTCCACCTCAAACTTGTCCTAAATGCCGACAAAACCAAAAGGATTATTTTTTCAAACAGGAAGTCGGTCCCAGCAGTTCTTCCTCAGATTTTATCCTCAAATGGTGTCCCTATTGAGTTTGTTGAGTCATAAATATTTGGGTATCTTGGTCGACTCGCATCTCTCTTTTAAGCTTCACGTGGAGAACCTAGTAAGTAAACTGAAAGTTAAACTGGGTTTCTTTTTCAGAAACAGATCCTGCCTAACCCTGAATGCTAGAAAACACCTTGTAATTGCGACTTTCCTTCCCTCCATTGATTACGGTGACATTATTTACATGAATGCTCCTACAAGAACCCTGCAGATGTTGGATGCTGTCTGTCATGGTGCACTAAGATTCATAACTGGCTGTAACTACCGTACCCATCACTGCACCCTGTATTCACTGGTTAACTGGACATCATTAACTTCACGCAGACTCTCTCACTGGTACATTTTCATCTTTAAATCACTTCTTGGTCTGCTGCCTTCATACATCTCCTCCTACATGTCTCTGCGTGAGTGCAGCTACAGCGTGCGCTCTCAGGACATTATTACCTGCAGTGTTCCCTCAGTGAGGACTGAACTAGGCAAAAGGGTCTTCACCTACTCCTCTCCTGTTTCCTGGAATATCTTACAAAAAGATCTGAAGCTCTCGACCTTGACCTCTCTAACTTCAAACATCTGTTAAGTTCCTGGCAAGAACCAGTGCAGACATGTTCCTGTTTTTAGTTTTCTACACTGCCTTACAATATAGCCGGGGTTTTCTTCACTACTTTTTTCCCCCTTTTGACTGTCCTTTTGGTTGCCATTTATTTCAATTTGTAAAAAATAAAAAAAATCTGTATTCCTCTTTTATGATTATCTATTGTTGTCGTTATTATCCACTGTTGTCATCACTCTGTTAAGAATTCAGGTCTCGCTTGTAAATGAGTCCCCAAGGCCCAATGGGATTAACCTGTCTAAATAAAGGTTGAATGAATGAATGTTATAAACTGGGTAAAATTGTGTGATATGCCAAATTTCTTAAATAATATTTTCTTGCACTTTTTGTTTTTGGAGGATATTCCTGCCACAGGCACTTCCAATTTATTTGTGAATTATTTGATGTGAAGCAGACAATGACAGAAAGATTTATAAATTAGCATTTGCATTAAATGTTATAACATTTTAAAGATGGGGCTTGTTTTAGAACAGTAACAATCCACTTTAGCCACAGCTGTGTTCAGACTAGCCATTAGCTCCTCAGTCCTGTTTGATGCAAACTTTGTTTCTATAAACTGAGGCCATTCAAAAAGTTATGACAGGTCAGATACAACTTTTACATGGAAACCCACTTCTAACTGCTCAAACTGTTCCTTTAAAGTTTTATGTTAAGAACCAGACTCTTGAGGTTTGTCTGAAAAGTAGTGTCGTGTTCAAGACCACCTAACCCGAGACAAAGTCAAGACCAAGACCAGAGTGTACCGAGACCGAGACAAGATCAAGACTTTTAGGGTCCGAGACCAAGTCAAGACCAAAACCGAGGGAGGGCGAGACCAAGACGAGACCAAGACCTCAAAAAAAATTTTTTTTAATTATAAAATATTTTTTACAAAAGTTACATATTGCAACTTTAAGTTTGCTTTTGAATGAATATATCAGCTTTTATAAATTTTCAAAGCTACATAAAGAAATCAGACATTCAGTGGCCTAACTTTATGTGATTCAACAATAAAATTATACAAGTGTTAAACTGGAAGCAGTTTCATCACAAGCCAAACCTTATAAAACTGCAGTGGCAAAACACTCTTCATAAATCCAAACTCAACACCAAGGATAACCATATAGTTGCACAGTGGTTTCAATAAAGTAGTAGATATACACCTAAAAATGTTACATAAATGGATATTAGTTACTAGTATATTCTTTGTAATTTAAATAGCCAAATTTTATAGCTAATAATTTGGGAGGCATTTTCCCGCGCCCAGACAATCACTTCTCACTTTCTTGGAGTGACCAGTGTTGCCAGATAGAGTCGAGGTTTTCCAGCCCAAAAATCTGTTAAAAACCACCACATCACACAAAAATCTGCTCAGTCAATATATTATTACATATATTTACTGTTTGAACATGAACACACATCAGTACAAGCCAAGATAATTTAACAATATGTGGCAAAACGCAACAAAAAAAAAAAAAACAGCCACTAGGGAGCACAAGCCAGTGTATCTCTTGTGACTTCAAGTTTGACAAACAAATCAACTCTGTTCTGCAGAAAAGCTTCTTCCAACTAAGACAAGTAGCTAAGCTCAAGCCAGTGTTGTCCAGACCCGACCTTGAGAAACGAGTCCATGCCTTTGTCACGACCCGATTGGACTATTGCAATGCACTGTATTCTGATCAGCCAGGCCTCCATCTCACGTCTTCAGCTCGTCCAGAATGCTGCTGCTCGGCTTTTAACCGGAACTCGTAGGTCTGAACATATTACACCAGTTCTGTCCTCCCTTCACTGGCTCCCTGTTCGTACTAGGATAGTCTTTAAAATTCTTCTGCTGACCTTCCAATGCCTAAATGGCCTCACACCCCTTTACCTCTCAGAGCTTCTGGAACCTTACGTTCCCTCTCGGGCCCTGAGATCATCCGATCAGCTGCTTTTGGCTGTTCCAAAAACAAGACTGAAGCTCAGAGGAGATCGGGCTTTTTCAGTCATGGGCCCCAAACTGTGGAACAACCTGCCCCCCAACATCAGGCAGGCCACCTCCCTTCCTCACTTCAAATCCCTGCTAAAAACACATCTGTTCTCTCAGGCATTTCACACAGTGTGAATTGATCTAGTGTTTTTTTTTTTCTTTGACCCTATGTTTTAAATGCTTTTTATTAATTATTCAGTTATTATTATTAGTGTATTGTCTTTTTTTTCTCTTTAATTTTACTCTCATTGATTGCTGTTGTCATTGTTGTTGTTGTTAAGCACTTTGATAACAGGTTCTGTTTTAAATGTGCTCTATAAATAAAGTTGACTTGACTTGACTTGTGCCGGTCCCAAGCCCGGGTAAATGGTGAGGGTTGTGTCAGGAGTGGCATCCGATGTAAAACACTTTGGCCAAAACAATAATGCGAGTTCATCAAAGTGAAACCATACCGGATCGGTCGAGGCCCGGGATAACAATGACCGCCACCGGTGCTGTTGACAAACAGGGTGCTGGCGGAAATTGTGCTACTGTTAGTTGAAGACCACGAGGAGGGAAACGTGTCAAGAGACAGAGGGAGAAGAGGAAAGTCAACAATGTAGGACTGAGGGTTGCAACTCTAAATGTGGGGACAATGACAGGCAAAGGTAGAGAGCTGGCTGACATGATGCAGAGAAGGAAGGTAGATGTTTTATGTGTCCAAGAGACCAAGTGGAAGGGCAGCAAGGCTCGCAGCGTTGGAGTAGGGTTTAAACTGTTTTACCATGGTGTGGATAGAAAGAGAAATGGAGTAGGGGAGGTCCTGAAGGAGGAGTTGGCAAAGAATGTAGTAGAGGTGAAGAGAGTGTCAGATAGGGTGATGTGCCTGAAGGTAGAAGTAGAAGGTCTGATGCTAAACATCGTTAGTGGTTATGCTCCACAGGTTGGATGTGATGAGTAGGAGAAAGATACATTTTGGAAAGATCTGGATGAAGTGATAGAGAGTATTCCCAGGGAGGAGAGAGTGGTGATCGGAGCAGACCTGAATGGCCAGGCTGGTGAAGGAAACAGAGGGGATGAGGAAGTGATGGGTAGGTTTGGTGTCAAGGAAAGAAACCAAAAAGGACAGATGGTGGTGGATTTTGCCAAGAGAATGGAAATGGCTATAGTCAATACCTATTTCCAAAAGAGGGAGGAACATAAAGTGACCTATAAGAATGGAGGAAGGAGTTGGGAGGTCGACTACATTCTGTGTAGAAGAGGAAACCTGAGGGAGATTGGGGACTGTAAGGTTGTGGCAGGGGAGAGCGTGGCCAGACAGCATCAGATGGTTGTGTGTAGAATGACTGTTGTTGTGAAGAAGAGAAAAAGAGTAAAATCAGAGAAGAAGACCAAATGGTGGAAGATGAAGAAGGAAGAATGTTGTGAAAAATTCAGAGGAGCTGTTAAAGGCTCTGGGTGATAAGAAAGAGCTTCCAAATGACTGGACTACTACAGCAACAGTAATTAGAGAGACAGGTAGGAAGGTACTTGGTGTGTCATCTGGACAGAGAATGGATGATAAGGAAACCTGGTGGTGGAAGAGTGAAGTGCAGGACGCTGTTCAAAGAAAGAGGTTAGCCAAGAAGAAATATGACAGTGAGAGGACTGAAGAGAGGACACAAGAATATAAGGAGATGGGACGTAGAGCAAAGAGGGAAGTAGCTAAGGCAAAGCAGAGGGCGGATGATGAGTTGTATGGGAGACACTAAAGAGTCAGAGTCAGAGATTTTTTATTGTCATTTGCACCTCATGTGGTACATGTGGTGGAGCGAAATTATGTACACAGGGTCCCAGTTACATCCAACAATAAAATGTATAAGAAAAACAGTAATAACATCTAAGATATGAACTAAGAAAAACATCAACTAAATATACACTAAGCATTCATAACATAAAACATTGAACATGAGCACAAACATGAACATGAGTCTGTGTGAGCGGATGTGCACACATGAACACATCAACATTGAAACAGATCAGCAGCAACATGAAACAGATCAGCAGCAACATGATATGGTTTTTCACAATGATTATTCTGGTTAGAGATTCATGAGTCTAACAGCCTCAGGGTAGAAGCTGTTCCTCAGTCTAGTGGTTCTACACTTAATGCTCCTCAACCTCCTTCCTGAGGAGAGTGGGGCAAAAAGTGTGTGTGCTGGGTGAGTGGGGTCCTTCATGATGCAGGTGGCCCTCTTCCTGCATCTGGAGGTGTAGATGTCTGTGATGGTGGGGAGGCTGATTCTGACAGACGGACTTCTGTGCAGCCTTCACCACTCTCTGCAAAGCTTTTCTTTCTGCAGCTGTGCAGACTCCATGCCACACGTTGATGCTGGAGCACAGGATGCTCTCCACTGCACACCTGTAGAAGGAGGTGAGGACTGAGCTTCCCAGACCAGCTCGCCTCAGCCGTCTGAGGAAGTAGAGTCTCTGATGAGCTTTCTTGATCAGGCTGGTGGTGTTGTTGCTCCAGCTGAGGTTGTCATTCATGTGTACACCCAAGTACTTGTAGCTGGAGACCACTTCCACCGCAGATCCTCTTATGTTCAGGGGGGTGTAGATGTTTTTGTTCCTTCTGAAGTCCACAATCATCTCCTTTGTCTTCTTCACATTGATGTGAAGGTTATTCTCTTTGCACCAGCTCTCCAGGTGTTCCACCTCTTGCCTGTAGCTGGACTCATCATTGTTTGTGATGCATCCAACCACCGCTGTATCATCCACAAACTCTACAATGTGACAGCCTGGATGGGTAGCTGCACAATCATATGTGAGCAGAGTAAACAGGAGGGGGCTCAACACACATCCCTGAGGAGAGCCAGTGCTGAGGGTTATGGTGGAGGAGGAGAAGTTGTGGATTCTCACTAATTGTCGTCTGTTTGTTAAGAAGTCTAGTACCCAGTTGCAAATGGAGGGGCTCAGTCCTAGTGTGGATAGTTTGTCCATCAGGGTTTGGGGGATCATGATTTTGAAGGCGGATGTGAAGTCCACAAACAGCATACGGACGTAAGAGTTTTTATGCTCCAGGTGGTTGAGTGTAGTGTGGACCACAGAGGAGATGGCATCCTCTGTTGATCGGTTCTCACAGTATGCATACTGATGAGGGTCCTCGTTGATGTTGATGGTTGTTTTGATGTGAGTCATGACCAGTTTTTTGAAGCATTTAGCGACTATCGGGGTCAGGGGCACTGGCCGATAGTCATTCAGACCAGTCACTGTAGAGCTTTTTGGGACTGGGATGATGGTGGCAGTCTTCAGGCAGGTGGGAACTGTCTCCAGGGTAAGTGAGGTACTGGGATGGTACCGGGAGCCTGTGAAGCTGCAACTGCTCTGAGCGTGGCCATCTTGGCAGGGCGAGAAGGACTTGTACCGATTGGCAAGACAGAGGGATCAGGCTGGAAAGGATGTGCAGCAGGTTAGGCTTATTAAAGATAGGAATCGTAATCAATCAACCTTTATTTAGACAGGTAAATGTTCTAACAAGTGAGGAGAGTGTGATGGGAAGATGAAAGGAGTACTTTGAGGGGCTAATGAATGAAGAGAATGAAAGAGAAAGAAGAGTAGAGGTCATAGAAACTGTGGACCAGGAAATGGGGAAGATTAGTGAGGGTGAAGTCCAGAAAGCTCTGAAAAGAATGAAGAAGGGGAAGGCAGTAGGACCTGATGACATACCAGTGGAGGTTTGGAAATGTCTTGGAGAGATGGCAGTAAGGTTTTTGACTCAAATATTCAATGGCATATTTGAGGGTGAGAAAATGCCTCAGGAATGGAGAAGAAGTGTGCTGGTGCCCATTTTTAAGAACAAGGGTGATGTACAGAGTTGTAGCAACTACAGGGGAATTAAGTTGATGAGCCACACAATGAAGATCTGGGAGAGAGTTGTGGAAGCTAGACTTAGATGAGAGGTGACTATTTGTGAGCAGCAGTATGGTTTCATGCCAAGAAAGAGCACCACAGATGCCATATTTGCTTTGAGGATGCTGATGGAGAAGTACAGAGAGGGTCAGAAAGAACTCCATTGTGTCTTTGTGGATTTAGAAAAAGCATATGACAGAATGCCGAGGGAGGAGGTGAGGTATTCCATGAGGAAATCTGGAGTGGCAGAAAAGTATGTTAGACTGGAACAGGACATGTATAAGAACAGCAGGACAGTGGTGAGATGTGCTGTAGGAGTGACAGATAGCTTCAAGGTGGAGGTGGGATTGCATCAAGGATCGGCTCTGAGACCCTTCTTGTTTGCTCTGGTGATGGACTGACTAACAGATGAGGTCAGGCAAGAATCCCCATGGACGATGATGTTTGCAGATGACATTGTGATCTGTGGTGAGAACAGGGAACAGGTGGAAGAGAACTTGGAGACGTGGAGGTATGCACTTCAAAGAAGAGGAATGAAAGTCAGCCATAGTCAGACAGAGTACATGTGTGTAAATGAGAAGGAGGCTGGTGGAACAATGAGGCTACAAGGAGCAGAGGTCACAAAAGTGCAGAACTTCAAGTACTTGGGGTCCACTGTCCAGGGAAATGGGGAATGTGGCAAAGAAGTGAAAAAGAGAGTCCAAGCAGGATGGAGTGGATGGAGAAAAGTTTCAGGAGTGATTTCTGACAAAAGGGTGTCAGCAAATGTCAAAGGAAAAGTTTACAAGACAGTGGTGAGACCAGCTATATTGTATGGTCTGGAGACAGTGCCATTGACAAAAAGACAGGAGAAAGAACTGGAAGTGGCAGAAATGAAGATGCTAAGGATCTCCATAGGAGTGACAAGGCTGGATAAGATTAGGAATGAGATAATCAGAGGTACAGCACAGGTTGAACAACTGGGAGATAAAGTTAGAGGCCAGACTGAGATGGTTTGGACATGTCCAGAGGAGAGACCATGGGTATATTGGTAGAAGGATGTTAGAAATGCAGCTGCCAGGAAAAAGACAAAGAGGAGATATATGGATGCAGTTAGAGAGGACATGGAGGTAGTGTGAGTGAGGACAGAGGATGCAGAGGACAGAGTGAGGTGGAGGAGGATGACTCGCTGTGGCGACCCCTGAAGAGGAAAAAGCCAAAAGAAGAAGAAGGCAAAACGCAACAATCCAACAAAAATCTTCCCAGAGTTCCCAGCAAAACCAGAATGAAAACCGCCCAATTGGCAGTAAACCGCCCAGTCTGGCAACACTGGAAGTGACACGTGTGAGTGAAAGGGGGTGGGTGTGACAGACGTAACAAAACCATGTATTTAGCAATGAGTCATGTTATCTCTTGGATTTGAACCAGTATGCTTTTCATCCAATAAAAACAAAGATGTTAACAAATAAACTGGACAATATTCTGGCAATTTAGTGATATTTCCACAGTTGTGGTCTTGAGTGGTCTAGAAATAAAATCCTGAGTCCTCAATGTCTGAGGCCGAGACAAGACCAAATGCGGTCGAGTCCGAGACAAGACCGTCAAAAAGTGGTCCTGAGACCAAGACCAGTCTCAAAACCGGTCTCAAGACCGGTCTCATGTACTACAACACTACTGGAAAGTGAGCACATTTTTGTGTCTTTTTGTTTTGTCCCAGTCTGTCCGTGAATGTACCAGTTTGATTTAAGGGTTTTACAATCCTCAGGTCCATAACAGCAAAATCACAATTTCAGTTTTGATCGCTTGTTTCAAGCATAGTTATTACCACTGAGGGTAAAATCAGGTCTCTCTTGTAAATGAGTCCTCAAGGCTTTTTTGCTGTTTTTTTAATATTTATTGAGTTTATCCCACAAAAATACAAACTGTGGTACTCCGATGTACTTTTATTAAATTATAAAAACATTTGAAAGCAGTCCAGCAACACAAACTGTACACACGCACATGTAGAGGCTTTGACTCAGTTACTGTTTTTCCTTCTTACATTTGGAGACCAAAAAGAAAGAAGCAACATCCGTGATCCTATCTGCTCACTAGAATAAGAGGGATTTCCTCTGGAGTGGCCTCTGACAATTACTGGATGGACATAAAAGGCCTTAAGAGCTGACTAGCCTGAGAATAACCCTGTTTGAGTTATTTACCACAGTGGGTGGGAGGAGAAGACTGGAAGGTTGTTAAAATGTTTTTATTTAGACCCATTACCACCCTCTTACCTCTCATCATCTTTACTTTGAACTTAATTTGTACTTTACACCCCTCCAATACTCATTCAAGTCTATTCCTTGCACCCAATACTCATTCAAGTCTATTCCTTGCAGCGATGTAGATGATTTTTCAAATTTACACTGAACTCACATCATTTGAGAAGACGTAATTTAATTCAAAAGCCAGGCTGGGACTTTACAAAAGTCAAAAACCCAATACAGAAATAGGTCATATCTTTGGAAATTAAGTTCTGTGGAACAATTTTGAGAAATTAATATCTTACCTGTTGTAGATGACTGTTAAAATAGACATCTACAATAAATAATTGGAAAAAATGGAGTTTAGTTCTGACAAGAATGACAAGCTAATGGCTAGTTTGTGTGAAGCCAATGTTCAACTGGATTACTGCTGTTTCATAAAAACTTTAATCACAAACCACCACTTCAACAAATGTAAACTATTGGTTTAATATAAAACATAATTATTTACCAAACCTGGTAACGCTCCGTTGGAATTTATTAACAGTGAAGCAGCAGCGCTGGACGTTCAAAGTGGAGGAAATATAAAGAGTTTTCTCAAACAGTAATCCAGAAAATTAGAATTCTGATTTAAATTACAGCACTGTCGACAGTAGGTTAGATTCCTGTGCCACACCTTAAATGAATAACAGTTTAAAAATAATAAGAAAAATACGAAAAATCTTCCAAACAATTTAGTGTTTACAATGCTTGACAACTTTTAAACCAATAGAATGAGTAATATTTTATTATTATTATTAAACCTTTATTTTACCAGGAAGAAATCCATTGAGATCATCAATCTCTTTTACAAGGATGTCCTGGGCTATATACACATATAGCAACAGTCTTACAAACAGTAAAATATTACAAAGTATATCATTATTTGACTTATGATCTTATATTGCAGATACTTTTGTAAAGTTTGATTTATTTTGTGCTGTTTTTGCATTTTAAAGGCAGCAACTCTTTTTTTTTATTTTAAGATTGAAATGTTGAAGGTCGTCTTGTCCTTCCTGTGCTCATACCTCAGTTCTCTTCATATCATGTCAGGATGAGCTGCACTATTCTTTATAAATGATGGCTGAATTATTCATATCAAACTTGGGTTGATGTGTTATTAACAATTCATCTTTTACAGATAAGCTACAGAATAGTTTAGTCATTTTACTCAATTTTGGGTGATGATAATACAAATAAATTGGACATACACTATTAGAACAATAAGTCTGACATCAATTACACATTTATTTTCATAAAAGACTTATTTTATCTTAAACAGAATGAATGGTAAAGTTGCATTTATACATGCAATATTAGTGGTATTTAAATTATAAATGGTAAGTTTCTTTTGGCTGCTCTCTTCTTCAGGGCTTGCCAGAGTGAGCAAACTCACATGAAAGATGTGGCGATTTGTTTTACGCAGGACGCTCTTCCTGACACAACCTGGACTTGAACCTGCAACTTGAGGATTACAAGACCACAGCAATGACCACCAAGCTACCGCAGCCTGTAATTAAATAATAAATAAAGCTATTAAAACAAAGTGTGAAAAGTAGAAAGACGTCTTGAATATGTGGTGCACGTTGTTGCTTTTGAGGCCGGCGGAATGTGAAGAGTAAAAACCAACACTTACTGCATCCATGTTTATTTATGGAGGCTTGTTGGTCAAATCCACCATTATCTTTGTGTCAAAAGATACATAATTTTTCACGTATTTATCATGTATTTTACAATGGTTTTACTGGGTTATCAAAGCTTTTAAAAGTTTTATGGCATGTTTAACGTGTGTTGTTTTGTATGTATGAGTCAGGTGTCAAAGAGAACTCCATCTCGTGGAATGTTGTGGATAATAAAGTTATATTGAATGAGTGATTTTATGTTGTGCCGTTTGTAATTATGCTGTGTTATAAGGTGGTGAAACTAGTTTTTAAACATTTTCTATGTGGGCATGTGTTGCAACAGATGAAAACACTTCAGCGACCTCAGTAACTTAACTACTGTCTGCGGTACCACAAGGCGTTCCTAGTGCTTTTATTAAAATCTGACCTCTGCCTCTAACAACAGACCTGAGGCTGTAAACACAGAAACAGGTGTGAGGTGTGCCCGGGCTCTCCTTACAGTTGAAACAAACTGCTTCATGTGACGTTCTTTTCTGAAACGAGATTTGTAAACTAACAACTTGTAAATTTACCACTTTGTAAAACAAAACATTACATTTTCAGTTTTCTTTAGTTCACTTATTGTTGAAAGAATGCAGGTTCTTATCAGTGAATTAAAGTTTTTCAAGTGTGATATTTTAAGTACACAATCTGCAGCTGTACATTTTTTCTTTCCCTCAAAGTGGTTGATGCGATTGCCATTTTATAAACCTTTACAATGTTGTCAGTTTCACACCACACAATTATTTTGGCAGAAAAATTATACACCTTCCAAAAGTGGCTCATGCTGCACTGGAAGAGAAAGCTCACTGAGAAGCATCAATGCAAACATGATGGAGATACAAATGCATCCATTTATTGATGATTAGGTTACAGAGACAACAGGTTTAGATGTCTTTCTCCACAGTGACAAACTTCACCTACTCATGAAGAAACTTGAGTTGGTCCCAGTGGGATTTCACTGAAAAACCCACAGATGAAGGTGGAGCATCCTGATCAGATGCCCAAACCTCCTCTGCAGATTCCTTTGTCTTGAGACCCCATCCATAAACACCACAACTGGATTCAGAGACATGGGGCCATTTGTCTTTGCCATTCTAACAAACCATCAGGCGGCTGAGAAAGGGGAAGAAGCAGAGGTGTAGTCCATGTCATTGGTCCCCAACCTTTTTTGTGCCACGGACCGGTTTAATAGCAAAATATTTCCATGGACCGGCCTTTAAGGTGTGGCAGATAAATACAAAGTACAACAAAATAAAATGATACAACTGGCATAAAACTGGTATTTACTCTCTCTAGTTGTAGCAAAGGTTAAACATGCCTTCAACATTAGATACACCCCTTACACCTCCGTTCTCCATTTGGTCAGGAGCAGGGAGTGGGGGTCTGGGCTGTGGGTGGGCTTTGGGGGGTGGTTAGGGGTGGGGCTGGTCCTCCGGTTCTCCCTGGGTTGTTTGGATTTTTTTGATCAAGGTTCCTGGTTGCGATGGCTAGCCCTTTGACTGAGGTGGCTGCCAGATCCCGTCAGGGTGTCGGCTGTGTGGTCGTTGGTGTTGTATGGTGGCGATTGGGGGTGTGGCTTCACTTTGACAGGACGCTGGCTGGTCGGTCTGGTGTGACATAAGTGGTGGGGGGTGCTGTGCGTATGTGGAGGTAGGTAGGTGGTGTGCCAGGATTCTTCTGGGCCTGTGGTGTGGAGTTGTTGGGGTGCCTGGTCCTTGGTGCGCTGGGCCAGCCTTCTTCAGCTGCTTCTCCCTGCAGCTCTGGTCCCCAGCCTGGGGCCAGCTTGCGGTTGCTGGTGGGTGGGTGGGGCGCATGGACAGCCTGACAGAGGCTCTGTCGGGCTGTCTGTTTGTGCCTGTTTATGTCTCAGGTTGGGTTTCGGGTGGTCCCCTCTCTTGGATCATTTTGGCCCCCCCATTTAATGTGGGGTCTACTTCCCCCTGTCGTACTCCCCTCTGGTGGTGCCCCCCCCCGTCGCCGGTGCATTAGTGGTTCTCGGCATCTGGGGCTGGGTGCTTGGGTGTGTGCCGGCCCACCCTGGTGGCCGCTTGACGGGGCCTGGGTGCCCTGGCTCTGTCGGGCCTCTGTTGTGGGGTGGTATGACCTTATTTCTATATAAGTTTTACTGAAACTTTTTGACTTTTGGACATTTGTTATGATGCGGAACTATAACAACATGGTGTTTTTTTTACAGTCAGAGCAGCTGACATCTCAAAAGCTCAAATAATTCTCAATTACAGCCCCAAATCTCAAATGAGTTGAAAAGGAAGCACCATGAATGTATTCCCATCTACCTGCCAGCTGTGCTCAAGTACCTGACTACTGAGATCCTGGAACTAGCAGGAAACGTGGCTTGTGACAGCAGAAGGACTAGGATCATCCCTCGGTTCTGCAGCCGGCTGTCTGCAGTGACAAGGAGCTGGCAGGCTGCTGGAAAGAGTGACCATCGCTCTCGTTCTGCCTGGCATTAGGGTGGTTCTGCAGCCCGAGAGAACCGAGAGGCCGGCCTAGTCTGGGTGGACGGATTGGACAGCATTGATGGCTATTTTCTTTGGATCTGCTGTGGGGCAGATCTTTTCAAGAGATCCTTCCTGCCTACAGCCATCAGTATCTACAACTTCTCAATGAAACAAGGATAATGAGTTACAACATTTAATGTCCCTTCGGTTTTTAAGTATTTTTGAATTGAATTGAATTGAACGTCTATGGAGGCAAGCTCGATCTGCGTCAAGAGTGAGGCATAGACAGATGTGGCGAAGAGCATCTGGTAATTTTTCAAGATAAAACGTTTCGAAACAGATAGTAAATAAAACGGCAACAATGTAAGTTGTGTATTCTTTCAGTGCAGCCTGGTATCAAATCATCCATGGACCGGTAGCAGCCCGAGGTTTGGGGACCACGTGTCTACAAGCTATGCAGGCATACTGAGTATAGCTTCTAAAAGATTTAGAATTTCAGTATATCCACTTACAAGTGCCCAATGATACGTGACATATCATTGTAAGTTATATCACGTGTCATTGATATGTTGAACTGCAGTTAAACACTTCCGTAACAATCTGTCTGTATGCAGCGCTTGTTTATTACATTCTCTTATCCAGCACAAACTCCCCCCAGCTCTTCTCTCTGTAGACCAGGGGTGCCAAACTCATTTTCACCGAGGGCCACATCATCATAATGGCTGTCCTTAAAGGGCCAGATGTAACTTAAAAATGTAACTAAATGTAATGTAATGTAATGTAAAATAAAATGTAACTACTCCTTAATGTTAAATAACTCATTATTTATTATAACTTATTCAAGTGACAATTACAGTTGCATAGAAAACATATGTTTGCTTGTTGCTCTAACATAAATCTTTTTAAATTTTGTCAGCTTATGAAAACCCACATAACTCCATTAATGAAGGATCAAACTGTCCAAGTGAATAAAGAAAAATAACAAATAGTCAAATAGCTTTGAAGACATCCTAAAACTGAGCTGCAAAGAACATGTATGACACATGTAGCATTTTACAAAAGAAGGCTACACACAGCATTGCATCCAACTGATGGTTTGATGACAACAATTTGCCTGCATACACACATAAGACCTGCAAACATTAAATAATTACAACAGCAGCTATACATAAATAATATGTAATCAACTAAAAAAACAAAATAAAGGTTGACTCAGTTCACAACTATATTACTCAAGTTTTTTGGTTAGTCTTTGATGAGGAGATGCTGCCTGTCCTTGAACACACCAAGTGGATTCTCTCTCTACTATCGATTGATCATGTTCTGAAAATGATAAACACAAAACAAAATGCAAGCACAATCATTAAATTGCACACAGTTTAACTGTTCTTCTTCTTGGTTGAATTACATTTTATTATATTTTAGTTTTCAAAAAAAATGCTAACCTGTGTTTTTCTGACCAGATGTCTGACACCGTTTTCCCATTGCCAGTGTGTCAATGTCTGGCTTTAGGTCCTGTGCTGAGGCACTGCGTAGAACAGCATGGAGGTTGTCATCCGTGAGGCGTGATCTGTGCTTGTTTTTGTTCAGATTCATTATGGAAAAAAACTGTTCGCACAGATAGGTGCTTCCAAACATGGACAGAACACGGGCAGCATGAAGTCGAAGCTGTGGCATCAAACCAGGGGGCATCAGACGGTAAAAGTCCTGGATCGCAGCATCCTGGAACTTTGCTCTCAGGCCACTGTCGCTTTGAAGCTCAATTAGCTCCATCTGAAGGTGTTGGGGTGCAGTGCAGACATCGGTGGTGAAAGGATTGGCAAAGATGTCAAAGCCAGACTGTTGTGCTCTGAAGTCAGAGAAGCGCCGATCAAACTCAGTCTTTAACCAGCTCAGTTTGGTAGCTAACTGAGCACATGAAAAAGTCCCGGGAAACGAGGCTGACATGCTCTGACAAACAGGAAAGTGGACAAGATTGTCCTGTTTCACTTGCCGCATCCATAAGTCCAATTTACGCTGGAAAGCCGTGATCGTGTCGGACATCTGCGTGATGACTTGTTTGCGTCCCTGCAGCTTCTGATTCAGCTGGGCGAGATGGTCGGTTATGTCACACAACACAGCAAAGTCACACAGCCACTTTGGATCTGATAGTTCAGACATGAGTTTTCCTTTACTCTGCATAAAAAGAGCAATGTCTTCCGTGAGCTCAAAAAATCGCTTGAGGACTTTGCTCCTACTCAGCCACCGCACTTCTGTATAGTACAGCACATCCCCGTGTTCCGAGCCCATCTCCAGCAAAAACTGCTGGAACTGACGGTGATTCAGGCCACGCGCCCTAATGAAGTTCACTGTTTTCATGACTGTGGTCACAATGTCCTCCATCCCCAGCACCTTCCCACACAAAGCTTCTTGATGGATAATCCAATGATACGTTATCAGAGGCGTGTGACAGTTCATTTTTTGCATTTTCCTCTTCATTAGTCCAACCAAGCCCACTTTTCCTCCACACATTGCTGTGCACCGTCTGTAGTTAATCCCACCAAGTTTTCCCACTGCAATGCATTTTTACTTACAGACTTCTCCACCGCATCAAAAATGTCCTGTCCCGTCGTGGTCCCATGCATTGCAGCCACATCCAACAGCTCCTCAGTGATAGAGAGGTCCGACTTTACGCCTCTAATAAAAATTGATATCTGCGCTGTGTCTGTGTTATCTGTGCTTTCATCAACAGCTAATGAAAAAGCTGTGTAGCTGCGTGTCTCCTCGGTCAGCTGTGTTGTAAGATTTTCTGCTAGTTCCTTCACTCGGTTCGCAATGGTGTTTCTTGATAAACTGACATTTTTAAAAGTCTGTAACTGGTCGGGACACACCTGCTCACAGACATTCAGCATGCACTGCTTTAAAAACGCTCCCTCTGAAAAAGACTTGGAAGCGTGGGCGATTTCTTCAGCCACAATGAAACTAGCTTTCACTGCGGCCTCGTTTTTGGCTGTGGATTTCGTGAACAAACTCTGCTGCGACCGCAGTTTGCCTTTTAATTCTTGGGCAGTTTGTTGCTTTTCTTGAAGGCTAGCTTTAGCGTACTTAGCTCCGTGTTTGGTGTCAAAATGTCGACGCAGATTGTACTCTTTGACAACCGACACCGCCTCGTAACACAAAAGACATACTGGCCTTTCTCCTTGAAGCACAAACAAGTATTCGCCTTCCCATCTTTCTTGAAACAGTCTTCCGTCTGCATCAACTTTTCTCTTTCTGGACATTTTGGGATCATTATTTATATCTCAATTCCACGCGTTGGCATGGATGTGGAAACACTGCCGTGGCTACCGAGGTAGAAAGGCATTGTGGGAAATATAGTTTTTGGTCAAAGCACGCTCTTAATTTATTTTTTTGGTATTTATTTTTAGACACTCAAAACTTTTAAGCTCTCGCGGGCCACATAAAATGACATGGCGGGCCACATCTGGCCCGCGGGCCTTGAGTTTGACACATGTGCTGTAGACGATCCCCTCCTGTTCATTAGCTATGTTTACATGCGCAGAATTCTTTGACCGGATTGAAATGTGTTCTGTTTGAATAATTTAAATGTATTGTTTACATGGGCACAATCTGTTCATGACGAGCGTTTACATGCAGCGGGCTTTGTTCTGAACAGCAGTACTGACATGCACAGAGTGGTAAACTCTCCTTAAAAAAACACAGAAGAAGAAGTTCTACTTCCGGGTGAACGTAACAAACCTGAGCACCCAAAATGGACCCGCGACAGGTTTTAATGATGGTGGAGACGTTACTGCACTCCCTGACTGAGCTACAGGTAATACAGATCATTTTGAGCTCTTTAAAAGTTTCTAGTAGAAATGTTGTGTCACTCACCGACCAGTTTTGCTTCCCTGACATGCTAACATTATTAGCATTAGCCAGGCGGAAATGGCAAAGTCGCACATGCGCAGTCAGGTCAGTTTTTCACGATCAGATAAAAACGAACAGATTAAGCGTTTACATGCGCACCCATCGGGTTACGGATCGGCGTAAACCACCCGTTTCGTTCTGATCACAAATTATATCGGATCGCATCGAATACACAAAAAATAACCCGAACGGAGTGTTTACATGACACACTTTTATTCCGACCGGCCATTTGATCCGGTTACTTATGTCCATGTAAACATACCCACTGAGGCTCACAGACATTGGCTGAGCTCAAGTTCACTGCACAGCTCACTGCTTTGACTGGTTCCTTATCCAGCTGCTCCTGTTTGACTGGCTGGGGCACAGCTGCTGCAGGAGCTCAGTCATTGTACGTGTGCAGCAGCCGCCACATGATTATCATGTGTTTGTGCAGTTACTTTAAACAGCTGCTGTTTGGAAATGACTGAGTTTTCATACCTCTGGTTTATAATAGTTTGAAAATATACCAAATATTGTTTCCATAAAGGATTAAAAGTGATGTTAAACACACAAATTCAAATGATTAAACTTTTTGTTTAATTAAAGTGCCAGCTGGTTCCCAAGACTACGAATGTTATGTGATGATTTGAAAACTTGGTGGAACATCTCCACCCTGATTGTTCATATCTCATTTAAAATGGTACTTTGACAACTTTAAAGTGTGTTTCTGCTGAAGGGTTAAGAACAATTAATATCTTACCTATTACAAGTATTTTTAATCTGTTGAATTGTGTTAATTTGGAGAAATAGCATTAATTCTGATATAATTAACAGGATAAATGTCTGAGTGATGCTGAGACCTAATTCTTAAAACACCTCAAATTAAAAAAAAATGTACAAGCTATTTTTTTTTTTTTACCTTTCTACTTTAATGCCTTGCCTGGTAAAATAAAAGTCAAGTATATATATTTTTTTTACTGCTGTCAGTTTTGCATTACACAGTTATTAATGGTAAATATACAGCACCTTTCTATCTATCAAGACACTCAAAGCTCTTTACAACAATCTGTGCCTCATTTACCCATTCACACAGCTCTATACTAGATCTCTACAGAGAGTAATCAGAGCTTTATCACATTCATACACTGATGGGACACACATCAGAGGTAATGAGGGGTTCAGTGTCTTGCCCAGAGACACTTCAGCATGTGCCTGCTGGTGGAATTGAACCCACAACTCTTGCACTAGAGGATGACTGCTCTAACCACTCAGCCACAGCTGCCCATTAAGGCAGAACTATCTCGATTCTGATATCTAAAGTGCTGCAGGCTGGACTGGAAGTGCAACAGCTAGCTGCTGCTGTTATATGCAGTTGCAAGTAACTGTAGAAATCTAAGAAAATAATCTAAAAAAGTTAAATCTGGTCCTCTGGACATTCAAAAAACAAAACAAAGCAAAACAAACAAAAAAAAAGACAGTAGAATGACAGACTGAGCTGAATACAGCACCTCAGACTGAGGAAGTCTTTGGGATGAAGACGAAACGTTTCTACTTTTTTTGTTGTTGTTGTTTTTGTTTTGCTTTGTGTTTTTTGAATGTCCAGAGGACCAGATTTAACTTTTTTAGATTTTTCTACCTGGATTATTGAGCATGCATCAGGATACTAAGAAAATAATGGTGCAGTAAAAGTTGGACAATAATGTTATGGTTCCTAAAATATCTTTGTGAACCAGTATGAAATTTTGAGACTAGGTGTTTTTAAATAGCAGCAGTTCACATCAGTCTTGGCCCTCCGACTAGCTGTTAGCTCATCATTCCAGTCAGAACTAAACTCAGTCCTTCAAACTGAGGTCATTCAAAGGGCTATCTACAACACATAATATAATATTTTGTTCTTACCACATATTTCAGCTTCAAAGTATCATAATTATCACTTTAATTGTAATAATATCAAAAAATATTTGGATATGTGTAAAAAAGATTTTGACCAGGTGGTGGCTTCAGCTAACAAGAATTTTAATGGGTTTGTTAAACTCTAAGATTGTGAGGAAACATTTTAAAAACATCCATCTATCTGATAAAAAGTCTTCTCTATTGGTGACAAATGTAAGTCATCTCTTGATGATCAATATAAATGGGGCCTCCTGTTCATTGTTTTGAGCCTAGAAGTATGTAACAACAAGCACCGCTCTGCAACAGAAACAAGAAGACCAATGAATCCTAAGGAGCCTGAGAACAAACAAAACATACATACGCAACATATTCAGAGAAAATTGGGGTTCAGATCTACTTTGCAGTTTTGCTGAGCGGGTCATCCAGTGGCAGCACGGTGGTGCAACTGGTAGAGCTGCTGCCTCTCAGCGAACAGGTCCCTGGTTCAAACCCCGGTCCAGGGGCCTTCTGGGTGGAGTTTGCATGTTCTCTCCGTGCATGCGTAGGTTTTCTCCGGGTACTCCGGTTTCCTCCCACAGACCAAAAACATGCATGTTAGACTGATTGGTAACTCTAAATTGTCCCTAGGTGTGAGTGAGAGAGTGAATGGTTGTTTGTCTCGTTTGTCTCTATGTGTCCCTGTGATGGACTTGCGACCCGTCCAGGGTGTACCCCGCCGCTCGCACAGTGACTGCTGGACATGGGCACCAGCGACCCCCGTGACCCAAAATGGAATAAACGGGTAAAGATAATGGATGGATGGGTCATCCAGTGACGTTGCTCTGCTGGCCAGTCAGTCATTCAACCTTCATTTAAACAGGTTAGTCCCACTGAGTCTCAGGGACTCATTTGCAAGAGAAATCTGATTTTAACAAAGAGTGATGACAACATTGGACAACAAAGACAACAACAGACAATCAGAACGGATGCATACGAGTTTATTATTATTTTTTTTTCAGCTGCTGTCTGCTTACGCCAAAATTTTCACCTCGGAGTAGTTCACTTGGAACCACAAACAAGGAGGTTCCATAAACCGAACTGAGTGGGGGGAGGGGGGTATGAGTGGGCAGGCCCTTAACTGGTGCAGTGTGACGCAGAACCAGTGAGAGTTGAAAATGTGGCAAAGCACCATATGTGGTCCCGGGATGTATCCCGCCTCTTGCAATGATTTCTGGAGATACAGTATGTACCAGCTCCTTACAACCTGGAAAGCAACACTGAGTGAAGAAAATGAATGGTTAGATGGATGGATGATCTACTTACATTTCCAAGACAAAAGCAACAACACTGAAAAGGCATGTCAACCACAAACTCAGGAGTCCTCTGACAGCCAAGCACTAAAGGCCTCCTGCTTCAGCTTAATGACATTCATTACCACTGGTGTCCTATTAATTTGCATCACTACAAAGTTTTAAGTCTGAATGTGTTTTTAAAGCTAATGTTCACTCAAGAGAGTGACCTTCTGGCCACAGAGGGAAGATGCAGCTGCAATGAATGTCTTGAACATGACCTATTCAGAATATCTGTTTTGACCTCCCTTAAGACATGCAAAAACACCCAGAAATATGAATTGAACCTCTCATGGACAGAAGCATTTGCAAGATGCTCCCAGTTCACCCTTACCACCTCCCTGTTGTTAGGCCTGTGCCGGTTGTGTGTACTCACCCTGCAATTGCTGAGTGCTGGTGATGGAGTTCCTGAGCAACCACCTGTCTTCAATCCGGTTGATGAGTCCAGCTGCTACTTAAGCCTTGGAGGAGGTTCCAGTCTTCGCTGAATCATTCAGTCACCTTGGGTACTGTGAGACAGCCATTTTAGTGTTTTCTCTCGTGAACCTGTGTTGATCAACCTGTGTCTCCCTGTGATTTTAAGGCAAGACCTGGACTCACCTCCAAGAACTGAGACCTAGACGAATCTCCTCCAAACTGGACTCATTTCCTGTGGAACCTCATCACCCAGCGGGACACTCCTCCATCAGCCGCCACCTACAAGATACTCATCGAGTCACTTGGAAAATACAAGGTTTCATTCACCCAACAGACACCTCGCCTACCTCCCTGAGTCTGCCTTCGAAGATCCACCTGTAAGAGAAGGATTCAATTATCCAAAGTAGCAACAATATTCTCCTACCCATCATTAATCTGTCTTCCCCTTTTTTCCCCTCCCTTCCAGGAACTCAGACTTCCTGTTCCCCAGCACTGTAAATAAACTCACTGAACTTTTATACCGTGTCTGTAATCCTTCTCAGCTCTGGTCTGAATTTGAGTACGATTCCTGAGATTAATCATAACACCTGTGGGCCCAACACCTGCAGGAAGAGTCAAGGTTGGGCACAGTGCAAGCCGGGTGGCAGACGATGGCGTGGCCCTGTGTGTGCTGATTCCTGCCCTAAAGTCAATTAAGTTCAAAAATACTTTATTAATCCCAAAGGGAAATTATTTGTTGTTGTAACTCGTTATCCTTGTTTCATTAGGAGATGTTATGGATACTGATGGCTGTAGACAGGAAGGATCTCTTGTAAAGGTCCAACCCACAGTGGATCCTAAGAAACTGGCTGCAGATGCCGTCCGATCCATCCACGCAGACTCGGCTGGCCTCTCAGTTCCCCCGGGCTGTAGGACCGCCCAAATGCTGGGCAGAACTCCTCCCAGAGTGATGGCCACTCCTCCCAGCAGCCTGCCCAGCTCCTCGTTGCTGCGGACAGCCAGCCAGGGGACGATCCCGGCAGTGGTGTAGTCTACATTTTTGTACTGGGTATACTGTGCTTAGAAACCGAAGTTCACTGGTTAGTACAATGTATTTGTCAATTTATTTTGATTTTTAAGCATATTGAACATTTCAAAATGTCTCTGATGCTTCTATTTGAATAAATGTAGAACAAACTTTGTACAACAGTTGGCTTTGTATGTTATAGAAATAATAAAACAGTATCAAAGCAAAACATGTTCAAGTATTAAGTAGTAAATGCTGAAGTATTAATTATACAAAAAAACAGGTTGAACCAACTCAATGTGTCTATAAAATGTTCCAAATGTGTTGACAATGGCACATGCCCAATATGTCACGTATTACTGGACATTTTTAAGTGGGGATACTGACATTCTCAAGCTTTTCTAGTGGGTATACTCCGTATGCCTGCGTATCGCATAGACTACACACCACTGGATCTCGGTCCTTCTGCGATCACGAGCTGTGTTTCCTTCCAGTTCCAGGATCTCAATGGTCAGGCACTCAAGCACAGCCAGCAGGGAGATGGGAATGCATCTATGGTGCCTCCTTGTCAACTCATTGGAGATTTGGGTCTGTAGTTGAGATATTATTTGAGCTTTGAGATGTTAATCAGCTGCTCCCGATTGTAAATATCAGCTTGTTGCCATGGTTACGCATCATAACTAATGTCCAAAAGTAAAAAAGTTTCAGTACAATCCTTCCAGCTGCACAGCATCCGATACCAGAGAAACAATCATCCAAAAAAAGTGATTTACATCCAGAAAAAGAGGAATTAAAGTTTCCAAAAGCAAAATCTCAGAATGAAAGTAACAGAGCTGCTCCAACATGCAGCCACCCCGAGCGGCGCAATTCTAGAACTGGTAAATAAAACTGTTTTTTTCTTAAAATAAACTGGTTCTGGGGCTGTGAAGTGTCTTTTCCATTTTTTAAAGACATGACTGTTCATCAGCTGTAAATAATCTTAGGCCTGACATATCTTTTCCTTCCACTTGTCCACTGTCCTCATTTTGAAGCACGGTGTGCAATTTTTCATCATGGTCAGGAAGAAAGACTGGATAGAAAAGGAATATAAAGCAGCCAATGAAATGAAAAACTTTGAAAGACTTTCAGGAAGCCTAAATTCAAAGATTTCAGGGATGTCTGGGTCCTTGAAATTGAATTTTGAAAACATGGTGGTTTAAAAGTTTTGCATTACTATGCTGTTACTGTTATAAATCAAATAGGGATAAAAATAAGGGACAGTGAAAGTTTCAAGAGATTTAAATTAAATTACCCAATAGAGTTTTGGAATGTATACACAAAGATTATATCAAGGGAAGGGTCAAATAATATATCTAGAGGGGAAAAAAACATGCATTCCCATGGAATAAAACACTTCCTAATCAGAGCCAGATGTGCTTTCTTTATATTATCAACTCTAGAGGTATTAATTCAAGAAAGTAGAGACCATTTGCAGAGGTGCAAGGATTTCCTTTTCCCAAAATCATCTCCATGACTCTAATCATATTTTTGATGGGCCAAAACACACAAGCTCAGAGCCACAGTTAAACAGGACGCACCCCAGTCATCTCTCCGAAGGTCAGTTCTCAGGAACATGATGAACTTTCACAATATTGTGAAAACTGACCCTGCAGGGGTCTATTACAGGTCAAATATTAATACAGTGACTAATATTTTCAGTAAAGGTGGCAAAAAGCTGGAAGTGACTGAAAATGAACCAACACTAAGTGGTGATGGTTAATTAATCAACACAGCATGACACCAGTTAAACATGTCTGCTTCTCAGGTACACTCAGCACGAGCCTCCACAAGATCCCAGAAGGAACGATTTGGTATCTGAAAGAAAATGTAAACAGCAAATTCTTCTTCAAAAATCCACTTTCTCCCACACTCTGGTTGTTTCTGGTTTGTTGAACCAGGGGTAGAACTAGGAGCATGCACAAACCCAGCTGTTTCAAGGACTTTCTGTTTGGCCTTGACATAAAAAGACCTTGTGTGTGAAGACCACAGTGGTCTTCACACCACTGTGTTTTTACTTACATCCTAGACCAGTGTGTATTATATACCTTGACCTTTGACTTTACACCAAGTTCAGACTACATTCATATGTTTTGTTTTGCTGTTTATTTTAATGCACACTGTAAATCATCTATCTTGTGATGTGAAATTTTGAAGATTTAATGGCTTTACACAACACAACTGATTGGTCCCACTTTGGAAGAGATTTTAGCGAACTTTAATTACCATCAAGACCAACCATTACCATCATGACCAACCATTACCATC
>NC_056498.1:84426264-84434973 GCF_014905685.2 Nematolebias whitei
ATTACCATCAAGACCAACCATTACCATCATGACCAACCATTACCATCATGACCAACCATTACCATCAAGACCAACCATTACCATCATGACCAACCATTACCATCATGTTGTCTTGTACTCGAGCAAGATGAATCAATCATGTCTCGGTAAGTTCTTTATACAGGCAATATGGCTCCCTGCACAGGGCAGACTTTTGTCTTGACAACAACTTGAGTGACCCCCCCCCCCCCCCCCAAAAAAAATAAAAAAATAAATATTGCTACATTGCATGTCCAGCACGTAAGTGCTGACTGGACATGCTGCTAAGGGTGTCGCACATGGTTGTGTAAGAAGGGGGACGGGAGGTGGGGTTGATTGTATCGTGACCAGATCCTTCATTGTGAGGGACTGTGTGTCGTTACCTTCCCCTCATCCCTTACATTTGCATGGTGCTCTGTTCACACCACTTAAATACTGTGAAAGAGTGAACAACCATTAAAATCTGGTGTGTGTGTGGTTTGTACTTAACACAATTTAACCAAATGTTGATCAAAAGGGTTGCAGTCAGCTGAATTAAAAAACAACACATGACAGTTTAATTTTCAAGTTAGACATTGAAACTTTGACTACTTTTTAAGCTTTTAGCATGTCTCACACAAACATGCTGTTTGTCCCACACAAGTTATTACGTTACAGTAACTAACTTAGTAAACTTAAGTTAACTAACTTAGTAGCTGTAACTTAGTAAGTTACAGCATGAACTGTAAAGTTAAGAATGTGCTGTTTTTTTCAGACTGATTATTTCTGTGTACAGAGTTAGGGCTTGTAACAACAGCAAATATACTGAGGGGGTTGTGGGATCCTGAAAAGGGGCCCCCCCTCCCCCCCACCCCAGGGGCGCCATTCACACAGAAACTGCCACTGATGTTTTGTTTGTTCGTTTTTTTTTTTTTTAGAATTTTAGAAGTTTTTTTTATATTTTAAATTTTTTTTTTTTAAGTTGCCAATTTTCTGAAATAATGTCTGGATGAACAGACGTTACATCAAGACTTAAAAAATGGAATATAATCAAAGCGAGAGAAATTGCATTTCCAGCAAAAATGCAGTGTGAATGCTTATTGCAGAAGAACTTGCTGAAAACCAGCTGAAATTAGCTAAAAAAAACATTCTGAAATATACAAATAGCTGAAAAGAAAAAAACAACCAAACCTAAAATAGCAGAAGCAGAAAGAAGACATATTTGCTGAATAAGCAGAAAATGGGCACAAAAATTAGATAAAAAAAAAAAAGCTAAAATTTGCAAAAAGGAGCTAAAAAGTAGCTGAAACAGCAAAAAGAAGCTGAAGTTATGGGAAGGGAGTGGAGAGAACACATTTTTGCTGAATTAAGCTGAAAAAAGTTGAAATTATTGCAAAAAATCTAGAATTAGCTGAAAAAGTGAAATGAGCAGAAAACAGCTAAATAGTAGCTGAAATAACTGAAACAAGTAGAAATAAGCTGCAAGGAGCACAAGTTAAAATGAACAGGAATTAATTAATTAATTAAGAATTTAATTAGGCTGAAAGTAGCAGAAATTAGCACAAATAACTTGAATTAATCTGAAAACAGCTGAAATTAGCTAAAAATGCTAAAAACATAGCTGAAAAGGTTAAACAAGCTTAAATTAGCGGAAGAATGCAGAAATAACACATTTGCCCAATTAGGCTTATACTGTAGAGGCAGAAATGAGTACAAACAAATAGATATTATCTGAAATAAGCAAAAAAAAAAAAAAGATTAAAAGTAGCTAAAAAAATCAGAAAGGAGCTTACCAGAAGGAAGTAGAGAGAGCACATTTTTGCTGAAGTTGAAGAGAGTTCAAAATTTGGGGAATTAGCTGAAATATCTAAAATTAGTATAAAAACAGCTAAATAGTATCTGAAATAGCAGAAAAAGCTGAAACTTGCAGAAATAAGCTGAAAGGAGCATAACAAGTTGAAATTAGCAGAAAGACGTTAGAAGAAGCACAAAAATGTTGTAGCTAACAGAAAGAATCTGAAAGGAGCACAAAACAGCTGAAAGTAGCTGGAAAAAGTTTATTTTTGCACAAGGAAGCTGAAAGAAGCTGAAGCAGAACAGAATGTGAAAGGAGCAGTAAAAGGTTGTGAACACATCCAAAGATTTGAAGGATGTAAAATGAACTCAATTCATTTTCTATGAGACAAAAAGTGTTGAAAAAGACAAAATATTTCACAAAGCTAAAGTTACACCAACACCTAAAGTCATAGCAGGGTTGTCCTGAAAGAGCTGAACATTTTGATTTATGATTTGTTGAAATAACAAAAAAATAAAATAAAAATAAAATAAAATTGTGGCACGAGAAAGATGCTGAAAAATGTACGAAAGAAAAATGGATGACAATAGTGTGAATACTTAACAGCATTCAATAAATCATTGTAATGTCATTATTTGAAGGATATATTAGAGTAAATATTTGAAAGCTACTTTTCTCGCTCAAAGAGGAAACCTGATTTTTACTATCAAGGTTTAGCTGAAAGAAAACAAACATGGGACCCTAAAAACAATAAAAGCAGTGCACCCTTCTGTATTTACTTTGGCTTCTGCTTATTGTCCAGTTTACTTTATCAGTGCCTCACGCTGCAGCTTTGACAGCTGTTAGATAAAACTGAAGCCGTGTGACAGAGACCCAGGGAGAAGCAACATCTGTCTTTACTGTGCGACAGTCTTTAATGAAAACCAACAGAATGGCACCACGTGCAAATTGACTAAATGCTAAACTGTTGACTGCATTATATGCATGCATGTTTGTATTCTTTCTTTAGTTTTGTGTTGCTGTGAAATAGAAAATGATGTTTCCCCTCAGGTTGTAGTTTGGTTTATGCAGACTGGTCTTTTGTTGAGAGATATTCATAAACTTTGTCATAGTTTAAAAATAACAATGTTGCTCAGTTAGCTGTTGGTTTGGACGTAGCCTGAGAGATAGTTGGGACCAGGACCAGATTAACGCTTCGCTGTACCCTGGGCAACAATCTTCAAGGGCCCCATCATCACAACCCCAGAATCACCATAATCTGGCAAAATACAAAATAAATGACCATAATATACAGTAAATATACTTAAAATTCTAACTATCAAGTGTATTTTTATCTATAAAACTCCAAATGCTCATTGACACAAATCATCAAGACTGAATTAAGTTGAACGCACGTTGAACACCATATGACACCATGTGTACTTGTTTAGTAACGTGTTGATCACTGGTGTCAGAAGCATTTATAATGTGTGTGTGTGTGGGGGGGGCACACTGGGGGTCCTCCCCCAGAAAATTTTGAACAAAGTAGATGCCATTTCCTGCATTCTGGTGTATTTTAATGGTTGTTTAACATCTAGTTTTACCTACACAAGTAAACACTTGGAACACCTTGAGATTCCCCTGGAGGAGCTGGTCCAAGTGTCTGAGGAGAGGGAAGTCTGGGCCTCCCTACTTAGACTGCTACCACTGTGGATGGATGGAAGTAAACACTTGATTCAGTAACTATTTTAGAGTTAATGACACAACAAGAAGTAACCTGACCAACAGCTGATTCAATGAATTAAAAATATTATATATTCAAAGGTGACGATTTGATGCCCAAATTAAAATTAAATCACTGTAACTTAGTTGACTTCAAATGAAATAAGATTATCAATGAATGTTTGCGACAAAGGATTTACTGATTATAACAAAGATTCCTTCAAGAAACCTCCTAATATAAATCATAAAACCAGAATGACTTCTGCTCATTCTAAATTTGTCAAATGGCCTAAATCTCCTAAAGTGAAGGAGAATCATTTTAAAATAATAGTCAAGTCAACTTTATTTATAGAGAACATTTCAAACAGAACTTGTTATCAAAGTGCTTAACAACAACAACAATGACAACAACAACAACAACAACAACAACAACAATGACAACAACAACAATCAATGAGAGTAAAATTAAAGAGAAAAAAATACAATACACTAATAATAATAACTGAAGAATTAATAAAAAGCATTTTAAACATAGGGTCACAGATTAAAAAACACTAGATCAATTCACACTGTGTGAAATGCCTGAGAGAACAGATGAGTTTTTAGCAGGGATTTGAAGTGAGGAAGGGAGGTGGCCTGCCTGATGTTGGGGGGCAGGTTGTTCCACAGTTTGGGGCCCATGACTGCTGTGAGCAACTCCTCGTATTTTGAAACAAAAATTAGACAATTCATGACCAAATTATTGGGTGACTATCTTCAGCAGCCAACAGGTGGAAGGTGGCAATTTCATCAAATGCAGCACAAATACAAACTGTTTTTATTTATTTTCATTTATATTTTTAAATAAAATAATTACACATGTATGCTCTTCAACATCCATTAAAGAGTGCTACAGCACCCTCACATCCCTACTTTCTGCAGCGTTGCTCGAGCTCCATCTAAGGTGTTCCCAGGCCACAAAATCTGGGTTTACCTCATGGTGTACCCCCAGTGGGACATGACCAGAACATCTCTAAAGGGAAGTGCCCAGGAGGGACTCCTTTTGATGCTGAAGAGCAGCTGATCTACTTCAAGCTCTGCCCACATGATTGACACAAGTGGAGTGTTTACAAATGTAGGTAAATTTAGATGTTTAACAGCTTGTTAAAATAGACCAAAATGCAGGAAATCACATCTACTTTATTCAAAACTTTCTGTAGGAGGACCCCCAGAACCCCCCACCCCCACCGGCCCACTTGCCATTTGCGTTCCAGCATCTATTGGTTTACAAATTAAGCGCTGCTTACAATTAGAGCTGGGGGCTGGAGTCTAGATGGACGACAGACCAGAGCAACACCCTCATTACTGCAGACCACGCCCAGATCTGTAAATCCATTTCTCACTGTGTCCTTCCATCGTTCTTGAACAAAACTCACTGATACCTGAACTCCTCTGATTCTGACTCCCCTCCAAACTGGAGGAAGCATTCCACCTTTTCATTTTGAAAACCATGACCTCAGACTCAGAAGAGCTGATTCTCATCCAAGACGCCTCACACTCACTTGTGAGAGTATACTGGAGGTCGTGGCTAAATACACAAAAAGCAGAGAGGACAGTAAAAAGTCCTGAACTCCATAAACACCAAAAACAGCATCAGTCAGAGAGGCAGCCATAGAGGATTCCTACACAAAGAACAAACTCCACTTTGTGCTGAGAATTTAGACACAGCTCCTGCTTTGATTATACAAAGTTAGCCCTAAAGTGACACTGGCACTGGGGCTGCACAATTATAGCAAACATTGTACTCACAATATCAATGATGCAAAGGATTGTATGGACTGCAATAAATCATGGTCCATTTTATTTCAGGCACCATGCATTCAGTGTTCTGTTCACCAACAACATATTTGGTCAATTCAACACTCAGTTTAGATTATAGTGATGACAAAAAATAAAGAGAGGCGTGTGGAAAACTGTGGGTTTATCACAGTATTAACCCATAATATCGTACACCTCCAGACAACAATTTTGTGCAGTCTTGTTTGGAGACACAATTGTCATTCCTGCCACAACAAAGACACACTGTGCAGCAAAGATCTCACAGTTCCCCACTCAAGTGAAGTTTAGTTCTACATTTCTCACGCCTGACGTTTATTGATCTAGAGACTGAAGCCAGCGAGGATTGAACTCTGACATACTTTGTTCATATCGTCTTTGCTTTAATTGGCTCTACAGGGCAAAACACTGGAAACTCTGGGAAATATCTCTCACAGAGGTGGTAATCAGGTTTCTGAATAAATCTTCAATTTTCCCATTTACAAAAAAAAAAAAGGTTACATAACAGACCAAATAGGGACTTTATCATCAAAATACCCACAGGATAAATTCTCTATTTGAAGTTTAATATATCTTAAAAATGATGAAAGGCAAATTAATTGAACATGTATTACTCTCAGATCAGTTGAGCACAGTATGAAAACCTGAACAACCCAAGGCTCTTAAAAATTAAAGAAGACAGTTGATTATTACACAGTCATGGAATAATTGTAAAGTGCTTTACATGCCAGTGTATTTCCTAAAACTGCCAACTATTCTGCCTATGTGGATTATATCTCCTAGCACATTAATCTTGACAATAAGAATATTTATTGTGAATTGATTTCTTGGTGAGTTTTAATGAAGAAAAACATTTCAGTTCATATGTTTAAGGGTAGTATTTCACTGGGCTGCAGCTGTTGGTGACTAGCTGGTGATGGAGTTGCATTCGAACCTAAAACCTCCGACCCCACCTGGCCTCAGCTTGTAGCCATTTTTTCCAGACCAGACTTGACCAATTAACTGTAATTACAGGCCTGAACCCGGGAAAAAAAAACAAAAAAACATTTTTTTTTTTTAAATTAAGCTTTTACTGCTTTTGTAAGCAAATCAGTTTGACATGATAGTTTTCAAAGAAAGGAAGATATAAGATGTTTTTGTTTATTTACAAGCCATCAAATGGATGTTAAAATACAAAACAAATAGCCTAAAAAAATCAGCTCTGAAGATAGGCTGTTATACAGATGAACAAAAATATTTTTAGATCAAAATTATTTGGAAAATATAGAACAAGACTATTTTAACTGAATGAGCTGCTCGCTTCAGTTTTTGTAGATGCTGCTACTGCCTTCACCGCAGATGACAGCAGGTGCGGAGACACGCGCGGACGATGATCAACTGATCCATCGGAGCATAAATGGACATTTTTTTACCTCTTTCAACCAGCCGGTCGGACCTGCTTCCTCCTCAACAAGTAGATTAACACAATTTGATATTGTGCATTCTTATTTAGTTTTCTTTGTGCTATATGATTCGTAAGACCGCATCAAACGCTCGAGACCGACCTGGCCCACCCATCAAGCACATTATTTTGGCTCCCGGGCTTGGGCTAGAAATCGCAGCTCTAGCTGGTGACATATGATTGCAAGAAAATATGTAAATCTTGGTGTTTGTGACACAGGGTAAGATGGTTTACACTTAAACCATGTCCATCTTCATCTTTCATCAAGTTACTATAGTTTTGATTGAAGCCCATAACACCCATTTGATTCATGTAAAAACAAGTAAAGAGAAAATAGTACCAAATTAATTGTGTGAACATCTGGACAGAAATCTGGACCTCTTATATGCCTGGTTCTGTTGTAGGTTTCTTCTGTAAAAGGGAGTTGATTCTTCAAGTATCAACAACGTGCTGCTCAGGAGGGGAGAATAAGACTTAGAGTCAATGCAATCTGCTGGCTTCTTTGGACAGATCAGTTTTACCAACAATGTTTGCGATCGTTTTTGCACAGTGCTCTGAGAACTTTTATTTCTAATTGGTACTACGTATGTAAACAAACTAAATTCATTTGATGACAAAGGCTTGGATGGCAATGAACTTTTTGAATTTTAATGAATCCAAAACTGAAGTGATGGGTTTTTGGAGGCACTACTGGGTCCTCCCCTGTAGATTTAGGTTCATTGGCCCAGTACAGCAAATTGACGGTCAGGAATTTAGGGATTGAACTGGAACCTGAACTTGAACTGGACTTCCAGATCAGATCAGTTAAAATAAGTTGTTTTTTATCACAACTAGCAAAAACAAAACCCTTCTTCTTCTTCTTCTTCTTCTTCTTGTGAGAGGAGGGTGTGTGGAGGAGCTGAAGGAGGAAAGTGAGAGTGATTGATACTTTTTCTATATCTTTTTCTAATATCTTTTTCACTTGGTGTTTTTTATGTTACTTGTTTAGGTGTGGGTTTTTGTAGTTAGTTTGACAAAGTTTTAGGGTATTGTTTGGTGAGGGCGTGGCCGTCAGGTGCTCCTGGCTGGCCAGCCTGAGGGGAAGCCATGGTGGCTGGAACAGGTGGATTCTCCACACTGACTCGGAAAAACGGCGTCAGGGTAGGTGCTGGCTCTCTGTGTAGTGTGGAGGAAGTTTGTTTGGCAGTAGGAAAAGTAGTTGGATATGAGTCCATTAAGTCTGCAGCCCGAATGAATGGGGCTGTAGTCTTGTTTTTGGAGAAGGTGGAGCAGGCCCAGCAGTTGGTTGAGGCTGGCATTTCAGTTGGTGAATTGTTTTTGCAAGTGTCACCACTGGCAATGCCAGCCACTAGAATTACCTTATCGAATGTTCCACCGTTCATTAGCGATGAGTTCTTAATTAAAGAACTGTCACGGCACGGGAAGGTAGTCTCCCCAATTAGGAAAGTGCTTTCGGGGTGTAAGTCACCTCTGCTGAAACACATTGTCTCCCATAGGAGACAACTATTCATGTTACTGAATAAGCGGGGGGAGGACCTGAACGTGCGATTTCATGTGAAACTGGATGATTTTGACTATATTTTATTTGCGACTTCATCCAGCATGAAATGTTTTGGGTGTGGTCAGGAGGGGCACATCATAAAAATGTGTCCCAACAAAGCTGGGCCAGCCCCGCCCGATGCAACACAGCAGCAACCTGCTGCTGCCGAACAGGGGGGGGACAAGCCCGATTACAGTGGGGAGGCAGAGCTGCCCGCTACAGTGGGGGAAACCACAGCTGCAGTGACCCCCAATAAGGTGGACCGTCCAAAACACAGTGTTGAAGAGCCAGCTGTAGAAGGTGACAAAATTGAAGAGAACGGTGTGTGTGTGGAAAAAGGGGGCACAGAAGGTTGTAGTGGTGGGGAGAATGGTGGTGGTGATGGGGTGAATGGTGGTGGTGATGGAGTGAATGGTGGTG
>NC_056498.1:84434983-84438672 GCF_014905685.2 Nematolebias whitei
TGGGGTGAATGGTGGTGGTGATGGAGTGAATGGTGGTGGTGATGGAGTGAATGGTGGTGGTGATGGGGTGAATGGTGGTGAAAGTGAAGTGGTGGAAGGGAACAGTGTGCAGGGAAAAAAGGAGGGGGTGAGGGGCGATGAGGAGTATTTAGTGTGTGAAGGTCAAGGTGAGAAAGAAGAGGTGCAGGCAGATGGAAACAATGAAGGACAGAACAGTGCAGAGTCACTTCATATTGAAGTTGAGAGACAGACAAGTGAAACAGAGGAGGCGATGGAGTTGGAGGTTCCGACCCCGTCCCAAAGGCGTAGCAAAAGGAAGAATGTGGTGGCTGCTGTGCATGCCAGCAAGCAGGCCAGTAAGTTGGCTGCAGAAAAAAAGGGTTTGTCAGACAGCAGCGACGCTGAGAGCTATTTCTCTGACAGCAGTGAAATCTCTGTGTCACAAATGAAATGTAAAGAGCCTAGATACCCTGTAGAGTCTTTTAGGAATTTTCTGAAAGACACTAAAGGATTCAGAGGGTTAAAGATTGACAGTTTTTTTCCTGATTTAAAATTGTTTTATTTCTCAGCGAGGTATCACATCAGAAACAAAGAGGTATCAGGTTTTACGGACACAGAAGTTTTTAGACTGAAGAAAATAATGACCAAAGTGAGAAAACAACTTTGAACTACACGATGCACAGAAGTATTTTATTCTCTTTTATAGTCTTTTGGTTTTCTGTTTTTAGCTTCTTACCCAATATGGATTCTTTTAAAATAGCTTCTTTGAATCTTAACGGGGCGAGGGAGGCTGAAAAACGGGCTTTAATTTACCAAACTTTAAACCAAAAGAAAATAGATGTTGTTTACCTACAAGAAACTCACAGTGATCGTTTAATGGAAACAGACTGGGCTAGAGAGTGGAGGGGGGAGGTCATTTTAAGTCACGGCACCTCCAAGAGTGCAGGGGTGGGCTTCCTCTTTTCTAGAGCTTTCACCCCAAACTCTACAGAAATTGAACACGTCATTCAGGGGAGGTGTCTTTTAGTCAGGACACAGTTTGATCATTTTAGTATAGTTTTTATTAATATCTACGCTCCCATCACCAATGCAGAGAAAAAGCGTTTTTTTGAAAAAATTGGGGAAAGGTTGGGTGATTGTGGGCCTGAAGATTATGTTTTTATAGGAGGGGATTTTAATTGTACAGAAGACGAGTTTTTAGACCGTAATCATGCAGAGCCGCATCCAGCGGCCCAACACGCTCTGCGGCGGCTGGTCTCTTCTCATGGCCTGGTGGATGTATGGAGGAGGATGCACGCAGGCTCCAGGCAGTACACGTGGTCCCACATTAAGGAAAACCGAGTCTCTTTGGCTCGACTTGATCGTTTTTACTGTTTTAAACATAATTTTAATGTGTTTAAAACATGCCAGATTTTACCAGTAGCTTTTACAGATCACTCGTTACTTTTAGGTAGTGTTTTTATTAGAAACATTTTACCTAGAAGCGCTTACTGGCACTTTAACTCAGCTCTGACTTACGATCAAGGTTTTAAAGAGGTTTTAAGTTATTTTTGGTCTTGTTTTAGACAGAGAAAGGCTGATTTTAACTGTCTGAAACAATGGTGGGACTATGGGAAGGTTCAGATAAAACTGCTGAGTCAGCAGCACACTCTGAATGTTACTCGTGACATTACCAAATCTATTAGAGATCTGGAGATGAATATCGTGGATTTAGAACGACTTAGTGAATCCACAGGGAATCAGGAGCACATTGAAGCTCTCAAATCTAAAAGGCTAACTTTAGCAAACCTGCTGGACAGTAAAGTCCAGGGCGTATTGGTCAGATCCCGGATCCAAAACATCACAGAGATGGATGCTCCCTCTAGCTTTTTTTTCGGCTTGGAGAGGAAGCACGGGCAGAGAAAGATGATCCACTCTTTGTTGTCGGACACAGGGCAGCAACTGAGTGAACCAGGCCAGATCAGGAGGAGGGCTGTGGAGTTTTACCGTTCTCTGTTCCACAACGAATATGAAGAGAACGAGGAACTGTTCAGGGAGTTCTGCGAGGAACTACCCCAAGTCTCTGACGACAGTAACGCTGAACTGGAGCGCCCTCTGGGGCTTCAGGAACTCCACGCAGCCCTCCTCGGCATGCAGGGCCAGAAGTCCCCGGGCGTCGACGGACTCACTGTGGAATTCTACAAGGCCTACTGGGACATTCTGGCCACGGACCTGCTTGACGTTTACAACGAGAGTCTGCGCACTGGTTCACTCCCCTTGTCTTGCCGCAGGGCGGTCATCACCCTGCTGCCCAAGAAAGGGAACCTGCAGGACATGAAGAACTGGCGCCCTGTGTCCCTCCTCTGCACCGACTACAAGATCCTCTCCAAGGCCCTGGCTACTAGGCTGGGGAAAGTTATGGAGGAGGTCATCCACCGGGATCAGACCTATTGCGTCCCCAGCAGGTCCATGGTGGATAACATCTACCTAATTCGAGACGTTTTGGAGGTCTCCGGTTCATTGGGTTTACAACTTGGCTTGATTTCACTAGATCAAGAAAAGGCATTTGACCGCGTTGAACACGGCTTCCTCTGGAAAACCATGAGAAGGTTTGGGTTCAGCGAAGGTCTCATCGCCAAGATCCAGGTACTATACAGTAACATTGAGAGTGTGCTGAAGATCAATGGTAACCTGTGTGCTCCTTTTAGAGTGTGTCGAGGCGTTCGACAGGGCTGCGCGCTCTCGGGGATGCTCTACGCACTCTCCCTGGAACCCCTCCTCCAGAAACTACGCTCGTGTGTTTATGGTCTGGTTTTACCTGGTTTTAGTAACAATATGGTTTTATCTGCCTATGCTGACGATGTTGTTGTTTTTATAAAAGATCAAAATGATGTCAGTATTTTAACCAAGATAACAGCAAAATTTTCTGTCTTGTCCGCTGCAAGGGTGAACTGGAAGAAGAGCGAAGCCCTGGCCGTAGGGGAGTGGTCATGTGGGCTCCCGGTTCTCCCTCAAGGGCTCGCTTGGCGAAAAGACGGTTTTAAATATCTTGGTGTGTTTTTAGGCAGTAAAGAAATTGTAAATCAAAACTGGGAAAACATTGAACAAAAACTGAACAAGAAAATGTCAAAATGGAGATGGCTGCACTCTCAGATGTCTTACCGGGGCAGAGTGCTGGTTTTAAACAACCTTGTTGCATCACAGCTGTGGCACAAATTGTCTGTTTTAGATCCACCGTCTGGCCTGCTTGTAAAAATACAGTCAGCGATGGTCGACTTCTTCTGGAATAATCGACACTGGGTGCCACAGTCTGTCTTGTTTTTACCAAGAGAGGAGGGGGGTCAGGGCCTTGTCCACCTGGCCAGCAGAACTGCAACTTTTCGCCTGCAGTTTCTTCAGAAATACATGACAGGATCTCCCGTGTGGAGGGATGTGGCCAGCTGTATCCTCAGACGTGTCAATTTACTGGGGCTGGATGCTGCTCTGTTTTTAACTGATTTTAGTCTTTTAAATTTAAAGGGGTTGCCTCAGTTTTATCAAAGTGTTTTTCAATCCTGTGGCTTTTTTAAAATGTGTCATTCGCAGGCGCATGATTCTCTGCATTGGTTTTTAGAAGAGCCTTTAGTCTGTGGGTCCAGACTGGACGTGTGTCGTGGAACGATACCAGGACTGTCGGAGGCGCTGCGCAAGTCCAAAACAACAACTGTGAG
>NC_056498.1:84453672-84487818 GCF_014905685.2 Nematolebias whitei
AGTATGTTGTTGTTAACTGGTGGTCAGATCATAGTTTGTGTAGATTTGTTTTATGTAAATATTTTGCATGTATAGTAATTGTCATGTCCCACTCTATTGTAACTGGTGTTATTTTTATTTATATTTAAAATACATAAAAATAAAATGTACAGTATGCTTTCCGTTGTAGATCTGACCACCAGTTAACAACACCATACTCTAAAAGGGAATATTTACATTGTCTTTATTTACATAAAACAAATCTACACAAACTATAATGACATATTTCATCATTTTAAAGGTGTAATTTCATTAAAAATATGTTTTGGCTGTTACCTTCTGATACTGTTATGGCCTAAAGGGTTGAGAATCAGGCATGAGTATATATAATGAAAGGAAATGAAATTCAGTCAAACCCAGAAGCAACGTGAAATTATTAAACAGAGGTATGTACTGTAGATAGCTGAACCTTCAACAGCTCCACAAAGAAGCTGTACAAAATGTTTATCTTTTGTTTGTTCATAAATATCAATCAAGCGCCATCTAATTGAAATGTTGCCGTTTCAAATCAAAAGGCCCTTTGGTGTGTGTGTGTGGGGGGGGGGGGGTGTCTTGCTCAAGATCACTTTGACAAAAGTGGTCTTGATCACTTCCCACAAGTGGTTCTCAGAAGCACTGGGAACCACTTTAGCTATGGCTGCCTCAGAGGAGTTGAGGGGGAGAGGGCGGACTCCAGAAACCATATTATCCCCATCTGGTCCAGTATGGGAGCGTGCTGCTTGTGGGATCGAGTTTATTGTGGCTCCTCGGACTGATGAAGTCCTTTGGATGAAAGACGAAATGTTTCAACAAAAAAAGAAACCGTCCAGAGGACCTGACTGAACTTTGATGGACTGAACAAACACTAACGTTTCTGAGATCTTTCTCATGTGAACAGGATCTGACAGGTTTTCTAATTACTGCCCACCACTGAAATGTGGAAAGAAAGGAAGTGGTGGCGCAGAGGTTAGTGAAGGTGTGCCTGTGATCAGTAGATCGCCGGTTCAACTCCCGGTACAGACAACATCAAAATGCGGGTGGGAAAGGTGAAGCATCCACACCTGTATCCACCCTCTTTTGCACCACTCTGCGCCCTTGAGCAAGACCCTTGACCCCCACCATCTGCTCCCCCTAGATAGCAGCTCCCTGCTCCACACAGAGGAGTGGGTAGCTCGGTGGTCTGTGGTTGCGTCAGGAAGGACATCTGTGTAAAAACAATTGCCAAGTGTGACTTAGTTCACTGTGGTGACCCCTGAAGAAGGAGCAGCTGAAATAAAATGATAATAAATAAATAAATGAATGAATAAAAACTGAAATGTGGAAAGAAATCTTGTGATTCACTGGGTTTTAATGGACCTTTCAGAAAGTGGTCATTGGATGAATATCGAACTGGTTGGTTTTAGGGCAACCCAATTTAAGATGGCTAAAATCAACAGGTCTAAAAACAACAAAAATAGCTATAACTTTGTCAAATTTACAGACGTTGATCAAAGATTTGTTTAAGGAACGTGCCAACACATATTTTAAGCACTGCACATTGTGCAACATCTTTGCCCAAAACTTTGACAGTAACTGTTGGGGTTTACCCTGTTTGTCTGTTAGCAAAAATGAAACGTTGATAAAGTAGTGATTTGCTGTACTTGAACACCTACAACTGAGTACCTGTTGGAGTCTATCTGATTCAAGATGACTACCACTGCAAACTTCCTCCAGGGGTAATCTTGTTACCATGCAGACTTATCTGAATAGTATTTAAAATGTCACTATTATGTTTTATGTTGGTTTCCCCAGAATTACATTATTCACATTTAAGTTTCACATAATTACCGTTATGCAAAAGGAGTTCAAAGTTATAGATAGAAGATCTACGTTTGTTGAAGGCAGAGAATTCACACTCAAATGAGGATTTAGTTTTATACTGTGTTCAGCTGCAGGTGTGAGCAGTCTGACAGGCTCCTATGAAGACGACAGGCTGGGTAAAAAGGCATGTGTAAGCCCCCAGGCAGGTTTGTTGGCCCCTTAGATCCTGAACTCAGGAGGTCATAAACACGCTGAGACAAGCTGGTTATTTTACAGCCCAGGTTGTTTGTAGGTGTGGCTGATTTGAAAGGACACAGGGGGGTCAAAACTGCTCTTAGATCTGCTGTATCTTCATCACAAAGATTGACTCGATGAAGACTTTCAAGGCAAGACTGCCTGCTGAGTGTACTACTTTATAATTAACATACAATTCTGGGATTCTTTTGAGACGTAAATAGAAAGTGCCCCAGGATGCAACATTACATCTGGTGCAGCCTGGGGCACTTTCCTGTACCTGTGATAAACAGCTAGTGTACCACTGACACTAGCAGAAGTGGTTTATACATCAACTGCTATCAAAGTTCTGTGGTCTACGTTGTTTTGAGACAGCAGCAATTTACTTAATGACTAGGCTTTAGCTCATCACTTCCATCAGAAATAAAATGTTTCTAAAGACTAAAACAGTTAAGCAAACAGGTAAGATGTTGTTTGTCTAAAACTCATGTAGAGAACTCCACTTCAAAAGATTTGGACTATTTTCTTATTGTCAAAAGGAAAAACTAAAGAAATAAATGATAGCACTGAAACATCCACAGACATGCATACTGTATGTCTGATCGCTAAAAATGGAGACACTTTGAATCTTCAGCACTCAGTTACATCTTCCTGCTATGGGGAAACTAAAGCCTTTTCACATTATTCATAAAAGCTTTATGAGTCTCAAAATGATAAAGCCTAAAATAAAACAGTCTTTTTGAAAAAAACGGGTAATAAATCAATACAAATGATGATAAACAGATGATTTTTTTTAAACCCTTCCATCAACAATATGCTCTGGGCTCATCTGTCAACTCGTGGTGTGGCTGAGATCTCAGGTGCTGCGTCAACAGTGCTAAGGATGATACCCAGACTACCTCTTGTTATCAAAGCTAAAGCCTAACTGTCCTATCAGACACCATTAAGATAACACAAGAATGTGCAGGAGCACAGGAACCTAAGTCCAAACTCCTTTGTAATCATTCCTTTTGACAGAGTAGAGCTGAAGGTCTCCATCGCTCAAAGTAAAGCCCAAATATGATCTACTTCATCTGAGCAAAGTCATCCTGTGCTTCTCACAATGAACATTTTTCATCCATTCCACCTTTATTTATACAGGTTAGTCTCACTGAACCTTTATTTATACAGGTTAGTCTCATTGAACCTTGAGGACTCATTTACAACAGAGACCTGTTTTAAACAAAGAACACAGATGAGGTACAGACAATAGACAATCATATAAAAACATAAAATAAAAAGTAAATAGAAAAAATTATATAAAAGCAAAACAAAAACAAGCTACACTGTAAAGCGATGTAAAATACTAATGATGTTTTTAAACATCATTAGTAACATCATTTGCCAATGAACTTAGCAGATGTTTAATGTTCTAGAATTGCGCCGCTCCAGGTGGCTGCATGTTGGAGCAGCTCTGTTACTTTCATTCTGAGATTTTGCTTTTGGAAACTTTAATTCCTGTTTTTCTCGATGTAAATCACATTTTTTGGATGATTGTTTCCTCTGGTATCAGATGCTGTGCAGCTGGAAGGATTTTACTGAAAGTTTTTTTGGTTTTGGACATTTGTTATGATGCGTAACCATGGCAACAAGGCAGTTTTCTACAGCAACAGCTGAATAACATCTCAAAAGCTCAAATAATATCTCAACTATGGCCCCAACTCTCAAATGAGTTGAAAAGGATGTTCTGTGGACGCATTCTCATCTACCTGCCAGCTGTGCGCGAGTGCCTGACCACTGAGATCCTGGAACTAACAGGAAACACGGCTCATGACAGTGGAAGGACAGGATCGTCCCTCAGCACCTACAGTTGACTGTCCACAGCTATGAGGAGCTCGGCAGACTGCTGGGAGGAGTGGCCATCGCTCTGGGAGGAGTTCTGCCCGACATTTGGGCGGTCCTACAGCCCGGGGGAACTGAGAGGCCAGCTGAGTCTGGATGGACGGATCAGACGGCATCTGCAGCCAGTTTCTTAGGATCCACAGTGGGATGGACCTTTACAAGAGATCCTTCCTGTCTACAGCCATCAGTATCTATAACATCTCTTAATGAAATGATGATAACGAGTTACAACAACAAAATAATTTCCCTTTGGGATTAATAAAGTATTACTGAAGTCACTTAGAGAGGTCAAGGTCGAGAGCCTCAGATCTTTTTGTAAGATATTCCAGGAAACGGGAGCAGAGTAGGAGAAGAAACTTTTGCCAAGTTCAGTCCTCACTGAGGGAACACTGCAGGTAATAATGTCCTGAGAGCGCACGCTGTAGCTGCACTCACACAGAGACATGTAATGCCCCTTTTACACTGCTCCTACTCAGCCCCAACTCTGCTCAGCCCACCACGGAAAGATCCTTTTTGCACCAGTACTGTTTAGCTGATTTGAGGTTGATTCTGGACTTCTTTTTGTCCCTGCTTCCCTGGTGGGACCGTACGAGCTGACTCGAGCTGACTCTGGACCGAAACGTGAATGCAGGACACTGATTGGTCAGGGAGAGGAGTCACTGGGCCTCAAAAACTCTTCACCGATCCTCCATTTGCAATTTCTCTGGATGCGGAGCAGCGCCTGGATCTATTTTTAAGATTTTCAAAACAATAATGACACCACCGTGTTTAATGCTGAAGTCCAGGCGTTTTTTGTGTTTGGTGACCGACAACAAAATTCGAGCGATCGGTGTCACCGCGGAGGATCATACGAGCTGCCGACACGTTGAAGCCCGCGAGACCAGACCCCAAGCCCCGGCCTTGTCTGCTCACAAAGGCTGGATTTGAGCCCTGGCAGGCGGGAGGACCGGGATGGAGGTGGAAATTTTTTTATTTTTTTTTTACATTTTATATATAAACAATAATGTTTTTTTATCAGTGAAGAATAAAAATAAATTAACGGTGCCGGCTTTATCATGAAATCCTGTTTTCACTTTGACTTTATTAAATAATCTAGTAATTAAAGTTAACTCAGCTGAAAAATCATAAAAAGACAAAATTATTGGATCTCTCAGGAATATTTCCCTCAAACATGTTTAAAGAAGAGACACAGCCTTTGGTTCAACATTATTTTAACTCACAGATGTACAAATCACTAAACAAGAATTACACTTTAAATCACTGTTTGATTGTTCCTGTCTCTTCAAATGAGGATTGCCAACTTTTTCTCTTATTTTATAGACAAAGTCAGTAAGGTGAGAAATAACATTGATCACTGATCATCACTTAAATCACTAAAATAAAGTCTGTATACATTAAACAAAACCGCATTTCTAAATTGAACAATAAAAGTAGACACAATGAGTGCGAATACATCAAATGATGAAGAAAAATATAGAATTTTAAATAGATGTTTTTGTAGAATCTGGTTCATCAGATTTAATTCACTTCAGTTTATTTTTATATAACGCCAGGTCACAACAGAAGTCGTCTCAGGACACTGAACAGAAATATTCATATATAAAATAAGTTAACATAAATATTCATATATAAAAATAATAATTTATCTGAGGAGCAGACTGCTTTGAGTTTAACTCATCGCAGAACTCTCACTCGGTGAACTAAAGTTCGTTAGCAGGATTTTGGATTCTGGACTCGCCTCCAGAACCTGTCCAGAATTGCAGTGGAAATCAAGCTGATTTGAGCAGGGATGAGTATGAGCAGTGCAAATGTGGCAGAAGAGGAGATGTATGAAGGCAACAGAACAAGAAGTGATTTAAAGATGAAAATGTACCAGTGAGAGAGTCTGCATGAAGTTAATGATGTCCAGTTAACCAGTGAATACTGGGTGCAGTGGTGGGTACAGTAGTTACAGCCAGTTATGAATCTTAGTGCACCATGATAGACAGTGTCCAACATCTGCAGGGTTCTTGTAGGAGCATTTGTGCAAATAATGTCACCGTAATCAATGGAGGGAAGGAAAGTCACAGATACAAGACGTTTCCTAGCATTCAGGGTTAGACAGGATCTGTTTCTGAAAAAGAAACCCAGTTTAACTTTCAGTTTTCTTAACTGGGTTTTCCACGTGCTTCAACAACATCATTAAAAACCTTCAGAGAAGCAGTCACTGTTCAACAATCAAAAACTTTGTTGTACAGACATACAGACAGAACAACCCATGGATAGCAGCGAGAAGTTCTAACCAAGAGCACTCAGACCATGAGTCACACACCTCACCAGTGACGTGTGAGCTGTTTCCTCTACTGAGCCATCCCTTAGCTCTGGCTTTATGTGTACAAGAAAGAAATAATGCAGCACAGCTCGAGATTTTAGATTGTAAAAAAAGGAAAAGTTTAGATGTTCTGTCAAATAAAAAACACTAAACTAGTTTCTGACTGTGCTGCAGGTGTTTGGAGACTGGTTGGAGGCAGAACCTGAGTGCACACAACAACTCTGTGATGAAATAAAGTCCAGTTGTTTTTGTATTGAATGTTTTTGAATTTGTCATGTCATCTGGATGACTGAGAATCTTCACCAGCAACTCTGTGATGTTTTCAGGAATAAATTAGTCTCACAGGTCGTTTGTCTTTTAATATAACTATAACTATTATTTACCAACTATTCTCTCAGCCAGAAGGTTGCAGGATCAAATCCCATCCAGGAACCTTTCTGGGTGCAGTTTGCACGTTCTTTCCATGCATGTGTGGGTTTCCTCCCACATTCTAAAAACATGCATGTTAGACTGATTGGTAACTCTAAATTGTCTCTAGGTGTGAGTGACTGAATGGTTGTTTGTCTCTGTGTCCCTGTGATGGACTGGAGACCTGTCCAGGGTGTCCCCCTCCTCTCACACAGTGACTGATGGACATGGGCACCAGTGACTCCAGCAACCAGAAAAGGAAGAAGTGGGTAAAGATAATGGATGGATATTTTTATAATAATTGGTCAGATTGTGAATTTGTGCTGCCATCTACACAGGAAATATTTTAATTTAAAATTTAATTGGAAAGAACATGTTAACTGGGGTAGCAGAAGAATAAACAAATATGTCAGTATAATAAGGAAGTTGCCTGTCTTGTCCCTGAAAATTGCTTTTTAATAGAGGTGCACCGATTGTAGTTTTCTGTCCGATCACCTATTTCTAAAAAGTCTGACCTGCCAATTCTGATTTTGGCCGATACTGATTTTATTTTATAAGCGACACTGTCAGGAGTTATGAGGTCACAATGCACCTTCAATTTTACAATATTATTTTAATAAAAACATGCCCTTGAACAATATCCTAGAAACAATACAAACTTGTTTAACTGGCCATGAGGTAGTGCTCTGAAATATAAATGAAGTTCAGACAATTGTTGTTAAAACTAAAAAAAAAATTGGTTTCTCATGCAAGTATCGGCCAATTACCGATTTCCCAAAATTAAGGAAATTGGGGCGATAAATCAGCTGGCCAATTTATCAGTGCACCCCTACATTTTAACATTGTAACATAGTTTAATTTATCTTTATTTTTCACATGTAATATACTGTATTTAGTCAAGTTTTTTTTCTATAAGTCTTTCTAAAACTTTGGTCCCTTGTTTGTTTTCACTGTAACCCAATGAGCATCTCATTTCATCTGCAAGTTTTTTAAAGAAACTCTTTTCATTTTATTGTTTCAGTCTTTCTTGAATGTGTGCTTTTATTTATTAAAATCATTCCATTGAAGGAAATATTCCTGAGCAAACTCTAACGTACATTATTATTTGACTCCTCAATATTATCCACCAAGACTTCTCACTTGTGTTTTCACAACATAAAGGTTATAAACTATGAAATTTATCAAAGAGTTTAAGAAATTCTTGAAGGAATTTTTATATTAATGCTTTATAACTTTTTATTGTCCTTGTTTATATGTTTTTTTTATTTGTTTGTGCAGCAATGGAAGAAATTAAAAGACCACAACTATGTTTTTTTCCTGAAAATCAGCATCTGTCATATCTCAGTATGACAGTCATTCTGTTTGAGTGTTAAAATCCAACACAAGCTCAAAATCTTCTACTTAATAAGATCCTGACTGGGTGACCATCAGATCCAAATCTGATTTTTTTTAAGTAAAGTGTAATGTTTTGAGTGGACTGAAACAAAAGTGTTTGTTTTATTCATTCTCGTACTTAAAAATGGTAAAACCAAAGAAAATCAGACAAATTTATATATTTGCAGAATTCTCATTAGTTTCTGAGCTGTATGTCAGTGATGGTGGTTTTATATTTTTATGGTTGACACACGTATATTTAACTGTCTTGATTTTATCTGAGTTTGAAAGACTTTGGCTCCTTAAGCCTTTGCCTCTCAAAAAATGTTTGCATGAAAGAGAACAAGAAGGTTTGATCCAAGCTTCTTTTTTCCCTCATGTGAGCAGAGCTCTCAATCATCCAGATGTCACACATACTAAATGCATTACTTCACTCTGAGCAGCTCAAATTCCTGACATGTGAGTAATGTTTGACAATCCTTCACTTTATTCTAGTCCAAACAAATATTTCTGCAACTTGTTGAGAATTATATAATTATTATTATTATTATTATTAATAATAATTATACCAATCTTCTCTTTTTGATTTCAAGTTTAATGAAGCCTCATAAAAAACAGATTTTAGTTGTTTCAGATCGTTTGATTCACTCTCCCACCTCTCAGATGTGTCCTCTGCAGGAAAACTTGCCCCCCTTCTTCACTGTATACAGAGTAGGTGTTATCTTTACAATGGGCCATTCTTCCTCCTCTGAATAACATGGCAAACAATGTGTCTGCTGTCAAGCAGAGTGAAGTGGCGCTCTCCCAGCAGAAACAATGATCAGATTTATCACCCACCTCCCACTACAAAACATCTGTGGGATTTGCTCCTCAGCAGGTGTGGAGGCTCATACTGTAAACCGACGGTGATATCTGAGTCCTGGAATGTGGAGTAACCTGAAGCCCAGATTAGAAAAAGGAAAAGGGATGAGGCCCAGAGTGTTGCTGCAGAGCTTCAGAGAGATTATGGTTTGGTATTCTGGCACCATATATATAACACAGTACCTTGAAAAAGTTTTATACTCCTTGAGTTTTTTCACATTTTGTCACATTACAATCACAAACATGAGTTGTTGTTTTAAAGGATTCTATGTGATAGACCAAAAAAAGTAGCACATAATTTGTGTGGTGGAAGGAAAATTATACGTTAGTGGTATCAGAGTAAAGGACGCTGAATACAAATGGACACCACACTGTTCTTTCCTTTTTTTTTAAACCCTAACCCTAAGTAAAATCAAGAGCAACCAGCTGCCTTCACAAGTCACCTAATAAGGAAACAGAGTCCACCTGTGAGTAATTTAATCTGCATAAATACAGCTGTTCTGTAAAGGCCTCAGAGGTTTGTTACAGATTACAAGTAATCAAACAGCATCATGAAGACCAAGGAACAAATCCGACAGGTCAGGAGGAAAGTTGTTGAGCAGTTTGAAGCGGGATTAGTTTATAAAACAATATCTCAAGCGGCCCTGTGATGGACTTGCGACCCGTCCAGGGTGTACCCCGCCCCTCGCACAGTGATTGCTGGACATGGGCACCAGCGACCCCCGTGACCCAAAATGGAATAAACGGGTAAAGATAATGGATGGATGGATATCTCAAGCTTTGAACATCTCGTGGTGCTCTGTTCAGTCCATCAGCTGAAATCTTAAAGACTTTGACACAACTATAAACCTACCAAGACATGATCATCCAACTACATATGTTTATTTCACAATAGCTTAATCTATTTTGTAAATAACCATGCTCCTTTTGGCCAGTTCAGAATAAAAGGACGAGACAGCCCATGGTTTACTCCAGAGTTAGCTGACCTCCTGCACAGGAGACCAGCTTTGGGCAACAGCCAGACAGTCTAGCTCAGACACCGACTGGTTGCTTTTTCGACAGCTGCAGAATCATTGTAAGCTTCCATCAAAATCGCAAAACGTACCGACTTCTTATCTCAGGCCTCCAAAGATCTAAATGACCCTAAAAGATTCTGGAAAACCATCAAATCACTTTCCAGTAGTTCCCATTCATCTGACCTGCCATCACAATTAGATGTTAACTATGTTCCCATGTGATATAAGCACAAATTCATTCATTCCACCTTTATTTCTACAGGTAAATCCCATTGAGCCTCGAGGGCTCATTTACAAGAGAGACCTGATTTCAACAAAGAATGATGACAACAATGGACAACAGCGACAACAATAAACAGTTATAAAAAGTCCATCCATCCATCCATTATCTTTACCCGCTTATTCCATTTTGGGTCACGGGGGTCGCTGGTGCCCATGTCCAGCAGTCACTGTGCGAGGGGCGGGGTACACCCTGGACGGGTCGCAAGTCCATCACAGGCCCACATAGAGACAAACGAGACAAACAACCATTCACTTTCTCACTCACACCTAGGGACAATTTAGAGTTACCAATTGGCCTAACATGCATATTTTTTGGTCTGTGGGAGGAAACCGGAGTACCCGGAGAAAACCCACGCATGCACGGAGAGAACATGCAAACTCCACCCAGAAGGCCCCTGGACCGGGGTTTGAACCAGGGACCTGCTCGCTGAGAGGCAGCAGCTCTACCAGTTGCGCCACCGTGCTGCCCGTTATAAAAAGTCATACTCCAGTTTTTTTTTTTTTTTTTTTTTTTTTAAACAAATAGGATGGCTAAAAAAAACAAAACAAGGTAACAACAAAACAGCTAGATTCTAAGGCGAATGTAGAAAACTAAAAACAGGAACATGTCTGCATTGGTCTCTGCCAGGAGTCCAACAGATTCTTAAAGCCACTTAGAGAGGTCAAGGTCGAGAGCTTCAGATCTTTTTGTAAGATATTCCAGGAAACAGGAGCAAAGTAGGAGAAGGCCCTTTTGCCTAGTTCAGTCTGCACTGAGGGAACACTGCAGGTAATAATGTCCTGAGAGCGCACGCTGTAGCTGCACTCACGCAGAGACATGTAGGAGGAGATGTATGAAGGCAGCAGACCAAGAAGTGATTTAAAGATGAAAATGTACCAGTGAGAGAGTCTGCGTGAAGTTAATGATGTCCAATTAACCAGTGAATACAGGGTGCAGTGGCGAGTACGATAATCACAGCCAGTTATGAATCTTAGTGCACCATGATAGACAGCATCCAACATCTGCAGGGTTCTTGTAGGAGCATTCATGTAAATAATGTCACCGTAATCAATGGAGGGAAGGAAGGTCACAGATACAAGGCGTTTCCTAGCATTCAGAGTTAGACAGGATCTGTTTCTGAAAAAGAAACCCATTTTAACTTTCAGTTTCTTTACCAAGTTTTCCACATGGAGCTTAAAAGAGAGATGCATTATTATTTCTTAAGGCTGGCTGCTCATCACAGTACCAGTGACCCACATCTTTAGCCTGTCCATAAACCAAAACTCCATTCCAGACACTTGGAAAACGGCCTTTGTTCTTCCTTTACTGAAGGGAGGTGACCCCACCTCACTGAACAACTATCTCTATCTGTAAACAATGCATTCTTGCTAAGGTTTTGGAAAAATTTATAAAAATTCAAGTTAAGAAATATTCTGATTATTTTAACATCTTACCTCCCCATCAATTTGGTTTCAGGAAACAACACAGCACGACTGCTTCACTAAAGGTATTTAATGACGTTGTTGAAGCACTGGAAGCTAAGCATTATTGTGCTGCATTTTTCTTAGATCTGTCTAAAGCTTTTGTCACTGTGGATCATAACATCTTGTGTCATAAGCTCTCAGAAATTGGTTTCACAGATCACACAATTGATTGGTTCGCTAATTATCTCTAAGATTGGAGGCAATGTGTTCAACATAATGGTACTTCTTCCAGCTATGTAACTGTTAAAAATGGTGTACCACAAGGCTCATTCGTTGGACCCACCCTCTTTACAAGCTACATAAGTACTGTAGGTCAGATCATCCCTGATGCATCTTTACATTTCTATGCTGATGACACAGTTGTTTATTGTCGAGCTAAAACAGTTGATAAGGCTTTCCAGCTTTTGCAATCTGCATTCAACATCATCCAGTCAGATTTGTTCTGTCTCAAACTTGTCCTAAATGCTGATTAAACCAAAGGGATGCTGTTTTCAAAGAATTCAGTTCAATTCAGTTTATTTATATAGCGCCAAATCACAACAGAGTTGTCTCAGGGCCACTTTACAGGAGCAACATTCACATAATAGAAAAACCAATTAGTAAAGTTCTCTATCTAAGGAAGCCATCAAACATGTTGAATCTTGGTTTCGTTGCAGTCTCCCATCCAAGAAAAAGTCAGTACCAGCAGTCCTTCCTTCTATCTTATCTAAGAATGTTGTTTCTTTTGACAAAAAAAAGGTTAAATCATATCATCTGGACCAGTTTCTGTAAGGGAGAAACCTTTTGTTTTCCATCCGGAAGACTTCATCACTCTGTGGCGTGCCAACCAGATCTGTTCCACAAGTAACCTTCATTGCTGTGTTTCAAACCAACCTCCTGTTGAATCTCAGAAGCAGGCTTTTAACACATGCAAAAGAGCCCATCTGTGTTTCTATTGAGTTTGTGGATTCGTATAAACACTTGGGTATCTTGGTCGATTCACGTCTCTCTTTTAAGCATTATGTCGAAAACTTGATAACGAAACTGAAAGTAAAACTGGGTTTCAGGGGCATTTCAGGGTGGAGTTTGCATGTTCTCTCCATGCATGCGTGGGTTTTCTTCAGGTTCACTGGTTTCCTCCCAAAGACCAAAAACATGCATGTTAGGTTGATTGGTAACTCTAAATTGTCCCTAGGTGTGAGTGAGAGAGTGAATGGTTGTTTGTCTCGTTTGTCTCTATGGGTGCATTCACACCAGCCCTGTTTAGTCCGCTTTAATCGAACTCTACCTCATTTTCCTAGAAAGTCTGATTCGTTTGGGGAGGTGTGAACGTGCCATTGAACTCTATCACGGAACAAAAAGGCGAACTCTGGCCGGGGCTAAAACCTAGGTCTCAGTCCGGTAGAAGAGAACTCCAGCACGGTTCGAGTTCAGTGTGAATGTAAACAGACCAGACCACGCTCCACAGGACAAACAAACACGCATTTCTCTGACCTTATATGGAGCCGTCAGCTGCCTTGTGTGGAAAAACAATATTCGCCATGGTCTTCTGTCTCATCTTCTGCTCATGCTGAGTCCATTTTTGAAAAATGACAAAATATAACTCTTAAAACTGCTAAAACTTGATGCCACTCCGTTTTTGTTTTTATTTCCAGAAGAAGAAGACGTGTCTTCAGAGGGTTTTGTGTTGTTTCTTTCAGTAGTTCTTGGTGCAGCGCCCCCACAGGCGAGTGGGGGAACAGGTTGGTTCAACAGGTTGGCTCGACTGCACAGTGCAGTGTGAATGCAAATGCACCAGCTCAAATGTAAACAAAATGTCATGAATATTGGTCCCCAACCGAACCGAGTCTACCGGACTATCAGGTGTGAATGCACCCTATGAGTCCCTGTGATGGACTTGCGACCTGTCCAGGGTGTACCCCGCCCCTCGCACAATGATTGCTGGACATGGGCACCGGCGACCCTCGTGACCCAAAATGGAAAAAGCAGGTAAAAGAGGATGGATGGATGGATCCTGTCTTACTCTGAATGCTAGGAAACGCCTTGTAACTGCTACTTTCCTTCCCTCCGTTGACTATGGTGACATTATTTACATGAACGCTCCTACAAGAACCCTGTAGATATTGGATACTGTCTATCATGGTGCAATAAGATTCATAACTGGCTGTAACTCATACCCACCACTGCACCCTGTATTCACTGGTTAACTGGTCATCATTACCTTCACGCAGACTCTCTCACTGGTACATTTTCATCTTTAAATCACTTCTTGGTCTGCTGCCTTCATACATCTCCTCCTACATGTCACTCCATGAGTGCAGCTACAGCGTGCGCTCTCAGGACATAATTACATGCAGTGTTCCCTCATTGCAAACCAAATTTGGCAAAAGGGCCTTCTTTTACGAAGCCAAGATTCAACATATCTGCTGCTTCCTTAGATAGAGAACTTTACTAATTGGATTTTATGTATGTGAATGTTTCTGTAGAGTGCCCTGAGACAACTTTGTTGTGATTTGGCGCTATAAAAATAAACTGAATTGAATTGAATTAAAGGTCTAGCATGCCATTTTTAAGGCCAGAGTTGGATCATCCTGATGAGATGTGACAAAGTTATGATAATTTTGGTCAAACCTCTTAAATTATGTTATTGTCAATCTCTGTGGACTCTTAAGACATGTCTGACACATGAAATTTTAGCTCCATATTTGTAAAATTGATAAAGTTATAACTATTTTGGCAACCATCTTGAGTTGGGATTATTCCAAAAGGCAAACAGTTGTAGATGTAAATGGTAAATGGACTGTACTTATATAGCACCTTTCTATCTTATCAAGACACTAAAAGCTCTTTACAATCTGTGTCCTCATTTACCCATTCATACAGCACTCTACTAGATCTATACAAAGAATAATCAGAGCTTTATCACATTCATACACTGATGGGACACATATCGAAGACAATGAGGGGTTCATTGTCTTGCCCGGGGACATGCAACATGTGACTGATGGTGGAATCGAACCCCACTCTCCCATTGGAGGAAGACTGCTCTAACCACTCATTCACAGCTGCCCCTACATCTAATGTGCATCCATTTATCATTTTCTGAGAGTTTCACTAATATCTGTGTACGGGTTTATGGGGCACAAATACACATGACACGCAGGTAAATACATTGTTGGCCACACTCCTGCAGCAGGTGACAACTGAACTCAATGTGTTATAACATCTGTTTGTGGGAATAATGAGACAAACACTATACACTGCTTAGAAAAACACTTGTCCATAAATGATTACATGTTAATATAGTTTGACATGTATGTAACTTATTTTCTGTAAATGTAGTTGTTCTGTTGGCAGTTGTCTGTTTTGTCCCATAAAAAAGACACATGTGTTTTTATTCAGAAAACCACAGCAGACAGATTTTACAGCTCCCAGTTTGTGTTAAAGCCTCTTCTCAAAATAAAATGAGACAACCAGAAAGGTTTTACAAGAAAATAACACAACAAAGAATTGTGTTTTAAAGGTTGGTTTTAAACTGTCTGAGAATTTAATTAAACTCCCTCCAAACTTTTTCATTTCACCTGACTTTGCTAGCATCACATTCTTTTGGTTCTCACTACAAATGTGGGTTTACTGAGAGAAATGCAGCAGAGGTCAGAAAGGAAAAGCCTACAAGTGTTCAGATGTAGTTTAGGATTAACAGATCTGTGGACTGACAAGATGTGAAGTAAAACACCTTGTGATAGAAATTACTTCTGCATGACATCCAGGAGACCCAGCTTGTGACTAAAGGTAAATGACTGGAGTTTGTGATAAAGACAGAAAACAGGAGTTTGAGTTACCTTTCCTCCAGGGTGTCAGGAGAGAGAACGGCTTCTGCCAGCTGATAACCAGACCAGCCTTTTTCCTTCTCATGCTCATGTTGTTGAAAGAACCACAAACGTTTAAAAATAATAATAAAGTGTTGAATTTAAAAAAAGTTCCTCAGAAGTTCCTCATAGTGATCATTCTGCTTTTATGAAAAAACAAAACAGCAGCTGTATGAAAGCTGTCCTCAGGCTGGATCATTCTACCTGTGCCTGCTTGCCTGCTTGGGGTCTGGAGCTGTCGAGCACTGTGTGTGAACTGACATGCGTGGATGTGTCTTTCAGCTGAGAGGTGTATCAGGGCTGGACTTCATCTGCAGCAGAGGAGGAGGAGGAGGAGGAGGAGGAGCAGTCAGTTTGAAAAAAGCATGAAGTTAGGCTGCCTTTCCAGGCTTCTTTTGCAAAAGAGCTCTGTGATCTCTGTGGGATTTGCCTGGCTAAAGAGAGATAAATAAAATGAGTTGGAGCCATCCCAGTTCAAGACGACCACCACAGGTAATTGAAAGAGGACAACACACACACAAACGGCAATAACTCAGTCAGTTTTACAGATGTTGACCTAAATTTGACGTTTAATATCCACAACACTTCAAGAGCTAACAAGTCATGAGATCTCACAGCATTGCATGAACTGTGCACAACTTCAGTTAACAGAACTTAAGTTTGACCAAAATGGTTATAAATCACTGTTCAACACAAAACAATCTTCATTTAAAACTCTGACATCAAAGGTGATGCGTGATTTGCATTTCTTTAAGGAATGCTGGAGCTTTTATTCTGGAAACTGGAATATAGCGAAGTCATTAAGTTTTAAGCTGTAATTTAAATTTAAAAAATGTATTTTTTTCAATCCTTTGCGTTAGTCATGTCTCAGTTTATCTGGCTGTATCTCCACCTTCAGGCTGAGACATTCTGAGACTTTCTTCCTTCCTCCCACTGCAGCTCTCCCCCTCAGTCTTTTTGGACTGTGGGAGAAAACCTGAGCACCCACTGAAAACATGAGAACATACAAACTCCACACAGAAAGACCCCAGGTCCCAACAAGGAACTGAACCCAGAAACTTCTTGCTGTGAGGCAACAGTGCTAACCACTAAGCCATTGTATTGCTCTTGTTGACTCTTTGTAGATGTACATTCAATTCCTTTCTGAGAGTTTCACAGACATCTGTCCTCATCATGAAAAATTTTGCCAACAGTGTTGACATGAAAAGTTAAAACCCACGTTTAAAAAAAAATCTGAATGATTCTTAGCTACGAACACAAATGATGTTAGTTCAAGTAAATGAGCTGTAGATGTACAGTCAATAACTGCATTGTGACAGTTGCTTTAAAATACATACGGTGGTTCATTAGAAATGTTTCACTACAGACACAAGTAAAAACATTATCACCTTTTGACTGGCAGCCTGCCTGGGAGAGTTGCATTTGTGCCTAATAAATCCGGCCCGGACCGGACCGAGCCCAGTTTTTTTTTTTTCAAGCCCTACCCAGACCCAACAGATTACTGGTAATTAGAGGGTCGAACCCTGAAAAAAGCCCAACTTTTTTTTTTTATTAAGCTTTTACTGTTTTTGTGAGTAAATCAGTTTTACATGATAGTTTAAAAAATGTAATGGAAGGAAAATATAAGATTTATTTTTATTAACAAGTCATCACATGGATATTAACATACAAAACAAATAGCCTAAAAAAATCAACTCTAAAGATAGACTATTATACAAATGAATGAAAATATTTTTAGAGCAAAATTATTTGGAAAAATATAGAACAAAGCTATTTTAAATTAACACACTGCTCGCTTTGGCTTTTGTAGATTCTGCTACTTCCTTCACCGCAGATGAGAGAAGGCGCAGATGAGAGCAGGCGCAGAGACGCGCGCAGCCGGTGATCAGCTGGTTCATTCACCCATTCATCCATCCATCCATTATCTTTACCCGCTTCTTCCTTTTCGGGTAGTGGGGATCGCTGGTGCCCATGTCCAGCAGTCACTGTGCAAACGGTGGTGTACACCCTGGACAGATCGCAAGTCCATTTCAACCGGCGAGTCAGCGGACGTGCGCAGCCAGTGACAGGTTTCCATCTGAGCTTAACGCAACTTTTTTAAACCACTTTAAACCAGCTGGTTGGACCGACCTGCTCCTCCTCAATAAGTACATTAACACAATTTTATATTGTGCGTTTAGTTTTATTTGTGCTGTATGATTTGTAAAACTGCATCAAAGCCTGAGACTGACCAAGCCCACACATTAATCACATTATAACGGTCCAGACCAGCCCTAATCCGGGTTGGTCTGGGCTGGGTTTCGGGTTCGGGTTAGAAATGACAGCTCTACTGGGAGGAGTCAACGGGGGACAGGACAGACCCCAGAAACCATCTTATCTCCATCAAACTGGTTGGTCCACTTAAGGAGTTTACTGCTTGGTGGGGAAACAGTTTACTGGAACTCCTCAGACTGATGAAGTCCTCCGGATAGAGGCAAAACACCTCTGCAAAAAAGAAACTGTCTAGATGACCTGACTGAGCATTACTGAACATCCAGGAGAGTTTGGGATAGTTGGCCAATTCCAGGCTGACACGGGGGAGCCAGATTCAGATAACAATAGTTATTTTGTGTCAGGCCGACTCTGCTTGATTTCTGTCTGCCTTAGTTCTACTGGTACGTCTCAATGGCGACTCCAAACCGCCAAATTTTTGTGGTCAGCACTGCCAGGCTGAGCTTGCAGCTTCTCCAAGTTCAATTTCTTCCTGCCAGCTAGTGTAAGGAGCCGCAAGTGGCCTGTGATTCACAGAAATCACATCCAGTTTACGGCTCAGCTCGCACAGCATTTGAGTCTGAGTGCTCATCGCATGACTCATTGCATCACACAAGCCGAGCAGCTTCACAATGGCCAGAACATCTGCCTACGTTTTTTCATTTGTCAACATGCCAGGTAACCACCAACTCCAAAAAGCAGAAATCCTGTTATCATAAATCCAATTATGTATGCATCTTCTACATCCTCAACCGACAATACAGACAGACACGTGATCTTCCACTGCCCCCAGGAATCCATCGTGTATCCAGCTGCAAGTGTCTTGTCGGGGCAAGAGGGCTCTCCTTCACCCTGTCTTCTCGTCGAGAAAATTTTATCAATTGCGTTGAGAGACCAGCTGACCAGATCCATAATTTACAGTTCGGAAGATATGTAAAGAGAGGCTCTGATAAGATTCACAGGACAAAGTGCAAAAGCAGAAGGGAAAAGTGTACACCTTCATCGAGAGCAAGCAGGAAAAAATAGTTATGATAGAGGGCGAAATGTCTGTATAAAAAAGAAACTGTCCAGATGACCTAACTGAGAATTATTGGATTTGGTACCTGGATGATTGAGCATGAACTTTGTTGTAATGTGTTATTTTTTTTATTATTTTTTTTCAAATGTTGTTCATTTACACCTCAGGGCTACCAAAAGTTTGAGCTTGTTATGGGGTGACGATAGCACAGTTGGTAGAGCTGCCATCTCTCAGCAAGAAGGTTGCTGGATCGAATCCTGGCCGGGGGCCTTTCTGGGTGGAGTTTGCATGTTATCTCCAAGTATGCATGGGTTTTCTCTGGTTACTCCAGTTTCATCCCACAGACCAAAAACATGCATGTTAGACTGATTGGTAACTCTCTTGGTGTGAGTGAGAGAGTGAATGGTTGTTTGTCTTGTTTGTAGCCCTGTGATGGACTGGAGACCTGTCCTGGGTGCACCCCACCTCTCTCACAATGACAGCTGGACATGGGCACCAGTGACCCCTGTGACTCGAAAAGGAAGATGCAGGTGAAGATAATGGATGGATGGATGGTGAGCTTTAAGGCCCTTATTAGCCCCTCTATCCCTTCCTCTTGGTTTTGTTGTTTTTAACCAGTTTGAGCTTGTCATGGGGCAGCACAGTGGTGCCGGTAACGCTAAAAATTGTCCCTAGATGTGAATGAGTGTGAATGGTTGTTTGTGGCCCTGTGATGGACAATTATTCTCTTGTTTCTCATATTTAAATGAGCACCACCTTCTTGAAACAGTTCAGTCTTTTTTAAAGCCTGTCACAGTTCTGCGACTGCACTGTTGAAGGTTTTTAATGGTGTTCCTTTGGCCACAGGCTCTGGACACAGTTTTGTTTTGATGCTGTTGGACGTAACAACTGCCTTCGACAGAGTGGACCATCAGATCTTTTCTTCTTGTCTGGAGAACTGGGTGTGTGTACAGGGTGAAGCTTTAGACTGGTTTAGATCCTGTTTAAATCATTTATATACAAGTTTAACAACATGTTTTTGTAGTATTTGTGATAATGGTACTGTTCTGGATTTGTATGTGTTGCACGGATGCCTGCAGAGATAAACTTGTTTATCTCCTTCCCAGCTCTTCCTGAAATTCAGCAAGTTATAACAAACAGAAGGTGCACCGCTCACCAAAACCACCTCAGAGCAACCAGCATGCCAAGTGCTGTAGTTTATTCATGCTCCACTGTTAGTCTGGTTAAAATAACCAATCATAGTCCCCATTTAACATAATTAAACTATTTTAACTGTAGAGTGCTAAATTCTCCCTCATACACACTTTTATCATTTGCGTAGTTGTGTCTTTCTCGTGTTTAAACACTGATCAATCAGGCTATTTTGAATAAACACCTTATGTGTAGCCACTCCCAATAAAGAGAGTCTGGTGAGTATTGAGGGTAAGATTCTGTCAAATAGTTATCAATATTCAATAACATATCAGCCATGGCATCAGTCATATGACACATATGAAGAATGTCATACCCGTGTGGAAAAATATATATTATTATAATTATAACCTGTTCATAGTCTGTACACTCACAACCTGTATATATTTATACTTATAGCATATTCAAAGCAACTTACTGTATATTGTAAATATATATATATATATATATACTTTTTTTTTGTTAAACACTTCTGGATGGATGCAAACTGCATTTCATTGCTTTGTACTTGTGACATGTGTAATGACAATAAAGTTGAATTCTATTCTATTCTAAAAATGCCATCTTAGGTAAAACTAAACCACAGATTTTATCCTTTTGTAACAGTGAAGGCTAATATGCTTTGCCAGTCATTTTTTTCTGAAAATTTCCTTTCATGGCTTTCGTTACATTAGAGTTCTGTGTCACTGGTTCTTACTGTAATCTCTGCTGTAATCTAGAAGTCAAAATATTGCCAATCTGAGTTCAGTTAAGCTAAATCCTCTGCAGAAATACAGTCCGACCTGCAGATTCACCTGCCAGCTTTTCCTAGTCTCCACCCAGTCGTCCTGTCTTAGAACAACTGACCTACAAATTTTCAGCAGCAGAACGGGAAGGAGGGGAGTAAACAGAGGTGTCTTTAATTACAAGCTTTGTGAAAATATCAATGTATAAATCAGATAATGTAATAAAGGTTCAATTACATCTGTATTTTTATTGTGGATTTTTTACATTAGCAGTAAATGCACCAAAACTGAACAGCCTCCTGTTGCTACTTGACACTTAATATAGTCCAAATATTACATTTCTTCCAAATATTGACTCTTTATAGGATATTAACCTTCTTGACATTTTTTTAACACTATGACTGTGTTTTCATTAACCATAAAGGCATGCATAGTAAGACATTTGAGACTTGCCTATATTTTTCTTTCAGGTCGTTCTGAAGTAACAAAACCTGATGTTGGAGTCTGCAGTGTGGAGAGCCAAGTGACAAGAAAGTTATTTAGGGGGGCAAAGGCTTTTCTAGATAAGAGTCTATCTAGGTCTTTAAAATGCATGATGCAGTGTATATTCTGTAAGACAAAGTTTGTTGTTCATTTATTCAAATGTAAGCATCAGAGAAATTTGGAAATGTTCAATAAGCTTAAAAATAAAAATAAACTGACAATTGCATTGTACTAATCGGTGTACTTTGGTTTCTAAGCACAGTTTATGGACTTACCGTGGTAAAGTTAGTTTTACGTTGGACATTGGGCATTCGCTCTCAGTGGCTTCAACAGTGTCCAACGTCCAACGTAAAACTAACTTTACCACTTTACCCACTACAAAAATTTAGACTACACCACTGACACACACACAAACACACACAAGTTTGAGTCTGGTTTTATGGATGCTCAGGAGCAGCTGGTTAACTGATCTGAGAAGAGCTGGTGAGTTTGTAGGGATACATCAGTTTAGTGGGGTAGGGTGGGGCAAGGTCATTCAAAGATTTAAAAACAAATACAAGTATTTTAAAATGGATCCTAAATTGAACAGGCTAAAATGGATAAAGTGGTGGAAATGTGCTCATGTTTACATGTCCCAGTTAAGTCACTCAGTAGCATTTTGTACCCTCTGCAGTTGTGCATTGGAAGACCTACTAACCCCCAGATGAAGTACATTACAGTAATTCAGTCGGTTGGTGACAAAGGCTCAAACTACTACTGTCGCAAATTGTTTTTTGGAAGGATGGGTAGATGAGGTCAGGCAGGAATCCCCATGATGTTTGCAGATGACATTGTGATCTGTGTTGAGAGCGGGGAACAGGTGGAAGAGAACTTGGAGAGGTGGAGGTATGCACTTGAAAGAAGAGGAATGAAAGTCAATTGTAGTAAGACAGAGTACATGTGTGTAAATGAGAGGGAGGCTGGTGGAACAGTGAGGCTACAAGGAACAGAGGTCACAAAGGTGCAGGACTTCAAGTACTTGGGGCCCACTGTCCAGGAAAATGGGGAGTGTGGTAAAGAGGTGAAGAAGAGAGTCCAGGCAGAATGGAGTGGATGGAGAAAAGTTTCAGGAGTGATTTGTGACAAAAGGGTATCAGCAAAGGTCAAAGGAAAAGTTTACAAGACAGTGATGAGACCAGCTATGTTGTATTCTACTAATGTTGAAGAATTGTATTTAACTTGAAAAGATAGTCTGCTGGGTGCTGGCTGGTCAGCCTGATGTGACATTCGCTTTGGGGGGTGCTGTGTGTGTAGGGGGGTGCATGGGTGGCTAAAACTATAAGTAGAGATGACTTCATGAGATTCTTTATGAATAAAATTATTTCAATTAAAGAGAAATTTCAAACCATCCTTCCTTCTACTATTCCTAGTTTCCTGCCAGATGAGGCAACTTTAAAAATTTCACGAGAGTCTGATTTATGTTTGGACAGTTTTTGTCCTGTTGAGCTCTTTGAATTGTCAAAAATAATAACCTCATCCAAACCATCCACATGTCTGCTAGATCCCATCCCAACAAGACTGTTTAAAGAGGTATTTCCCCTAATTAATGTCCACATTTTGGATCTACTTAATTTGTCTTTAATGGATGGTTATTTACCACAGAGCTTTAAGGTTGCTGTAATTAAACCTTTACTTAAGACGCCTGATCTTGATTCAGAAATTCTGGCCAACTATAGACCTATATCTAATCTAACTTTCATCTCAAAAATTCTAGAGAAAATAGTTGCAGGTCAGTTGCGTGAACATCTACAAAGAAATAATCTGTTTGAAGAGTTTCAGTCAGGGTTTAGAGCTCACCATAGCACAGAAACAACACTAGTAAAAGTCACTAATGATATTCTCATGGCCTCAGACAATGGACTTGTGTCTTTACTGGTCCTGTTAGACCTCAGTGCTGCATTTGATAAAGTTGATCACAATATTTTACTACAGAGGCTTGAATATGATATTGGAATTACAGGAACAGCTCTAAAATTGTTTAAATCATATCTATCTGATAGATTCCAATTTGTAAATGAAAATAATAAATCTTCTTCATACACCAAAGTTAGTCACGGAGTTCCTCAGGGCTCAGTGCTTGGGCCAATACTCTTTACTTAATATATGCTTCCATTAGGTAAAGTTATTAAACAGCATGGGATAAATTTTCATTGCTATGCTGATGACACACAATTATATTTGTCCATTAAACCCAATGAATCCAATCAGCTACTTAGACTACAAGCATGTCTTAAAGACATAAAAACCTGGATGTCCCTTAATTTTCTCATTTTGAACACAGACAAGACTGAGGTTTTGGTTTTTGGAACTGAGCACCTTAGGAATTAATTTTTCAGTCTTTCTCCCTCCTTAGATGGCATTAATCTGGCCTCCAGCTCTAATGTTAAAAATCTTGGTGTTATTTTTGATCAGGACATGTCTTTTATCCCCCACATTAAAAACGTTACTAGAACTGCCTTCTTCCACCTGCGTAAAATCACTAAAATTAGAAACATCTTATCTAAAAATGATGCAGAAAAACTGGTCCATGCATTTGTCATGTCTAGACTGGACTATTGCAATGGTTTATTATCTGGGTGTCCAAATACTTCTTTAAAATGTCTTCAGTTGATCCAAAATGCTGCTGCCAGAGTCTTAACTGGAGTTAGTGGGAGAGATCATATCTCTCCAGTTTTAGCTTCTCTCCACTGGCTCCCTGTCAAATCCAGAATAGAATTCAAAATCCTACTTCTAACCTACAAAGCTCTCAACAACCTAGCTCCATCTTATATTACAGATCTCATTGTTCCATATTTTCCTAACAGAGCACTTCGCTCTCAGACTGCAGGTTTACTTGTGGTTCCTAGAATTTACAAAAACAGAATGAGAGGCAGATCTTTCAGTTATCAGGCTTCTCTCTTGTGGAACCAACTTCCAATCTCTGTCCGTGAGGCTGACACATTATCCAGTTTTAAAACTAGGCTTAAAACTTTCCTTTTTGATAAATCCTATAGTTAGGGTCGGCCTGGATTTCCTGAGCTGTCCCTTAGTTATGCTGCTATAGGCTTAGACTGCTGGAGGACAAACTGACCACACTTTTCACTCTGCTGCTGTCTTTACTTACTCTGCTCAACCTGTTTTGTATTTGTAATTATTTTTTCTATCCTTAACATGTGTTTTTTTGTCTTTCAGATCCACCTGGACCTATATCTGGACCTACCATTTTGTGTTTGTTTGTCTCTCCTTCCTGTCCTCTCAACCAGCCAGTCAAAGCAGATGGCCGCTTGTCCTGAGCCTGGTTCTGCTGGAGGTTTCTTCCTTTTAAAAGGGAATTTTTCTACAGGGGGCATGGGCTGCCCCCTGTAGAGGGCGGGTACATGTCTTGGACCTGGGGGGTATAGCGTGTGTATCGGGAATAAGAATGAAATGTATCGTTATTGTATGTCTTTGAGTGAATGAATGTGAGATTGAGGTTGGGATAGTGTGATTGTGTATGTGTATGAATGGGTATTTGTTAGGCCGAGACTCGGACTGCCCCCTCTTTGATACGACTGGGGGTGCTTGGCATCGCGCCCCTATCGCGCGGCCCCCTGGTGGGGTGTGCCCTTGCCTGCCGGCGCGCTTGGGGCCCTTGGTATCGGGGGCTGGGCGCTTGGGCGTGTGTCGGCTCGGCCTGGTGTCTGCCTGGTGGGGCTCGGGTCCTCTGGCCCTGTCAGGCCTTGGCCTGGGTGGTGTGAGTCCTCGGTGCCCGGGCCTCGATGCCTGGACCTGGACCTACATCGGTGCGGCGGGTGCCGACGGAGGCCTATGAGTTTGTCGCTGTTGGCCCCGGGGGGTCACTGTATGTGGTTGCTGGTGGGGATCTTCCGGTTCTCCCCTGTGGTCCCTTCTGGGGGGTGGGTGAGTGGTTCGCCCTGTGTGGGTGGCTCTGGGGGCTCCGCGGTCAGGGTCCCTCCTGGGGTCTTGGGCTCTGGTCCCCCCTTTTTCGTCTGCCTCTGGTCTTGGGGGTCGGGTCTCTGCTGCTTCACAGTTACTAATAAATGTTCTATTAGAGAAGCCTTATACACTTATGCATGCTCACAACCACACACAAATAGAAGCAGGGATGCTTATGTAGGCTTTATATGTAGATATATAGATATGTATGTGAGTGTATATTCATGTGTATGTATGTATGTATGTATATAGGCGTAGGTATGGGTATATATATTTATGGAAACTTACTGCAAAGCCATGAATATTTTAAGTTCTTTATACATATGTATTTTGTTGCTGTGTTTTGTCATGTTCTTTGCAGGTGAACAGACAGTGGCCGGGTGTTATGACGTGTGCTCTCTTTGTGTATATTTCTTATATTTTGGAGTCTTACTTTGTCTTTTCTTTCTTTCTATCCTATTAAAAAAAAAAAAAAAACTACACTAGATAGTCACTATAATAAATATTTCATAATAATGGTGTGGAGAGGATGGCTGTAAGGGGAGAAGGGAGGCCATCAAAAAAAAAAATAAAATAAAAAAAAAAAAAAAAATGGTAACAGCAGATTTTCTCCATGGTTCAAATCGTGGATCTGTATTTTGAGGCAGCTTGGCCCAGTGAGTAGAGTGATCTGAACATTTTCAACACAGCCTAAGTTTATAAATCCTTTTATTGAAGGGTTTGCTCTACACTTAACTAGGGACGGGGCCGATCCGATCCAGTATCGGTATCAACCTCCGATACCAGCATAATTTACGTATCGGATTTTCTGATCCTCCTGCCGATATTTCCGATCCATGATGCATGTTGGCTTCAAACTATGGACTGGTTTCCTGAACGGCGGCGTGTCTCATGAACCCAGAGTAATAAGACCCGCCTCACATTTAGGAAATCCAGTTCATAGTTTGCAGCCAGCTACAACGTGAGGACTGAGTTAGCAGCACTGTAGCTAACAGCTAACAAACTTTTCATCTAAACATGTCCGCTGTGTGGAAGTATTTTACACTAAGCTGGTGAAGATTCTCAGTCATCCAGGACATGATGAATTCAAAAAAAAAAAAAAAAAAAAAAATTGTATTGAACGCTTTTTGAATTTATTTTACACTAAACACCACAAAACAATACAGCAATGTGCAATGTCTGCAGAGCCATAGCGCCACATTAAACCGCAGTAAAGTTAGTTTTACGATGGACATTCGAGCTCCGTGGCTTCAGCGGGGCACTGCTCTTTGCTCAACCCACAACAAGCGACTCGACACTGGCCAGCCGCGTCCAATCTGCCCCGCTCAGTCTGCCCGTCCCTGAGGAGGGACAGACTGAGCGCGGCTGCCCCAAATCAGACCGCTTGCTTCGGATTGAACAAAAAGAAGACATCGCTGAAGCCACGGAGCTCAAATGTTTACAGAGAAGTTGCTAAACTTCATCATAATTAATGACCAACCACTATCACTTGTAGAAAACGAAGGATTTCACAGTTTGATACTTGCAGCCAAGATATAGTTTACCCTCCAGGAGATATTTATCAGTAAAACAGTAGACAATCATAAAAAAACATTATTTGAAAATGATCTGTATTAAAAACAAAAGCAGCTACATTATAAAGTGATGTAAAATACTAAAAGCAGGAACATGTCTGTTGGTTTATGTCATGAACTTAGCAGATGTTTGAAGCCATTTAACATTTTATTTTATTCATTTATTCATTCATTTAAAAGAAACAATAAAAAAAAAAATCAAAAAGAAAACAATGAATGAAAAGAGTGCAGAAAGAAGAAAAAATTATTATATCTGCCCCTTATTTAAAAAAATATAAAATAACTTTAAACAATCACTTAAATTAATCACTTTAATATCCACTTAAAAACTAGGAATAAAAAGGAACATGTTTTGTGTTAGCAGAATTTAATTCTAACTTTAAAACTTATCCAACATTAATAAAACTTACCTCAAGTTGCCTTTTTGGACATGCATGCATATATTTGTACTAATTGTACTTGAGAGGAGATTATTACAGCCTCATATAAAATCAATGATGATCATGATATCGGAACTGGATCGGTATCGGCCGATATTCAGATTCAGGTATCGGGATCGGATCGGAAGTAAAAAAAGTGGATCGGTGCATCCCTACACTTAACATACATATCCAGATAATGCCTTAAAATGTAGGGATGTGACTTCCTCGGGCTAGCTGAATAAAGAGGCATGATCCAGAGAAGAAGAGAACATTGTGCTCATTTGTTTTAGAGAAACAAACTTGCTTTAAACAAGTGAAGTAATAAATTAGTCTGTGCTTGGATCTGATATTTTTCAATAAAATGAGTAATTATATTTAGCCTCTAAAACATCTTAAATAAAAACATGGTTGAATAAAGTACTGGTTTGACCCACTGTTCGCAGAATGAGTGCTTGTACTTCATGTTCTCTGCTGCTCTTTAACCTTATTTATTCCAGCACACCAGGTCGTGTGTGAACCACAGCAGCTCTCCCACAACAGCCTCTGGTCCCACAACAGACTGTGGACTGTGTTCACACTGAGCTCATCACTGGCTGCTGCTGGAGACAGGAGGACACTGGTTTCCACTCTTTTGTCTTGCCTAAAGCTCATGCACACAGTCAAGTCTTTCTGTCAGTCAAGAAAAAATAGAATAAAATACTATTGGAGCATTTTGAGTTTTTCATTTTTACCAAAGCAGGAGACATACACAAGGTCTGATGAGGCTGTACTAGCCAAAACAAACAAAACAAAAAAAAAAAAAAAAAAAAAAAAAAACTTGGACTTTCAGTTTTCCAGTAATGCAGCATGACGTGAAGATAAACTTGGGAAGAGATGACAATAAAAAGTTGGACCTGCAGGTGCTTCCAAGTAGAAGAACTCCTTGGAAAACCAAGAAAAAACAAAACAAAAAAACAATGTCATGTTTTCTTTTAGGGCAGCACGGTGGCACAACTGATAGAGCTGCTGCCTCTCAGCGAGCAGGTCCTTGGTTCAAACCCCGGTCCAGGGGCCTTTCTGGGTGGAGTTTGCATGTTCTCTCCGTGCATGCGTGGGTTTTCTCTGGGTACTCCGGTTTCCTCCCACAGACCAAAAACATGCATGTTAGGCTGATTGGTAACTCTAAATTGTCTCTAGGTGTGAGTGAGAGACTGAATGGTTGTTTGTCTCGTTTGTCTCTATGTGTCCCTGTGATGGACTGGAGACCCGTCCAGGGTGTACCCCGCCCCTCGCACAGTGATTGCTGGACATGGGCACCAGCGACCCCCGTGACCCAAAATGGAATAAGCGGGTAAAGAAAATGGATGGATGTTTTCTTTTAACGTAACTTATTTTTGCATTGTTTATGACTTTATTTCAGCCTATATGATACTCTGACCTTGTCAGGGTAAACACTAATTTGTGCCACCACAGACTTGAAAACAATGAATTCTTCACTTATTCTGATCCGTGGAAAAAGTAATGGACCAGTTGCTTGAGTGATAATGAACTACTGAAAAACGAATCCATTCAGCTATTTTCCCCAGCACTTGACAAAAAATAAGAAAGACGAAGGCTTTTTAGGTCTCTAAAGCCCGTTTGCAATTGATAAGTGCAACTCCACTTGACTCTCGTGTTATCGGTTCTTCTCAGGTGTAGTTACCACTGTGACTTGTTTCCTTGCTCTGTGGGTGGGATCGTCAATACCAAGGGGGCAGTATTGTAACAGGTCATTATGGTCGATCCACTCTGCTCTTAATCACCCAACAATCAGACTTAAATTTATTTAGCTTATCCCGGCACTGCTCATAACCCAGTGTTTACTGCACCATCATCTCTGACATAAGCTCATCGCTCTGTAAATGTGTTTATTTACTGTGGCGATTTTTAGACATTTCAAATGGTCCTTTGAAGAACATTTTATTTAGTCTTAACACTTTAAATGAATCACCTATTGTCTCATCGTCAGAGTAGCCATTATATGATTAAGTAAGTGTTTGACTTTAAGAATTTTAAAAACATTTTTTTGCTTCAAATACTCGTGGAGTAACAATACACGAGAGTCACGAGACAAGATGTTCGTTTGACAGTGAGAGAAAATTTTACCAGTAATTTGAAGAAAAACTTCAAAGATAAAAAAAACTCTGGAAAAATGTTTTTAATTACTGTATTTATTCATGAATAATGTGAAGGGGAGTGGTGGCGCAGAGGCTAGAGAAGGTGGGCCTGTGATTAGAAGATCGCCGCTTTAACTCCTGGTACAGGCAACATCAAAATGTGGGTGGGAAAGGTGAACCCGCACCTGCCTCCACCCTCATTTGACCCACTCGGGCCCTTAAGCAAGGCCCTTAACCCCCACCATCTGCTCCTCTGGGTGTCCTAGACAGCAGCTCTCTGCTCCACACAGAGGACTGTGGTAGCTCGGTGTCTGTGTTTGTGTCAGGAAGAACATCCGGCATAAAAATAATCACCAAGTCTCCGTGTAACTTAGTTCACTGTGGTGACCCCTGAAGAAGAGAGCAGCCGAAAGAATAATAAATTAAAAAAATTCATGAATAATGTGACATTTTTTAACGCCAAAAATCATCCAAAACTCGGGGAGGGGGGGGGTTGTCACATTATACACAGGAGTAAATTTCCACCGCACAAAATGAGTGCTGGGGAATGGTGACATACACAAAGCTATGCTAAAGTGCGCTAAGCTAAGACATGTCTTAGACATGACATGCTGTTTAACAAAATTTATTATTAAAAAAAAATAAAAATTATACCAAAATCATCATATGATCATTTCATTGATATGTATACAGGCCACAAAGGCCAAAAAATCCTACAGTTTGTATGAAATACGTGGTAGCATTATGCATGAGGATTAGATTTGTTCATGCTTTTTAAGCTAAAACAAATGGGGGGGGGGGGGTTGCATTATAGTTGAGATCATATTATACTGGAATAAATACGGAAAACACTTTATATGTTTTTTCCACAAATTCACCTGTTTAATATCTCTCCTGTGTGATTTTTCATGGGCCTCTTCAGCCATTAAAATGGCACCTAAACTACACCCAACCAATTCACATTTTGGCACTTTGCATCAATTCAGTTCAATTCAATTCAATTTCAAGTCAGTTTATTTATATAGTGCCAAGTCACAAGAGAAATCAGCTCAGGGCACTGTATGAAAACACTCACATACATAAAAAAGCCAATTAGTAAAGTTCTCTATCTAAGGAAGCAGCAGATTGTGTTGAATCATCACTTCAGTCTCCCATCCTGAGCAAGCACAAAGGAGACAGTGGAACGAAACAACTCCCTTTTAACAGGAAGAAACCTCCAGCAGAACGAGCGGCCATCTGCTTCGACCGGCTGGGTTTGAGAGGACAGGGAGGAAAAACAGTCTCATCAGTTCTACACCACACCGCCCCAGTTAAGGGTCTGCCCACTGCCAGTACCCACCCCCACTCAGCCCAGTTTATGGGACTATCTTGTTCGTGGTTACAAGTGAACTGCTCCGAGGTGCCAATTTTGACATAAGCAGGCAGCAGCTGTTGTTTGACCAACAGAGCTACATCACTCGATGACCCACCCAGCAAAACTACAAACTACACCTGAGTCACCATTTCCTCTCTTTATTGTGCTGTTTTTGCTCGTTTCTGGTACGGAAGCTCTGAAAATTGTGCCGTGGACCAATGAGGAGGTTTAGACATTCCGAACTGTTTTAGCTGTTAGATGTTTAGGATGTTTAGGATGTTTAGGATTCAACATGACAAATAGAAAATTTCTGAAGAAATTCTGATGGTACCTGCCACTTGGCGCAAGATGTTTGATACCACAAGTTAATTAGTTTTACAAATACAACCAATAATTATTTTTTGGGGATGTCATTTCAGTTTGTCCACTAATTCACAGTATATTTTGCTAACACAGATAGATAGAGTTGACTACAAGTGATAATGACATTTTAAACAAAAGACAACTGTTAGCACTTGGTGTAAGTTTAGGGGATGGCACGCAGCTAAAACTACCAAATTTTAGCTCATTATCTATAAAACTGGCTGAGTTGTAGCTACTTTTGTGGTTGCCAATATAACTGACACCTTGAATACATACAATTCAGTTATCTTGTAGCTCATATTTATCCTCAAATTCATATTTAGTATTCTGTCAATTTTTATGCATTTTTGGTCAGTTTTTCTTGGAAAACTAAGACAATATTTGATAATTGTTATTGTTCTATCATAGCGAGAGTCTGAGCTGTTGGTCACGCCTCTGCACAGTGTGAAAACAGGCCCAGTTTCCATCGGCATCCATCAAGGCTAAACTATTGTTTTGTGTTGAATCAAAGGTAGGAAAATACAGACTTGTTTAACATGGGGGGAGTCCAGGTTCAGACTCTGATACGGCACATCCAAACACTGGACTATCAGTGTTTTGGTAGATTTGCTTTAGTTCAACAAAAGCATGTCAAAGCTATGACTATCTTGCAGGACTGCAGGTGTGTTGTGACCAGCAAATGATTTCGCAACCAACATAAAATGTTTTGGAGTAAAAAATATCCTTCAGTAATCCCAACTCTTGATTTCATTTGAGTTCAACAAACCAACGTTACCCAAAGAGGTTTATCTCTGAGCCTTTCACTTGTGGCCAGTGTACAGACAAAACTAAGTATTTCAGTAGGTTTCTATACCTTTTTAAAACTCATACAACATCACCTCTGGCCCATATAAAGCACTCAGAGGAAAAGGATTATTCATGTACACACATCATCATTCCTTTTCACTTTGTAGATGCATTGCTGCACCTATTAAGAAAAAGCCAAAGAACTTTTGTTGAACTTCTCTCTTGATGTATAATAAGAGAAATATGACTGAAGGGACTCCCACCTTCCAATTTGCCATTCATTCATTCAACCTTCAAGAGGAAGCCTTGGATTTACCACTTCAGAGAACTTTTAATCTTGTGTTTTTCCTGGCAAAGACCTCAGAATCACTGCAGGAAATCCCTCAGCATTCCCACTCATGGTGTGATTTTAAACTCAGTCATTATGCTCATCCATTCAGACTGCTGCATATTATATGTTCAAGCATGAGGCCTACCTAGGAGTACAAAGGTCTCATTTGGTCAAGAGCACATACTTCTTTTCTTTAAAATTTCAAAGCTTGGAGGGGATAAAAGAATGTAAATTGAATGACAGCAAGGCATATCAGATTGCCCAGAGAAAAAACAAGAGGACACGTGTGACTGCTCTCTGTAACAGTCATAGGTGGAGCTTCAAATCAAAGCTAGACAGTCTGACACATTATACTTGTCCTGTGGTATTTGAGAAAAGAATAATTAATGCAGTCTTTGGAATTCACTCAAGCATCAAAACAATATGTATTTATGCCATTCAAAGTAAAAATACTACATCTAGATTACCATTAGACAGCTAGCATTAAAACAAAAGGTAAAATATTTCTGTTTGGTTTCTAAATGCTCTTTAAATGAATAATAGTTGAACATCAGCCAGATATTATATAATCTTGTTCCTGCCGAAAATCTTTTGTTGAAGTAATTTCACATTCTTGCAGCCCAAAGCCTTCCTGCAGTTTGGAATAAGCTCAGGTTTGTCAAGGCCTCTTATGTGTCTTGATGCATGCTCAATAATCCAGGTAGAAAAATCTAATAAGGTTAAGCCAGGTCCTCTGGACGGGTTCAAAAAACAAAAAATTGTAGAAATGTTTTGACTTTCATCCAAAAGACTTCTTCAGTCTGAGGTGCTGTATTCAGCTTAGTCTTATAAAAAGCACCTTCTCAGAGTGGATCGACCAGTTTGCTGCTGACTTTTATGTGCCTGTGATCTTAAAGCACATTAACAACACTGTGGAGTAGTCTGAATTTCTTCCTTGGTCCCAATAAACAAACAATCAAACATGCATGTTAGGTTCATTGATGGTTCTAATCTTTAGGTTTGAGTGGTTGTGATGGACTAACCCTACATCTGACTCAGTAGCTACGTTTACATGCGCAGAATTTTTTGACCGGATTGAAATGCATTCGGATTAAATAATCCGAATGTATCGTTTACATGGGCACAATGCGTTCATGATGAGCATTTACATGTAGCTGACTTTTACTCAGAATAGAAGTACTGACATGAGCAGAGTGGTAAATTTTCCTTAACAAAAAACATAGAAGAAGAAGTTCTTCTTCCATGATGAACATTAACAATCCTGAGCGCCCCAAATGGACCCGTGACAGGTTTTAATGACGGGGGAGATGTTACTGCACTCCCTGATTGAGCTACAGGTAAAGCAACGCATGTTTCAAACGCACCTCTTTCAAAGTTTCTAGTAGAAATGTTGTCGCTCACTGACCAGTTTTGCTTCCCCAACATATTATCATCCAGCCAGGTGGAAATACATGAGGTAGACAGGGCGAACATGCGCAGTCAGGGCAGTTTTCCACAATCAGAATAAAATGATCAGATTAAGTGTTTACATGCACACCGTTCAGATTATGAATCGGCATAAACCACCCCTCTCATTCAGATTACAAATTCATTCGGATCGAACTGAATCAACTCAGAATAATTCAAAGGGGCATTTACATGACACATTTTTATTCTGAATGGCCGTTTAATCTGATTACTTATCTCCATGTAAACAGTGACTGTTGAAGATAGAAACTATGTACAACCTTTAAGAGGAACAAGTAGGGTAAGAAAAGGGATGGGTCCTTCTTTTTGGAAGATTTTAAGAAATTCTGTCATTAAGATGAGTTTTAATGTAGATGTTTTACGTTTTGAAACATTAGACCCTCTTGGCCTTACTCAAGTCTTCAGTTTGTTCTCCAAACAAGATTTTTATACATGGTAAATGGTAAATTCCCAGAGGCTCAATGGGATTAACCTGTATAAATAAAGGTTGAATAAAAAAAAATAGGGTGTACTTTATAGCACCTTTCTATCTGATCAAGACACTCAAAGCTGTCACGAACCTCAATGTTGGAACCCAATTGCAGAGAGATGAGTGA
>NC_056498.1:84487828-84521884 GCF_014905685.2 Nematolebias whitei
AGAGGCTTGGCAGATGAGGGGGGCAGCGGGGGCCGCTGACCGTGACACAAAGCTCTTTACAACACAATCTGTGCCTCATTTACCCATTCATACAGCTCTATACTAGATCTATACAAAGATAATCTGAATCTGTATAGATTAATCAGAGCTTTATATCACATTCATACACTGATGGGACACACATTGGAGGCAATGATTGGCTCAGTGTCTTGCCCAGGGACACTTCAGCATGTGACTGCTGGTGGAATCGAACCCCCAACTCTTCCATTGGAGGACGACTGCTCTAACCACTCAGCCACAGCCGCCCCAAACACAAATTCCATGTACATGCAAAGCAGAGTGGCATCAATTCAAACAAAATTAATAAAAGTTTTGCAGTGATTTGTAGTAGTTTTGTAATTTATGATGCTCTACCAATAAACAAGTAAAAAAACATTTTCAGTATTATTCAGTAATTTATTGAAGTGGGGTTGCTAGAATGAAAGCATCTTTCTTTCTCTCTTTAACAGGAAAAGGAGACAGGGATGCAGTATTAAACAACGAGGTTGTTCTGACCAAAATGAAGCTTTTTAATAACTTCCGGGCAAAGCTCCCCATGGGGGATGACACCATCTCCACAATCTCATCAGTGTCAGTTCCTGATCAGGACATCATGGACCCCACAACAACCTCTGAAGCAAATTCCCACCTCAAAGAAAAGTCCCAGCACCCTCAGGCAGAGGCCGGATCAGACTACCTGTCTGGTATTTTCTCAGGCTCTCAGCTGCCGAGGTTGTACAAGTTTGAATCAGAGGACTCTGGAGTGGAACTACCCAGTGGAACTAACTCTCCATCGACTCCGACTGGCTCGGAGCAGAGCTTTGTGGTCCACAGTAGAGGGTCCTCCTGTGATTCTTGCAACCTGAGATCAGACCCTACTTCTTCTCCTCATAAACTAGTTAGAAATTCACAGAACTCTGAGGTTAAGGAGTCAAAAAACTTAGACGAGTGTTTGTGTACATTGGTAGATACTCAAGACAATGTGTTCAAACCAAAAGAGGCGGTGGTGGAAATGTATCTAGGTGATGACATGGACCAAAGCCGGACTTCAGGAATCAACTCTGAAAGAGATAATGGAGAGAAATTGGAACAATTGAAAGAAGCTGGTTGTTTAATTGAAAGGAGTTGTTCTGAGAATATGAAGCTTGTAGAGGAATCTTCGACGGGAACATGTGAAGCTATGACGGACAGTGATGTAAAGACAGAGGCTCTCAGACAGAGCTCCTCCAGTGATAGTCTGAAGGACTACATGGACAAATGCTGCAGACTTAGTGAGGTAAGACACAATTCTACCATCCTTCTAGATGTCATTGTTTTTTAATGAGTTTTATTCATGCTGTTACATTATTTATTTACTTAACGGTCGAAGCAGATGGCCGCTCGTCCTCGGCCTGGTTCTGCTGGAGGTTTCTTCCTGTTTAAAATGAGTTTTTCCTTTCTACAGTTTCCTTTGTGCTTGCTCAGGATAGGAGACTGTGACCAAGTGAAGAATCAGTGCAATCTGCTGGCTTCCTTAGATAGAGAACTTTTATTAATTGTCTTTTTATGTGAATGTTTCTGTAAAGTGCTCTGAGACAACGTCTGTTGTGACTTGGTGCTATATAAATAAACTCAATGGAATTATTTCAAGCGATGGATGATTCCAATTAATCATAATTCAACAATAACATTTAGTTTTTATGCTACAACTCATGTTTCTTTTTGCGTATGGTGTTTTAATCCCAGCTTTGCTGTGTTTGAAACATGATGACACTTGAAGAAAATCTGTTTGAGGTGAGCGGCAGGAATATTTTAAGTCCTCTGTAATTAACTCTAATTTTAAACTCGTCCCAGCCGCTATGTCACCAGGTGAATAGGTAGTTGTATGGGTGATGTTCACAAGTCGGTTCTTTAGTTTTAAGATGTTTTTTTACTAGCTTACTAACAGTAAAGGTAGCCCTGATATTGTATCTGTGCTCTGGCCTACACCTGCGACAGAAAATGACAAAAAAGCAACTGTTCTTATTCCGGTGGACAAGCTGGGCCATGTTTCCTTTTTGTTACTGGAACAGTCATTTTCCTGTTCACTTCCAAAATGAAAACGTACTCTGGGCTTTGGGAGAGCACCTGGCAGCTGTGAAATCATCTGTTTGATGTTCCTGAAAACATCACAGTCATGCTTTGAGACCGTCTGTCGTTACCAGTGGCTATTAGAAAAGGAATGCGATACAGCCTTAAAGTTTTCCACATGAATACCTTCTGTTGTTTTAGACAGCAGGGACGTTTGGAGAGGGACGGATTGTAGAAACTGTACTAAAAAAAGGCTTATTGCACTTTAGTCCAAACATTTACTCCCTAAGGGAGGGTAGTTATTTTGTTAGCGTTGATCCAGCTAGAGTAATAATTGTTTAGAAACGTGACCAATTTGTTCTTTTCTCAGCTTTTACCAAAATAGATTGAAGTCACTTGTAATAAGCTAAAACTAAACTCTGAGCTTGCTTTCTTTTTCAACATGGGTGATCGCACTTTCACCAACTCTTCTAACGGGTCTGGGAGTTTAAGGGTTCTGTGCAGAATCAATCCTTGGACTGTGCTTTTCTGGACAGAGGTCTCTTAAGTTGGTCTTGGGATCTGTTGGAACCAGTCTCCCAGTTTGGGGGTCACAGACCTGTGCTCCGATGACCACTGGCACCACAGACACATTGACTTTACCTTACTTCTCTAATACCTTTTATAGCCCTTGGTATTTCTATAGCATCACATGCTGGTGAAGATTCTCAGTCATCCAGGACTTGATGAATTCAAAAAATGTTCAATACAAAAACAATATAATCATAATAATAATCATACAATCATAAAGTCCAGTTGTTTTTGTATTGAACGTTGTTTGAATTATAGCATCACATGTTCCTAATCTCACAGTCACTTGGAACTATGACATCTATCGCTTGCCTCCTTTTGTAGTTTGTCAACCACAACAATGTTAATCATCACCTGTTTGTCAGTCTAAACTGGGAGGCCCACAATGTCTGAGTCTTGCCATTCTCCACCACCGTTAGTGTCTCATACTGTGTGGGATCTCTGGTCCTTACTTGGCACATATGCTCCTTTATACTATTCCAGCTATTTTGCTATGTAAGCTGTGCTTTCTGCAATGAAAATAATCAAAAACAGCACCTCTTCGTATCTGATATCCTAGTATAGATAGCATGATCTCCAGCAACACCATATTGCCACAAATTTATCCATTATGTCCAGAAATGTTGTAGTAGGAATGCAGTATTTTTGAAACATTGCATATACAACGTACCTTATGAGGTGCCATTTGTAAAGTTGAAAAGCCAAAAATTAACATCAATATTTTGGTTTATTTAGCTTTTAAAAAGAAAAAATAGTTTTTTTTCCCTTCAAAGTCATATTTTCACCATGTAATTCATACATTTATAAATGTCATAGTTCCCAACTAAATATTTAATTTACAAGATAAATATTTAGTTTGCACACTAAACACTTAGCTTGCAAGTTAGTAAACTAAATATTTAAGTGTAAATTAAATTATTTAATTTATACCTAAATATTTAGTTAGTAAACTAAATATTTTGGTATATATTTTTTTTTTAATTTACACTTAATATTTAGTTTATTAACTAAATATTTAATTTCTAAGCTAAACATTTAATTCCTAAACTAAATATTTAATTTGCTAATTAAATATTTAGCTCAGACCTAAATATTTAACCAGCAAGTTAAATAAATTAAATTAAATTTAAATTAAATGTTTAATTTGTAAAATATATATTTAGATCCAAGCTAAATATTTAGTTAGCAAATTAAATATTTAGTTTAGGAATTAAATGATTAGCTTAGAAATTAAATATTTAGTTAGTACACTAAATATTTAGGTGCAAATTAAATATTTAATTAAATATCTATTTAATTCTTCTATTTCTTCTATTTAATTAAATATTGTCAGACAACCCATTTACTAATTAAATATTTAATTTATACCCAAATATTTAGCTTACTAACTACATATTTAACTTGCATGTTAAGTATTTAGTTTGTATGCTAAATATTTATCTTGTAACTTAAATATTTAGTTGGGAACAATGACATTTATAGATTCCTGGACATGGACACTGGCGACCCCCGTGACCCAAAATGGAAGAAGCGGGTAAAGATAATGGATGGATGACTTAAAAACAAAATCTTTTTACAAGCTAATAAATAAACCAAAATATTGATGTTAACTTTTGACTGTGCAACTTTACAAACGGCACCCCATAGTACCTCACATATACATTGTGGTTAAAAAAAATGTGTATCAACACAGACCCTTTCCAAAACATTAGGATATCATGGAAAAGTTGTTTAACTTCCATAATTCCATTCAAAAAGTTAATCTTTAATAGATGATAGATTCAGGGCCCACAATTTAAACAATTTCAAGTATTTATTTGTTCATTTTTACAAAATTTGGGCTTCCAGCTCATGAAACCCACAAGAACAGGAATTCAAAAAATTAGAATACTGTGGAGAAATCAGCCCAAATGTTTCAGGGCATGAATGTTGTCATTTGAGTGACACATTCAGTTTAAAACATTCATGCCCTGAAACATTTGGGCTGATTTCTGGAAAAGATTTCTTCCAACCGATGGCTCTTGTTTAATAAAAACAGGAAGCAAAGTATTACGAAGGCTTAGAAAGGTTTTTGACCCAAGATGCTCCAAGCATGTGTCATAACTTTCACTGCATGACTAGTGTTGATATGATAAGACAAATACAGCGGAATGACTTCTAATATCTGAAGAAACATACGATACTCTTGGCTTAGAGTTACCCAGATGCAGCTAAATTAACTGCAGGATGCTTTATAAAACAGATGGATAGTGACTCATACTGAAGAAGTTACCTCATAGGTTTTGAAACTAGATGGCTAAATGTGTTACTATGGCAGAATAAATGATTCAGTCTTAACCCAGAGTAACATTCATTTTACTTTCATGTCCAAAGGGAGCAAGATTTATAAATTTAGGAAAGGTAAGTCATGTGCAAAACTTAATCCAATCACTAAGTAGGTGCTGATATATTTATGTTGAATGTGGTGGACAAACAAATGAAAACTTCTTTAATGTTAATTTCTGAGGCTATGAACCCTTTGGTCATATACAAATAACTATGGCCCTGTCCACACAGAAACAGTTTTGTGTGAAAATGATGGGAAACATGGCATCATTTCAAGAAATGTCTTCAGTCACACATTAACACTAAAGAGTTTCCCAAAATGCTGTTGTAACTATACTAGATCTGACTGTGGTGCTGTAATGTTGAAGCAGAAGATTGTATTCAATTCAGTTCAGTTCAGTTCACTGTAAGTGCCAAGCAGTGGTGGGATGTAACTAAATACAAGTACTTCATTATTGTACTTATGTACACTTTTCATTTTTCTGTACTTTACTTAAGTAGAATTAAACATGGGTACTTTTTACTTTTACTTCACTACATTTTACATTAAGTATCTGTACTTTCTAATACACTACATTTCTATAATGCGTTGTGTTACAAGTTACATTCAAGTTGCAACTTTTTTTATTTGTTCATTAATTTGAAAAAAACCAATGGCGAGAGGGGAGTTGGTCCATTGAATCAATGCAAAGTGGGCAGGTAACGTTAGATCTACTTTCAAGAAGAGCTATATTCTAGTATATACATCACTGAGCTGGTCGCACCCACAGCACTGCTAACACACCCAAAATATATTACACTGAGGAAAGTCAGCCAGAAGATACAGTACGTGCCACCTATGGCCTTATTGAAAGACTATTGAAAGACTATTGAAAGACTATTGAAAGACTACTGAAAGACTGTTCAGTACAACAGGACAGATTCTCTCTCCCAAACGAGCCAGACTGGACTTAAAAATCTTTGAAAACCAACTTCTTCTGAATTTGAACAAGAAATTCTTGCTGCAATATTAAAATGTGTCAGTTCATGGGATGTTAGAACAGGAGACGAGAGATGTCTCCAAATGACTCGACACTCAGGTCCAAGTTTTGAAAATGGTGTCAGGAAGTTAAAATATTGTTCACTATTGATCCATTACAAGGATGAATAGACAGTATTTAACTAGAGTTGATGACAAACTGGAGTGGAAATGATCGGAGCCTATTTCTTTGTTAGTTGTGTCTAATGCTCCTTTTTTCATCAGACAACTTTTACTTAAATGTGTTTACTGCAGTTAAAATGACACATTGGTTTTGATTTGTGTTAAATAAAAACGTTCAAAGGTAAAATCATTCCTCTTTCTTATTTTGCTTAATGGCATTTAACTCTGCAGGTCATCCCTGAAATTCTGACACAGAATCACAAGTCCAAGTGTGAAATGTGTCACAGAGTAAACACAATAAAAACATGCATTATCTGCAGCATTGTTCATTAAAATGGAACAACACTATTAATGTATTACAGAAAATATACATATGGTAGGTACACTTATTGATATTGTAGACCATTGCATTAGGTAATACATTCAGCAAGTACTTTTACTTTTAATACTTTAAGTATTTTTAAAAGCTAGTACTTATTTACTTTTACTTAAGTAAAAACGTTAATGTGGTATTTCTACTTTTACTAGAGTACTTTTTTGTCTGTTTATTTGTACTTTTACTTAAGTACAGTGTTTGAGTACTTTCTCCACCACTGGCGTCAAGTCACAACAGCAGTCGTCTTTGTACAAAAACATTCACATACATTGTAAAAGCCAAATAGTGAAAGTTCTCTATCTAAGGAAGCAGCGGATTGTATTGGATCTTCACTTTGTTGCAGCCTCTCATCCTGAGCAAGTACATTGGCAACAGTGGAAAGGAAAAACTCAATTTTAACAGGAAGAAACCTCCAGCAAAACCAGGCTCAGGACAAGGCTCAGGTCTGCTTTGACCGACCGAGAGGACAGGAAGGAGATACAAGTTAGAGTTACAGTTAGAGTAGAACAAGTAAAGAGAGTAGCAGGGTGAGGAAATGTGTTCACTGTCCTCCTGCAGTCACGTCTATAGAAGCATAATAAGGGACAGCTCAGGAAACCTAAGCCAACCCTAACTATATATCTGTATTTTATTGTTTTTTATCTTTGTATTTCTTGTTCGGTGACCTTGAGTGATTTGAAAGGCGCCTTCAAATAAAATGTATTATTATTATTTATAATTTACAGTATAATGTACTCTGTGTAAAAGGTGAACGCATCAGTTAGACATGGAGCTATGACATCATTGTTTTCAAAAGGTTGAATTTTGGCTATCTACACAAAAACACAAGGAAGCATTTCAAGATCATTTTTACTTTAGAACCTGTTTTCAAAAAATAGTTTTAAGGCTGATAACAATTGTTTTTGTGTGGAAGTACTGAAACTTTTTTTTAAATGTATTCACCAAAAATGTTTTGGTGTGGACGACCCCTAAGTTAAACAAAATTCTACCTTTGAAAACATGGGAGAAAATGGTCCCCTCAACTGAAACTACCTATATCATGTCTCAGAATATAAAAAAAACTTGTCCTACTTTAAAAGCAGCTGTTTTCATAAAGACAACTTAAGCAACTCGTTCAGGCCAAAGCTTTTTATTTTTTGTGAGCGCATGAGTGATGTTTGAACATCAGAACCTTCTAGACCTCAGAGAGTCAGTGGGGTGAGCAGGAGATTTGTTACAGTGCACTGCAGAGCTCTAATGTTCCAGCATGTCAGGCAACACTTGTTCATCTTCACTGAAGATTTTTTCAGCTGATACTGTCATTGACCACCATCCTCTCTGTCATCTGGACCCTCCCTGTTTTCCAAGCTCAGAGCTTGGCAGTTCACTTTCATGTAGGTGTTGAATTTCTCAAATTATTATCATATTTACAGAAATAAAGGCTCTAATAGTTCTTTCAGAGAGGCACAGCTTGTGACGGGGACTTTAAGGGGCCCAAAGAGACTAATCAGGGTGCACTGCTAAAAGCCAGTTTGATGGAGCGTCCACCCCCCCCTGTCATTACTTGTCACCACAGCTTAAAACTGCACTTTTTGTCTACTCCTCTGCAGTGGACAAAAAAGACATTTCCTTTCTGAAATACGGTATATGAAAATTGCATACTTTCTTTGTGCTCCCCCCACCCCCCACCCCACACACACTTCTTTTGCATTTAAGAAAACAATTGATTATATAACTAGAAGTTAAAAGCATTACTGAGTACATAATAATAATGTGTATGTACTGTCATCAATGTATGTTCTCATACAATGGTGAAATTGGCTCTCTACATTTAACCCATCCACCACCAGGTGGAGCAGTGGGTGGCTGTTGAGGGAGCTGGGGAGCATCTGGGTATAGGGTGTTCTGCTCAGAGACACCCCGAGGTGTGCAATGACCAGGGATCGAGCCCAGGACCTTTGGGTCCCGGGTCAGCTGCCCTGCCCCTGCACCATCTCAGCCCCCAGCTTTTATATTTCTAAATATTAGGCACTAACAGCGATCATATGGACACATTTTTCTGCACCTGTGATTTCATTCAACTGGTGTCAATTTTTACAGTGTATGAGCCTGAATAATGTTAGTTAAAAACGTACATACTCTTCTAGTTCAGCAAAATTTTGCACAATAAAAATGACAAAAGTACAAATGTGTTCCTGTGATCTCTTTAGAAAGATTGTTTTCATCAACTTTGTTGAGTTCCAGTTTGATAAATTTGTGTTTAGAAAGAACGGAGAAAGGAGAAAGCAGGGGCTTTTCTAGGATCTGACCTTTTGGGGTGCTTAGCCTCCCAGTGCTGACAATGGCTCTTGGCTTGAACAACACGGTGGTCACTGGTGTCAGAAGAATATTTGTAATGTGGGGTGGACACACTGGTGGGGGGGTCTGGGGTCCTCACCCAGATAATTTTGAATATAGTAGATGCCATTTCCTGATGTATTTTAACAGGTTGTTTAACATCTAGTTTTACTTGGAGCAGCTGTGGCTGAGTGGTTAGAGCAGTCGTCCTCGAATTCAAGAGTTGGGGGTTCGAATCCATCAGCAATCACATGCTGACATGTCCCTGGGCCAGACACTGAACATCTTATTGCCTCTGATGTGTGTCCCATCAGTGTATGAATGTGACAAAGCTCTGATTAGTCTCTTTAGAATGATTTGTTCAATTATCTTTGTAGAGATCTAGTAGAGTGATGTATGAATGGGTGAATGAGGCACAGATTATGTTGTAAAGAACTTCGAGTGTCTTGATAAGATAGAAAGGTACTGTATAAGTACAGTCCATTTACCATTTATCTTATCTATAGGAAGAACATATAAGCACCATGCAGAAAGGCCCCAGCTGAGGGTTGAACCAAAGATCCTCTTGCTGCTCAGCAACAGAGCTAACCAACTGTGCAGCCCAAAATTGTACATTTTTACCAAAGAAAATAACAAGACAAAAATAATTAAATTCAATTCAAAAATACTTTATTAATCCCAGAGGGAAATTATTTGTTGTTGTAACTCGTTATCCTCATTTCATTAAGAGATGTTATAGATGCTGATGGCTGTAGACAGGAAGGATCTCTTGTAAAGGTCCATCCCACAGTGGATCCTAAGAAACTGGCTGCAGATGCCGTCCGATCCATCCACCCAGACTCAGCTGGCCTCTCGGATCCCCCAGGCTGTAGGACCACTCAAATGCTGGGCAGAACTCCTCCCAGAGGGATGGCCACTCCTCCCAGCAGTCTGCCGAGCTCCTCGTCACTGCGGACAACCAACTGTAGTTGCTGAGGGACGATCCTGTCCTTCCACTGTCATGAGCCGTGTTTCCTGTTAGTTCCAGGATCTCAGTGGTCAAGCACTCGAGCACAGCTGGCAGGTAGATGAGAATGTGTCCACATAACATCCTTTTCAACTCATTTGAGGGTTGGAGCCGTAGTTGAGATATTATTTGAGCTTTGGAGATGTTAATCAGCTGCTGTTGTTGTAAAAAAAAAAACTCCTTGTTGCCATGGTTACGCATCATAACAAATGTCCAAAACCAAAAAAGTCTCATTAAAAATTCTTCCAGCTGCACAGCATCCGATACCAGAGGAAACAATCATCCAGAAAATGTGATTTACATCCAGAAAACCAGGAATTAAAGTTTCCAAAAGCAAAATCTCAGAATGAAAGTAACAGAGCTGCTCCAACATGCAGCCACCTTGAGCGGCGCAATTCTAGAACATGAATTGTGCCACAATTAATGCGTGAAAAATAAATGGTAAACAAATTGGCCAACACTTTCAAAAAACAATGTTTTATTATTATTATCCAACCATCCATCCATTATCTTTACCCGCTTATTCCATTTTGGGTCACGGGGGTCGCTGGTGCCCATGTCCAGCAATCACTGTGCGAGGGGCGGGGTACACCCTGGACGGGTCGCAAGTCCATCACAGGGACACATAGAGACAAACGAGACAAACAACCATTCACTCTCTCACTCACACCTAGGGACAATTTAGAGTTACCAATCAGCCTAACATGCATGTTTTTGGACTGTGGGAGGAAACCGGAGTACCCGGAGAAAACCCACGCATGCACGGAGAGAACATGCAAACTCCACCCAGAAGGCCCCTGGACCGGGGTTCGAACCAAGGACCTGCTCGCTGAGAGGCAGCAGCTCTACCAGTTGCGCCACCGTGCTGCCCTTTATTATTATTATTATTATTATCATTATATTTTTTACAGTGTTTTTTGTTTAATATCTCACCAGGACTGTTGGAGACTTGTTGGGGACTCTAAATTGAATTAAATTGGAAGAAAATAGACTATTTTGCTGTTGCACTCTCACTGAAGTCTGAATGTTTGTAACTATGAAACTAGTGAGCTGTGAATTTTTGAAAATTAAAACCTAATTTTGTGTGCACCACTTGCAAAACTATACACATTATTTTGTTGCCCACTTCAGCCTTCTTTGTACCCACTTTGACAGCCATTCCCAAGTTTATGAGTTATTTTACTGGAAAACCCTTTTGATGTGAAGATAAGCAGATTTGGACTGTTTGTAATAATTATCCTTTGCCATTTGCTGTAGTCTCATCTTTTTTTCTGTGATGGAGGAGCTGCTGTCAAAATACAGCTTGAGAAGGGTTTGAAATGCCCCCAACAAGTTTATTAGTCGGGACAAGTGACAAGTTCACACGCCTGTGCAGCTTGTGTTATGAAGAAATGAAGAACCTCCACACACAATTTGTCGACTCCCCCATGAATGCTGTTTGCTAGTTTCCATTGATTTCAGCCCAGTGAGGTACTGACTCCAGGTGTCCTAAAGATGCATATGTTTGACCTATAAATATTTGGGGCAGTAATTTAAGCATTTCATGGGCAATGATCACTCTGAGATCAGTGGTGTGCTCATAATCCTGAGGCCATAGATTTTAGTCCAGGTTGCGCCAGGAATGGCAACAATTTACAAACTGTTAAGTGAACAGGTTGTCTGAAAGGAATCAGGGGGTGTGCAGTGACCCCTGCAACCAGGAGCAGCCGAAACAGAAAATAATTTTGTTTGTAAAGCATCTTTCTTCTCTACATTCTTTGTTAAAAACAGGTCTCTCTTGTAAATGTGTCCTAATGAGACTAACCTGTATAAATAAAGGTTGAATGATTGAATGATAAAAGCATCTTATGTTTTGTAACTCATCCTGCTTGATGAAAACACATTGGACCATCTGATGTAGCTTTTATATTCTTATGGAAAACAATCCTAAAGTGTCCCCAGGCTTTTATCAATGAATCATGCAACTCTATAATTCTACATCCCCCCCCCCCCCCCCCCAAAAAAAAAAAAAAAAAAAAAACACACACAAACGTGTGGCCATTTTAAATAACTACCTTTTAGGACCACTCTTTGTCAACAACTGTAAACACTTTAATAATCTAATCCCATAGTATGGAGAAACACAATGAGACTAGATGAGATTAAAATGCCATCAATCTAACAATAAATACATAACTTCAGTGTGTCATACATTTTAACCAAAAAGAGAAGAATAAAAAGAAAAACACGTTATGGTTTCTTTTTTCTTAAGGTTGTAACAGATATACTGCAGAGAACTGAGACAAACACTATCTGTGTGTGCTGAAAAGACTGGCGTCTAACTGGGCGAAGCAGCCTATGTGATCTCCTCATACCTTCCTCCCTATCTGGATGCTCTGTGCACATCTGGCTTTTCATTCCTTTCCAATACTGTCATGTTTGGAAAAGTATTTTAGCTACAGCACAGATATTGGAAACATTTTCCAAAATAGGTCTATGAACACATCAGATTTCCCATTGGTCCCATGCTTTACGATGCTCATATTTCAAACACTAAAGATATGCAATAAAATAAAAAAACAGCCTGGTTTCATGACAATAAGTGTGGAAATAAAATGATACCATGATCAAATATATTTTATGTAAAATCATGTACAGAGTATTAAATAATTATCCATATTTGACCTGGACCCCGGCAGCACGGTGGTGCAACTGGTAGAGCTGCTGCCTCTCAGCGAGCAGGTCCTTGGTTCAAACCCCGGTCCAGGGGCCTTTCTGGGTGGAGTTTGCATGTTCTCTCCGTGCATGCATGGGTTTTCTCCGGGTACTCCGGTTTCCTCCCACAGACCAAAATGCATGTTAGGCTGATTGGTAACTCTAAATTGTCCCTAGGTGTGAGTGAGAGAGTGAATGGTTGTTTGTCTCGTTTGTCTCTATGTGTCCCTGTGATGGACTTGCGACCTGTCCAGGGTGTACCCCGCCCCTCGCACAGTGATTGCTGGACATGGGCACCAGCGACCCCCGTGACCCAAAATGGAATAAGCGGTAAAGATAATGGATGGATGGATGGACCTGGACCCCTCAACAGTTCTGCCTGTGAAAGACTTTACAACCCCCTGACTCATCCATCCTAAGAAAATCCAAGGAATATTTTGATGAAGATTTGCAGTCATCCAAGTCTTGATCAATAAAAAAATAAAATAAAATAAAATAATAAAAATAAAACATATATAAAACAAAAGAACTTCTATTTTGAAGCTGAAGATGTTTCGCTTCCCATCCGGGAGGCTTTATCAATCCAAAAATGTCTAGAGAGTGTGTGTAGTTCCAGGTTTTATAGAAGTACATGAGAGCTCTCTTTTATGATCCTAGATTCATATCCACCTTATGCCTCCATGGTGTCTTCCATGAATTATGGGCTCAACTTCCGGGGTGGACCAGAACCAGCATTTGTTTATGTGTGAACAGTACGAGCTAATGTAGTTTCTCTGAGCATTGTGGATTTAATTTAAACATGTAGGAACACCAGCTGTCAGAGCTCCAACAGGACAATATAATCATGCTGCTGCCTGCTGAGGACGAGGGATGGAGGACGAGCTGAAGAAGTAGCTGCAGATTACATCTACTAGCATATTTACCTACTTTTATTACCTACTTATACTAGCAAATATAATATATGCTTTATATATGCTTATATAATTTCCCTCTGGGATTAATAAAGTATTTTTGATTGATCGATTGATTGATATTTAGCTACATCTACTAGCATATTTAGTTACATCTACTAGCATATTAAGCTACTTATGCTAGCATATTTAGCTACATCTTCTAGCATATTGAGCTACATCTACTAGCATATTTAGCTACATCTACTAGCATATTTAGCTACATCTACTAGCATATTTAGCTACTTCATTGACTCAGTTCTTCAGACGGTGAAGTGATGAACAACCTGAACAGCTCTGAGGTGTATCAGTATCTACACAGTAATAAGATCGGTGGTGTTTTGTTAAAAGAGGTGGGACACAATCTTATTGACCTTAAATCAGACACAGAGCCCAGACAAACCAGTCAAACCAGTCAAAGCCTTAAAGTCCTCCATCACTGAACTTGCGTTAATTACAGAGAAAATCATAAAACTGAAGATGAACAAATACTATAATACTGTGACCTCCATACACTTCAAGGATTCAAAGATTCAAGGTTCTTTATTTGTCATTTGCACCCCATGTGGTACATGTGGTGGAATGAAATTTTGTACACAGGGTCCCAGTTACATCCAACAAATGTATAAAATGTAAAAGAAAAACAGTAATAAGATCTAAGATATGAACTAAGAAAAACATAAACTAAAAATACACTAAGCACTCATAACATAAAAACATTATGCCGAACAGCAGCATGAACATGAGTCTGTGTGAGCAGATAAGCACGAACACATCAACATTGAAACAGATCAGCAGCAACATGATGTGATTTTTCACAGTGATTATCCTGGTCAGAGATTCATGAGTCTAACAGCTGCAGGGTAGAAGCTGTTCCTCAGTCTAGTGATTCTACACTTAATGCTCCTCAACCTCCTTCCTGAGGGGAGTGGGGCAAAAAGTGTGTGTGCTGGGTGAGTGGGGTCCTTCATGATGCAGGTGACTCTCTTCCTGCATCTGGAGGTGTAGATGTCTGTGATGGTGGGGAGACTAACTCCAACAGACTTCTGTGCAGCCTTCACCACTCTCTGCAAAGCTTTTCTTTCTGCAGCTGTGCAGCCTCCATGTCACACGTTGATGCTGGAGCACAGGATGCTCTCCACTGCACACCTGTAGAAGGAGGTGAGGACTGAGCTTCACAGACCAGCTTGTCTCAGCCGCCTGAGGAAGTAGAGTCTCTGATGAGCTTTCTTGATTAGGCTGGTGGTGTTGATGCTCCAGCTGAGGTTGTCATTCAGGTGCACACCCAAGTACTTGTAGCTGGAGACCACTTCCACTGCAGATCCTCTTATTTTCAGGGGGGTGTAGGTGTTTTTGTTCCTTCTGAAGTCCACAATCATCTCTTTTGTCTTCTTCACATTGATGTGAAGGTTATTCTCTTTGCACCAGCTCTCCAGGTGTTCCACCTCTTGTATGTAGATGGACTCATTGTTGTTTGTGATGCATCCCTGGATGCCTGGATGGGTAGCTGCACAGTCATACATGAGCAGAGTGAACAGGAGAGGGCTCAACACACATCCCTGAGGAGAGCCAGTGCTGAGGGTTATGGTGGAGGAGGAGAAGTTGTGGATCCTCACTAACTGTGGTCTGTTTGTTAAGAAGTCTAGTACCCAGTTGCAAATGGAGGGACTTAGTCCTAGTGTGAATAGTTTGTCCATCAGGGTTTGGGGGATCATGGTGTTGAAGACAGACGTGAAGTCCACAAAGATCATACGGATGTAGGAGTCCTTATGCTCCAGGTGGGTGAGAGCAGTGTGGACCACAGAGGAGATGGTGTCTTCTGTTGATCGATTCTCATGGTATGCATACTGATGAGGGTCCTCGTTGATGTTGATGGTTGTTTTGATGTGAGTCATGACCAGTTTTTGGAAGTATTTAACGACTATTGGGGTGAGGAAAAATCAAACCTGATTGAAATCAAACCTGATGTTCTCGTCACTGTTTTCAATCCTTCTGAGGATCCGGCGTCTCTTCTCCGGTGATTTATTGTCGTCCAGACACAAAAAACGATGCAGGTTCTCCTCCATCGGCCATTTGTCAGCAAAGTGAAATGAGCACACAGACAGGGTTTGGGGTGGTCTCTTCAAGTTCATGTTTTTCAGGCACATTCTTATTAACTCCTCATTTGTAGGGAGGAGATGGAAACTAGACCTCTTTTCACAGGAACTCTTTTTGTTTTGGTCCATGTTCAAACTCTGTTGTTGTAGCCACTGATTTAGTTTGGTCTGGTTGTTCTGCAGCCGTGAACACAACAGGTACCTGAACTCAGCACGGCTATTTTAGTCAACTTTATGGTTGTTAAATAATTGTAAACAAAACGAATACTTAATTATATAATAATATATATTATATTATTATCCTTAGATAGAGAACTTTACTAATTGGCTTTTATGTATTTGAATGTTCCTGTAAAGTGCCCTGAGACAACTTTGTTGTGATTTGACGCTATATAAATAAACTGAATTGAACTGAATTGAATTAATATATTTTTATACCTAATCATTTTATCTGGTAAACTGAATGCAAATTACTTTCAAATAAACCTCGGTCCGTGCTCCACCACCACGATTAACCAATGCTAACTGCTACTTCCTGTTTGACAGGAAGTTGTTCCCATAATCATTTATACAGTAGAGCCCTCAGGAATAAGGTGGACACAGATTAGACTGGAACTACTCACCCCACACAATGGAGGCTCGTTAGGCTCTTTGTTAGCCTGGCTCACGAGAGATGTTTTGGTCGCCTGTATGAAGGTGTGAATTGGAGAGGAGCTGACTGGGTATCAGTCCTAAAGCTGCATTGTAAACTTTTGAAAGATGAAATCTGAGACCTCCTCCTCTGTTTAACAATGGTTTCTCTTGTTTGACATATTTGGCTTCATTCCCCTCCCTCTTAAACCATCTGTCTTCTCTGTCCAAAATATGAACATGTTGGTCCTCAAAAGAGTGTCCCTTATCCTTGATGGACCACTGAGTTGTGTCCTGGAGAGCTGCTCTCTGGCTTTGAGCCATGCATCAGTAGAGACGTTTAGTTTCTCCAATACTGAGGTCGAACATTCCTCACTGAGCTGAACAGCATAAAGCACAGGGCTTCTGTCCTCAGGATGGACCAACCTCTTTCTGAGGATCCTGTCACTGGGATGTTGTGTTTGGAGAAAATCCTTCTGAGCTTTTCAGATACTCCTGCAACATATGAGATGATAGTGTTTTTGCTTTTGCTCTTCTCTCTGTTCTGCTGTTTGTTTTTTGGATTTGTTTGCTGATTTGACAAAAGGTCCAGTATCCACAGGTCTGGAGAGTTTCTCTGCTGTGTTTCTGCTCTTTGTCCTTCCCTTCTGTATTTGTGGGGACATGTTCGGCCCAGTGGTGTAAAGTTCTAATGACAGAAAGTTTGTGTTCGAGTGTGTGGTGAGATTCAAACAGAAGGTCTGTGTGAGTAGGTTTCCTGTAAAACCTCCCAGATGGGAAGCGAAACATCTTCAGCTTCAGAATCCAAGTCCAGTTGTTTGGTTTTTTTTTTTAACCTTTTTTTTTTTTTAACTCTAAAGGAAGTACAGCAGGGTGTGAGTGTTTGTTTACATGTGATTGCTCATTTCAAAGTGGTCTTGCACACGCAAAAGAGGGTACTCTTTCCTGCTCCCACTCTCTCTTCCCAGCAGAGGACCATGAGTGGTCTCTGATGGGCTGTAGATAAGATCAGAAGCAGCTCATAACGACACACTTCCTCTTCATCACTAACAGTCACAGAAGAAGTGAACGTCATTTCCTGTAAGGAATATCCTTCCTTAGCCAGCAATTAACTACTTATCTGCTAGCTTAATGTTGCGTTCAATTTGCCTTGGAAATCAAAACTTGGAATAGCATCACATCCAACTTAACCATGCTCAAGTTGAAAGCTGAAAAAAGCAGCATTTGCTAATGCCTAATGATCAGGGCAGCTGTTATTAGCGATACAAGCTAATAATGTATTATACTGCATTTTATGCATTTCGACTATGTTCACTAGTATTATCTGTACAAACTATTTAAATGGACCTTTCTATCAAGATAGACTGCAACGAAATGAAGACTCAATGCAATCTGCTGGCTACCCTACCTTAGATAAATAATGTTACTAATTGAATTTTTATGTATATGAATGTATTTGTTCAGTGCCCTGTGATGACTTCTGTTGTGACTTGGTGCTTTATAAATAAACTGAATTGAAATAATTAGAATAAAGTGATTTAGAACACAAACTGTGCCCCTCATTTACTCAGTTAAGTTAGACAAAGTGACATAAGTACATACAGTATGATGTATAACTACTGCAGCCATCATTACCTTATAGGTACAGAGAGCCATCTTGAGTTTTAGGTCAGGGCGTTTGAAAAATCTTTGAGCTTTCAAATCAGAACTCTCATTTATGGGAGATGATTTTTTTTTCAAATTGAAATGGAGAAATATTGATTTCACATGGAGTGCAGCATGAATACAGAGAACAGACTGACTGGTCACAAAGTGAGGAAACCTGCTAACCATCGAGACAGTTTAATCCGCCATGATGGACTTCTGCTTATAACTATATGCATTTAGCAAAGCACAACACTGGTGGACACAATTCAATATGTAGATGTTCTAAGTGCAGAAGACCATTGCACCACAGGTTCTGAGCTTTGAGCCCAGACTGGGAAATACATATCCTGAAGAAGTCTTGACAATATCATCAGTTCAAATTCTGACATTTTAAAGTGTAAAATGTTTTTTTTCTTATGTCTTTGTGATCCACAGAGCGATTGTCAGAGGAAATGAATGATGTCAGCCTTCCAGCCGGTTTGCATTGTTTGTCCAGTGTTTCCATCATTGCTTTATGGGACAATTTGTGTCAGCAACATGGAAAAGTGTGTGTGTGTGTGTGTGGGGGGGGGGGGGGGCCCTAGCTTGAGCTCATATCCTGCTTTTGTTGGGTCACTTTGGGAATGTTGACGATCGGAAAAATATTTGGCTTAAAATGTCCTCTTTTGGTTTACTGAAAATTACAAGAGCCTGCTCCTCCATTGAAAGTGGCAAAAACAACCAGAACCAGAAAACATAATTCATCAAACCAGGACATCTTTTACATCGTCCCATGGTCCACTTCTGATGCTGAGTGGACTGGATGCATAATTTAACATAAGAAAAATTAGTCATGATAGTCTCCCATTTCTCATTTTTGTCTCTGGGATTATTATGTAAACCAGTGTCAGTGTGGGGGCACCATGCAGAGAAAACATGTTGTCACTATGTGTTCAGCTCATGACAACATTCATGTGTTCATGAAATCACACTGACCACAAAACTGTCTGATTGTGTCACCAACACTTTATATGTTGAGCATAAATTCAGACATACTGTGCTGTTTTGAGTGAGTGAAAGGTCTTGTTGTGACAATAAATATCGGTTGTTATAAAACTAAAATCTGCTGCTTTCTTCAAAGTTTGAATTTTTGCGAGACATGAGCTTCAACCCACATTTCTTTCATAAAATTCTGAATTAAAACAAACGCTCAGATTGTATAAAGTAGGGTTATGTGGAAAGGTTGTGAGCAGTAATTATCTTACCTGTTGTAGATAGCTTTTTTGAAACAACCCTAGCTTAGTAAAATGGCTTAATTTGGACTGAAGCAACAAGCTAATTGCTAGTACAAACACAGCCAAGACCAAAGCTGAACGCTGCCTTTGAAAAACAGACGGTTTATGTTATTTTATAAACATTTACATAGAATTTACAGGCTTTTACTGTTTTCATAGAAACTGATTAGTTTGTTTGAAGCACAACCAGCACTAGCAGCTGCTAACTAGATTCTAGCTAAAGTAACAATATTTCACCTGGAATAACTCAGTATAAAAAAAAGAAAAAAAAAAAAAAACTGACAGCAAAGTAAATGTGTTTAAAATACTTTTTTTTAATGTAAGCTGCTTTGAATTTTTTTGGTCAAAATTAAACTGTATTTCTCCAAACTAAAGTCAAAGAGCTACCTACAACACATAAAATGTTGCTTGATTTCAACCTTTTCACTGACCTCACTTAAAAAGATCTGAATTATCCCTTTAACAGGCTGGTGTCCATTCTGTTCCAGGAATCACAGCAGAGCTCCAGCCCCCTGGGCTCAGGCGTGAGTTACCTGGAGCACATCTGTCAGCTCCTGGAGAAGATCGGTCACCTGCAGGAGATGAACCTGCAGCTGCAAAGGCAGCTCTGCTCGCTGCAGAAGGATGGCAGGATGGCAAAGACGAAAGAGGTTTGTAAATCTTCTTTTCATTGCTTCCAGACCATAAAATGTTGTATTTTAAAACGTTCACTTGACAAAAGAGTGAAAAAACAAACTTTAAGGATAGTGCCTTTATAAGATGGGTATTTTGCTGTTATGTTCATATTTTATGTGCAGGCAACAAACTCAAACAATAACTGTGCAGTTAACTCTTTAACTGCATTTTGACACACTGAGTTCATTTTTTGTCGTCTTTGTCTTTTACGTTCCCAGGCCACATGTAACAGAGTGCTCTGAGTAAGAGACACAAGTTAAAGTCATGGCATGTTTTAAACTTTAGGGTTATTTAAAAAATCACGTCTTACCATAAAGGGAAAAAAACAAATCTATAAAATACATACTTTTACTTATAATAAATACTGGCGATAATTCATTCAACCTTTATTTAGACAGGTTAATTCCACTGAGCCTCGGGGACTCATTTACAAGAGAGACATGACTCGAATAATGATGACTGTTTAGTGAAATCAACCTGTTTTCACTTTATCTTTGGTATTTTCTACCTTTAAAGTTGCTGCTTGTTTGAAAAATATATAAAAATTACATTCAGCGAGTTTAATATTTATTTTATGATGAGAATTAACAGAGTTATATTCACTTTGGTCAAATCTTGTAGACGACGTTAAACATTTTAAACATTTTACTGTAACATAATACTGTAACATTTTAAATTAACAATCCATGCAGCATGGATTGTTAATTTAAAATGTTACAGTATTTAAATTTAAATTGTAGAAACGAGAAGTGCAGCAGGAAATCCAAGGATGTCACACAGCTTCAGCTCTGCAGCACAGAGCAGAAATGTACTTCTTGATCAATCACACTGAAACAACTGAACATCCATCCATCTCTTCATTATCATTTACCAGATTCTTCCATTTTGGGTCATGGGGTTCACTGGTGCCCATGTCCTGCAATCATTGTGCGAGGGGTGGGGTACACCCTGGACAGGTCGCAAGTCCATCACAGGGACACATAGAGACAAACGAGACAAACAACCATTCACTCTCTCACTCACACCTAGGAACAATTTAGAGTTGCCAATCAGTCTAACATGCATGTTTTTGGTCTGTGGGAGGAAACTGGAGTATCCGGAGAAAACCCACGCATGCACGGCGAGAACATGCAAACTCCACCCAGAAAGGCCCCTGGACCGGGGTTTGAACCAGGGACCTGCTCGCTGAGAGGCAGCAGCTCTACCAGTTGCGCCACCGTGCTGCAAAATCATTTAAAATAAGTTATTTTAAATAAACAATCCATGGCTCATCCATCAATCAGCCAACTGTGTCATGTCCAATCTTACTTTGAAAAACCACGAAATAGCGAACCGTGAAGTAGTGAGAGACTACTGTATATATGTATATATATATATATATATATATATATACACACACACACAAAGAATAATCAGTGTTTTATCACATTCATACACTGATGGGACACACATCAGAGGCAATGAGGGGTTCAGTGTCTTGCCCAGGGACACTTCAGCATATGACTGCTGGTGGAACTGAACCCACAACTCTCGCATTGGAGGACGACTGCTCTAACCACTCAGCCACAGCCGCCCACAGTGGTGGGCACAGCTAACCAAAACATTAATTTTGCTGAACCATATTGTGCTGAATAAAAATTAGCTTTGCTAACAGGTAGAAAAATTATCAGAAGCTAATGCTAATCGCTAACTGTTAAGGTGACTATCACAATCTGCATCACACGTCTTTGTCTCCTTCCAGTTGAAGACTGATGGGACTGACCATCTGAAGGTGGGATCATTTGTATCAATTCAGTCAATCCAAACCAGTTACAGCCCTGCTGCTTCGACTAATCACGTCTTGTCATGTACTTTGTACACGAGTCTGACTCTGTTTTGATGTAAGCTTTACTGAACTGAGTTTACAAAACAGGTAAATTAGCTGTTAAACATTGGAGAAAACCTAATATAGTGTACGGTAAGTTTGCTAAATTGTTTCAAACTTAGTGAAAATGCTAATCCGCTAAAGTTCAACAGTTAGCTTTTAGCAAATTAGTAGAACTAGTAGAACTGTGCCCATCACTGACCCTCAGCTACTACCACACCAAATCTAAGCACAATGTCTGTGAGAAAGACTGACTTAGAACGGTTTTTGTTTTGACTGATGTTGATGTGGGGGATAAAAATGGCGTATAGCACCACTCAAACATGCTACACTGTAAATCCCGTTCAAAAATCGACACAGACTTTCAAAGTCCACAAGGTGTTATAGGGTAAAGCAATGCATTTAAAGTTATAAACAAACTTATCAGTGGATGGAGGTGAGGTGGGGGTCTCCAGTACAAAGACAGTTTGACATGTTGCAGGGAAGTTGAGATTTAATCTCTGACCTTTCAATTGGCAAACCACTTTACTCTAAACCTCTTACTCCTTTAAGAAATGTTCCACTGGTCAAAAAACTGCTAAAAACACATTTTTTAAAATTTTATTTATAAAGTTGCTAGAATAATTTAAAAAAAGTTTTACTTTCTCTTCAAACAATAATTAGCTGTAATTTCTCACATCTCAATCTGACAGAAACACAGATAAAAACAGATAAAACGGATGTGAACTCTGCAGACAGCTCAGTCAGGAAGGACAAAGTATTTGTACCTGGGTTCATTCCTGTTCTTTGAAATCTTGGTGTGCAGTAAAAGGAAGTTGGTTTTTCAGTGACTGTGTAATTCCTGTTTCGGCCTTATCCTTTTTAAATGAGTTGGGGTCATTAGGTCACAATGGGTGTCCCTTTGAAAGCCAAAATGAGATTGATACCCATGTGAACCTTGACCAAAAGTTTAGGGTGGGCTGCAGCTGAGTCACTAGAATCTAATCCATTGTATTTCAAGTCCACTTAGAGTTAAATAAAAGATACAGAGAGAAAACATTATAAATAACCAAGTGATTATGCACATGGCTTTAGTTTTTCTTGGGAAACAAGTGTCCCTGAGTACAGTGTAAAGGTGTACAAACATCACTTTCTTGAAAAAGAGAAGTTTTACTCCTGAGACTAATCGTGATCTCAGGCAATAACCTTTTGAAAATCTATTGATTAATATCAATGCAAAATATCCTTCTAAAATCAGTATTAAAGGTTTGACCTACAAATAGCGTACAAAATACTGTGATACTGAGATGGTGTGTGTACTTTGTGCAGGAGTTTTTCCAACAACAATGCAGCTGTGGTGCAGCCACCTTGTCCTTCCAGAAGAGGCCCTATAGGAGTGAGTTTTTGTCCCCAAGTGGTACGTTCTCTGATTTGTCCACGATCCCTGAAGGCAGCCGGCATCCACTAATGTCCACCAGGAGAGGTAAGCAAAAAGAAAATTGATGTAATCTGATCATAGAAATACTTTGTATAAATTTTAGTATGTGTCCTCATTTTTTCTTTCATTGTGTTGGACTCCCTGTATACTTTAGAATAAAAGTGACTATTAAAAGCATTTTCTCACACACTGGGACCAAGTGGAAGTAATGCAGCTGAAACTTTTGTAGCTGTGATAGAAAAGCAGGAACCAAGAACCAGAGGGACTGTTTTGTGCACCAACGTAATGATATTTTTAAAGTCAAATTAAATTCTTAATTTACATTAGATAATATATTTACATAATCATGACTTCTGTAAAGATCTGATTTTCATTTTGCTGGGAACTGACCCTACAACCTGAGATACACGAAGCAGCTACACCTATGAAGCAGCTAGGTCCACTGGAAGTTACTAGAACCATAAAATACCCCTGATTATCCTTCAGCATTTAACTAAAAGCAGCATCTGCTCCTAATTACCTGCTCCAGAGGGATGTGACACATTCGGTGGTATATTGGTTTAAATTCCAACAAACGCTACTCCTGTTTTATCTGTACTCAACTTTCATAGTATGGCCCAAAAACAACCTTGGGCATTTCTCTGCGTTGGTGTTTACCTGGTTATCAGATACAGGTGGTACTCATCATGTGAGAATAAAGTCATGTCCCTTACTGCTCAGAGAGTCTCTGTCTAAAGTTTATCAGAGTTCAGCTTTGTTGGACTCTAATAAAACTCTAGGCTTCCTGCTTAAAACAGAACCAAGACTGTAACGTCTTGATTTCTCTTTCTGAGAACGCAATAAATGTCAAAGTCTGATACTGTGCCAGGCTGGACATTCTATTGAATTTATTAGGAACACTTTTTGAGAGCAACACTAAAGGTACAGTCAGTTAGACTTTTCTAAAATGAACAGATGGACACTTACAAACTAATTATAATATAATAATATAATATATAATTATCCATCCAACCATTATATTACCGTATTTTTTGCCATACACGTTGCTCCACCCTATAAGTCGCATCAGTCCATATTTGTCTAATAAAGTGGAAAAATCCATAAATATGTCGCTTCGCTGTATACGTCGCATCTATTATGTGTCACTGCTGACGCATCACGTTTGTTACGTGTCACTGCTGACAACCCGGAAATGTGGGCCGGTGTTGTGCCAAAAATGGATGGGCTGCCAAATGGCAGCTGCAGGAGAGTGCATGAAGAACTTTAACAAGAATTTAACCAGATTAACACTTAAAAACGATTAATTGTTTGCTCGAAATTATATTAAAGATGTGTCTCAGTCTAACTTTTGCTTAATAAATGCACTTTGACGGTCAAATCTGCTGTATTTCAAAACCCGATACGCAGAAGTAAATGCGTGCATGTGATGAGTTGCTGTGCAAATTTAACAAGATAAATGCCTCAAAACAATTATTTGTTTGCTCGAAATTATAGCAAAGGTGCGTCTCAGTTTATTTGCTTAATAAACACACTTTAATGGTCAAATCAGCTGCATTTCGCTGGGGCGGTGCAGCTCGTTTGACAGTTCCAAGCAGCGAGCAGAATGAAGGTGGGGACTCTGTGGCAGGTCGATTGTGTCTTTAATAGCTGGTGAAGATTCTCAGTCATCCAGGACATGGTAAATTAAAAAAAGTTCAAGAAAAAACAATAAAGCATAAAGTAAAGTATAATAAATAAAGTTCAGTTGTTTTTGTCTTGAACTTTTTTGAATTTTTTATAATTTTTGTCATTATAGCCATGTTTACCTATTACATGATACAGCAGCATGCCATAATCTATTACTACTCTGCTGCCATCAAGTGGCTGAAAGTGGTACTGCTCTTTATTATTATTATTTTTTTCAGTCAGAATGAATGAAAACGGTCATATCTCAGCCAGAAAATGGTTTATAAATAAGGGGAAAAAATCCATAAATGCCTCGCTTCACCCTATAAGTAACAGTGCATGAAATTATGCAAAAAAAAACTGCGACTTGTAGGCTGAAAAATACTGTACTTGCTTTTTTCCTTTTTGGGTCACGGGGATCACTGGTGCCCATATCCAGCAGTCACTATGCGAGAGACGAGGGACATATCATTGTCATATTGTAATATATTATTGTCATAATATAATTATCCATCCATCCTCATCATTTTGTGAAAAATGCATCATTTTGCCTATATAAATGGTGGAAATGCATTGTTATTATTATTATATCGCATAAAAGTTTCCTCAGATAATTTATTACTGTGGACAATATTCGTACGCCTCAATTTCTGCCTATGGCAGTGTGGAAAGTCAGTGAGGACAAAAATTACAATTAGTTAGACGGCTGTTTGAGTGAAGGTTGCTGAATGCACTCAAGACAATGTACCGAAGGAAACCTTTCAAACTCCCGTTGACTGTTTCTCATGTTACTCAGCAGCACAACACACAGTGGTGGTCATAATATAAGGGTTTCCTTATCTGGTAGGTTGTTAGCAACAGTGAGGTCATGTGATCAGGGAGTTGTGTTTACAACAAAGTGGGAGAAGTGGAGAGTGGGATTAACATAAGGCAAGAATAATGGCATCTGCTGATATCTTTGAACATTTTTCATAAAAGTCACGATTTCCCTCTGGACATGGAGAATAAAAACACAAACTACACAAAGCAAAAGTTAAAGATACCTCATGCAGCCACAGCTTTGACACGTAATTTGCTCTAAAATGCTTAAAATAATCAGGTTTTATAGAAAAGTTGGTTAAAGTTGTTATTGTTTGAAAATTAAAACCTAATCTAACTATTTCATCAAAGTTCATCCTAAATAATCCAGGTAAAAAATCCAACAATGTTCAGTCAGGTCATCTGGACGGTTTCTTTTTATTTTTTATTTTGCTGAGATGTTTCTCACCAGCAAACCATCCAGATGACCTGACTGAACATTGTTTGGTCTAACCACAGTTATATTTATTTCCACCTGCTGAGAAGCAAAATGAGGGCAATTGGGTGTGTATTTACAACTGCTCAATTTTGATTTTATTTAACATTTATTTATATAGGTTAGTCTCATTGAGTCACAAGGACTCATTTTCAAGAGAGACTTCTTTTAGACAGACAACAATATACAACAATAAAAAGCAATTAAAAACAATAGTGTTATAAAAACAATAAAATCAAAGTGGCATATTAAACAAAGTAAAATACTAAAAACAAGAACATATTTGCTTAAACTTTTCTTATTATCTACCTTATCCGTTGTTTAAGATCCCTTAAAGAAATCAAAGTGGACAACGTCAGATCTTGTTGCAAGGTGTTCCAGGTTACAGGAGCAGAGTTAAGTCTCCCACATACTCGGGCGTACTTCAGTCCGCGGAGGTCCATGCATACCAGATTAGACTCGAAGTGGACACCCGCAGGGCATGTCTGCACAAAGATAAATTTTTACGACCACATACGTGTACTAGGTGTCGCACAATAAACTGCCTGGTGACAGACTGTTTTGTATGCGACACCAATGTATTAAATCCCCCTTCTTTATCCCTGATCTGGTTCAATGGTCTTTTATTTTGTTTTTTTGCCTAAAGGCAAGAGATTTCTTCCTCTTCGTCCATTGACGTCATGGTTGAAATTGTGAAAAATGAAGGAATTTGTCACGAGAGAATTAAAATGCATGGCTGCGGGAGGGTCTGGAGATTTCCTGGTGGGCCGGTCTGATGTGTGGGCTGCAGGGCCAGCGCTCCCTGTTTTTTAAAAATGTTTTAGAACTTTTTATTAACAACATATAAACACAGAACATGGCTGCAGCTGGGGCTGCCAGCTCTGTTATTTTTTTTTTTTTGTGACCTGTCCATCAATCCAATAGGCGTGTCAGCAAATGACCAATCAGCAACCTCGATTTGTCCCGAAGGTAAACGCCCCTTGCCTGCGGAGCTGACTGCAGCCACTCAGGGTGTACACTCGAGCATGAAGTCTCAACCGTCTGCGGACAGTTTCCGCGTGGACTGAGATCTGAGATCTGCTCGAGTCTGTGCGATCCTTAAGAAAAGGCCTTTTTGTTGAGCTCAGTCTGCATTAGAGGGACGCTGCAGGTAATGAAGGTCTGAGAGCACACGCCGTAACTGCACTGACGACATGACATGTGGGAGAAGATGTATGAAGGCAGCAGACCAAGGAGGGATTTAAAGATGAAAATGAACGAGTGTGAGAGGCTACATGTAGATGATGACCAACTGGCCAAGGAGTACAGGGTGCAGTGATGGGTACGGTAGTTACAACCAGTTATGAATCTTAGTGCTCCATGGTAGACAGTGTCCAACATCTGCAAGCAGCTGGCAGGGGCATTCATGTAAATAATGTCACCATAATCGATACCTGGTAGGAAAGTTGCAGCTGCAAGGTGTTTCCTGGCATTCAAAGTTACACATCACCTGATTCTGACAAAAAAAAAAGTTTTAATTTCAGTTCCTTTGACAGGTTTTTAATTTGTGGCTTAAAAGAGTGATGTTCATCAATTAAAATTCTCAAGTATTTGTAAGAATCTACAAACTCAATAGGAACACCATGCATGGATGAGATAGCAGGAAGACCTGCACCAACTTCCTGTTTGAAAACAACATCCCTTTGGTTTTGTCAGCATTTAGCACCAGTTTGAGATGGAACAAGTCTGACTGAATGATGCCACCTGCAGACTGGAGAAACTGGAAAGCCTTGGGATTTGTGTTAGCTCAACAATGAACTGTATCGCCAGCCTGCGTTTAGTCAACATAATTTAAAATGGCTGCCACAGTTAATCACCATTTGACATATTTTTAAATAGTTGTATTTCAGTCAGTTTTACAGATATTGACGTAAGATTTAGTGTGATAGTAGCTGAGAGTGATCTCCAGCAAACAGTTTGAGCATTACCAGATTGTGCACTGTATGAACATTGGAAATTTGGAATAAACTCAGTTTGTTGGCACATTTCACAAACTACTAACTGATTTAATTGAAACTTATAAGAAAAATTAACCCTGTTTGTCTGTTAGCAAAATATTTCATAAAGCACTGGCTTAATTTGCATGAACCATTCAGGTTTCATTGGGTGTGAATCTATTGCTGAGTTTGATTAATCTTTAGAGTTCATCTAAATCAAGATGCAGCTAATCAACTTTAGTCAACACAATGGTTTTAACTCAGTCAGTTGTAAAAACTGAAATCATCGACAGATCTCACAATGTTGTTTTGAGATTGTGCATAATGTTATTTTTAAGGTTTGACCACAAAAATATAATTTGACCTATTTTGACATAACATGATCAAATTTTAAATTCAGCATGAAAAGCAATAAAAATCTTGGATATCAGGTTACAACATAAAAAAATTAAGCTGTTAATTTTTAAATAAACAAAAACATTTTATATGTTTAAAAAGTTGATTAAGTTAAAATTGTTGGGAAAGTATGGCGCCAAGTGACGGATGCTTAATATTTTTGTTTTCACTTTGGAGATGTTCAAGCCTAAGTTGTTGTTTGTTTAAAGTTACTTTATATTTTTGAAATAAGGGGCAGATATTATAAGAATTATTTTCTTCTTTCTGCACCCTTTTCATTCAATGTTTTTTTCTTTTTGATGAATTTGTTTTGTTTATTTTGTTTCTTTTAAATGAATGAATAAATGAATTAAAAATAATAATAATTTGCTACTTTTATCTTTCACACCCAGTCGTCCTGTTAATCCCACTCCGAACAAGAAGTGTTCTTGTTTCCCCAGCTCCTCTTAGGTGATTTAGGAATTCATCTTCCACATTGTTTTTCCCAGCTGTCTTCACAAACACGACCTTCATCTTCTTCATCCAACACAGTTCAGTCCTCAGTTATGAATTCTGGAGTACATTCTTGACTGATGGCCAGTCCTTTACAGTGGCGGGATAAAGTCGTTGAAAACACATAAACCTACTTGAATAAGTACTTTAATACGTATCACTGAAAGGGAAATCTTTCATGTTTTCAAGATGCTTTCATCACACAGTCTTTGCTGACCCCACTTATGAAAAACAACCAAGCTGCCTGTTTCTTCAAATAACACTAATTATCTGAAGGTATCGTGATTACAAAATGTCCTGAAAACAGCACGTCCAATGACTGAACTGCAAAACATCTGAAATACTTTGTCTTCTGAGCTTCACCAAGTCAACAAGACTACACAACAGGAGGTCTGAGCTGGTTTCTAAAGAACGAGGTGGTGAAAGTATTTTTCTGTTTTGTGATTTATGTTTCAGACATGAGCAGTGAAAGTTTGACAACCATCCCCCTGTGGAGGAGAAGTCTGAATCGAAGGAGTTTCACCGAGGGGGAGGACTGCTTCCTTGGAGACAACACAGAAGGGCTGTCTACCCCCCAGCGCAGGGTGAGCTTGTGTCAATTCACTACCATGATGTCGTATTGTTTTTCTGCCCAAACATATTTGAAAAGTTTACTCAGAATGAGTCCAGGAAATTAGAGTTAATCAGTTTAGTGTTGGTATTTATCCTCCAGTGTCAGATTCATGCAGTCTGATACACACGGGTTCATATAAACTGACTCATGTCTTTCATTTGCAAACTATTTAACATTCATTGCACTGTATGCAAGTGTCTAAACACACTATAACACTTTAACACTAGTATTTAAAAAAGACAAATTATGCTTTTGTGGTGACTGCCTCTCATTTAATATTATAGAGTTTTGTCAGCTATGATACACAACAAGTACTCACAAAACATCTTACATTCTCCTTCTTTACTTGTAACATCATAAAACTAACAAGGTTTCAAGAGTCAGGTCCTCTGCACAGGTTCTTCCTGTAGACGTCCCCTGTAGCAATGTGGATATCCTAACTGGGCCTTCCTAAAAGCAAGTAGGAAACCCAAACAGGACTCCAGCCAGCCATCGGGTGAAAAGGAGGAACCCAGACCAGTGGTCCATCTGAATGTTGCAGGAGTTTCAGAGAAATTAAGACCTTTATTTTCTAAACATGTCGTCCCAGTGGCTTTTAAACCCCAAAAATACATTACGGCAAAGACTGGTTCATCCCAAAGATCCAGTCCCTCGGCACAAACAGAGTAATATTGTGTATGCTGTTCAGTGTCAGGAGGGTGATCAGTCTTACATTGGGGAAACTAAACAGCCACTGGCCAAAAGGATGAACCAGCACAGAAGAGCAACAACATCAGGCCAGGACTCTGTGGTCTACACTCATCTCCAGGCCAGCGGTCACTCTTTCAGGGATGAAGATGTTCACATCCTGGATAGAGAGGAACGATGGTTTGAGAGAGAAGTAAAGGAGGCCATCTTTGTGAAAAGAAATCGTCCATCATTAAACAGGGGTGGAGGCCTCCAGGTTCAACTGTCCCCCTCTTACAATGCTGTTATTGCTAGTATCACTCAACCCCCTGTGAATAGTAAACAGCCATCAGCGTGAATCCCCTGCTGATAACAGTTCATCTATCCGTCTGGAGCGCACGCTCGTTGCCACTCCGTGTAACGTCCCGGAAGCGGGCACGCGTTTATGCTGCGTCATGTTATCTACGGACGCCAATCACCGCCATCATGTGTGCCTCACTCAGGCTGCGGGCTCACATCCGTGGCGTGCACTGAAGGAAAAATGAGCACCCCCCGAACATGCGGAAACGCTAGGGCTGCTGCAGGTGCGCGGCGTTCTATGCCATGCACAGGCTATTGTCTCATATCTGTGCTGCCACTCCGCATAACGCTCGGGGAGCGGGTGCGCGTTTACGTAATGTCTCACCGCCTCCACCGCCGTCGTGCATCGCGGAGACGCGCTCCGCACACTCATGGAGAGGCTTTTACGAAAAGGCTCTGAAAACGCTTCCGTGCCGTGTGCAGGCTGCGGGCTTGCATTTACGTTGATGTGAGCCGACGTGCACTGAAGAGGCGTGTGTGCGCCCTAGTCGACGCAGTGTCTTAGGCCGCAAGGGTGCGCGTTTGACGCTGGTGCGGTCAGAGGAAGCAGCGCGCAGCGCCGGTTGAGAGCGAGGTTTACCACTGGACTCGGTCTGCAGAATGCGTTCATTCTTAGCTGCGAATCACGTGAGCTTTTGAGTGATTCATCGAGCTGCAGTGTTATTTTAGAAAACCTTCTTCGAAGGACACCAGCTCGTTATGTGTGTAGGATGAATGAGAGGAGCCGCTGTGACATCATTGGACTGACAGACTGGCTGAAAAAACAGACACATTAATCTTTGAATGATATTGGTGTTTCATTTCAAAGCTCGTGTCGTTAACACATTCATTCTGGCTGCCGTGTCACGCTAGCCTGTGCTTTTCATCGAGCTGCGGTGATGTTTAAAAAAACCCTGTTTCTGGACACCAGCTCGTTTTGTGTGTGAGAAGAAGCTGCTGTGAGATCATTGGACTGACAGACCGGCTGAAAAGCAGACACTTTAATCTTTGAATGATGTTTGTGTTTCATTTCAAAGCTCATGTCGTGAACACATTCATTCTGGCTGCCATGTGTCTTTTCATAAATCTCTTCCCCGTGAGCCCTGCGGTTTGTTATCCTAGGGCGACACCTGTTGGTGGTCTCTGGGAAACGCTGAAACCGCTGGTTGCTGGGATGAGAAGTGTTGTTCTCTGATGGGAGGGGCTGGCAGCGGAAAAGACGCGGCTGCAGCTGTGGCGCGGGGATGCGGGAGGAGGCGTGTGCACAGTCTCCGACACCTCATCTGACTTTTCCAGCATGACCTTGAAATTGGTCCCGAACAGCGCGTCGTCGTGATAGGGCCTTCCGACAAAAAAGCCTTCTGCAGCTCCTCCGACAGGGAGGGGAACTGACAAGTCGGGTGGACTTCTGCACCATTGTCATCTAAGCTGCAATGCGAGACAAGGCAGACAGCAGATGAGGCGCACAGGTTGAGTGTGATGTCAGACGCCTGCAGAGGGAGCGCCTCGTCTCCTGAGGCAGGTCTGTCCCTCCGGCCTCTGAGAAGCTGTACGTCAGCGGCGCTGCGGCCGCCTGGGATGCATGCCGGTGAGCTCGATTGGAGAGCAATGTCACCGTCTGGTTATGTCTCCCTGGAGGCGTAGAACGCTGGTCCAACCTGGACATCTTTGCTCCGAAAAGGCTTCTGTCAAGGCTCGGATCCACGGGGCACTGAGGGAATTTCCGCTTGGTGAAACCCCTCCACTCTGGTGATGGGCGTGGATGTGGGAACCGGCGCCCTATTCTACCAGGTCCGGCTACAGCCTCGTCCCAGTAGGACGTCACTGCTGGGAAAACGAGGCCAGATGGGATCAGGACGGTGAGCCGGAGTGGAGCCCAGAAAACCCTCCCGCTAGATCATCCGATCTGGGCGGGGAAGGAGAGGGGACGGCAAAAGTCCCTTCATGTCAGCTGCCTCCTGGATTATGCCGGGCAGCTCCAGAGGAGGGCGAGCATTCGCTCAGCCCCCCTCTACACCGACACTATGCTCTCCAGGAGGGAATGAGCAGTGGGAGGCTGCTGCTGATGTCGCCTGTCCCCGAGGAACCATCCGATTCGCTCCGAGGGTCGGCAATAAGAGGAAAATTACAAGATGGCGTCGTCCAGCGTGTAGCGACCTGCCACTGAGAAATACTCCTCGGCGCTTACCTTGAAACAAGACTTCTCGTCTGCCTCTCCTCGGGGAGGAGAACTCACCGGGACGACAGGAGGTTGACGTGGCAGGGCCACAGGCAGTCTTAACAAAGGTTGGTCAACTAGACAACTTTCCTTCTTTGTTCTTCTGACAGTGCTATTAGCTTGCTGAAGAAAAATGGGAGCTGATTACCCGCTCTTAACGTAATTTATATGGACCGGGTGGGGCCCACACAGCAGGTGGGCGTGGACTAAATTTTTTCAGTGTAATGCTTCGCATGACGGGATAAACCCACTAAGCGACAGCCTTAAAGGGCGAAGCCTATATGAAATAGAATGTGGCCAAACCTAACTTGAAAACAAGAAGCAAAAATTAGAAGAGAAACTTAACATAACGTCCAAAAATACCAGCTCATAAATCCATGTATATAAAATAAGTACCAATATAAAAGGAAGTTGTTTATCTTTTTTATCATACCATTTTAAACCAAAATAATAGAAAATTATCTTGTGATGAAATACATTTTTCCCCCAATCTTGGACTCTAAGAGCTTATGAGTGGGAAATGTGCTGCATGCAGAATCACTGAGGGAAATATAGGAAGAGAAATATTTCAGATGTGAGGTAACAGCTCTTGTCAATACGCTGCTGTTCACAGATTGCTGTAGAAATTCAACTTTTTGTCTCATTAGCTGCTGTTGATTTAATCACTTCACTTTACATGAAGACCAACTGCAGCTCCAGTGTGACACCAAGTAGCATTCTGACCAAATAGACCTTCTACCATCAAATATTGTGAAGATCTGTATCTGAAGAATAAAGTTCCCTATCAGAAAAAAAATGTTAGGACTAAGAGTTTAGATCTTTTACTTTTAAAATGCATCAAGCATGTTCTCTCCATTTACTCCAAGGATTTAGAAAAACACAACAACAACAACAGTAAAAATAACAGTCACAAGAGTTCAGAAATGGAGCCAGCACTGTGGAGATGAGCTTAGCTGCATTAAATGTGTGACTGATGCTTCCTTCATACTGTTGTCTAAACAAAACCAATGAACGTAATTCAGCTTTCAGCCCTTTCTGGTTACAAAGACTCTAAAGCACTATCAGGCTGTGGAAACTATTTCATTTTGCTTAAAAAATGGCTCAGCGCCCAGATCCATCTGTATGGGCTGAAATACAGTCAGTCCAAATGATCCATGACCACTATCATTGAGTTGTTTACTTAGAGGAATTGTTACTGAGGTTCTTAGTTATAAAAACTCTCTTGAAAATGAGTCCTCGAGGCTAACTGAGACTAACCTGTATAAATAAAGGTTCAATGAAACTAACCTGTATAAATAAAGGTTCAATGAGACTAACCTGTATAAATA
>NC_056498.1:84521894-84533668 GCF_014905685.2 Nematolebias whitei
TCAATGAGACTAACCTGCATAAATAAAGGTTCAATGAGACTAACCTGTATAAATAAAGGTTGAATGAAGTGGCCTTGTCCTTTGTGATCACACTCCTGAATTAGTTTAGCCAGTCCTTCCAAGACTGGTCTATGTTTTCATATTCCTATGAAATTTTTGTTCATTTCTACTTCTGCTCTAAGAGAAAAAACTCACAGATGTTGCTATCAGTTTTTCATTATTGATTTTCTTGGAAAAAGTGTCACTAGTTCAAATAATGATTTGACAGGTCCTTGAAAATGAATTTGATGAATCTTGTTTGGGTTTTTTAATGTCATGGTCAGGTGGGTGCTCAGACCGTACTCCTTCAACACATGATATCTTGATGATGCTGGTTTATCTTTTCACATATCGACTGTTGAAGCTCTGATTTTACCTTGCTTGGGACTCAAAGGTACAACAGTAGTGGAGTGGCTTCAGCACTTTGGTCCATTCATAAATGGTACAGATAAGACCAGAAACATCTCTGTCCCAGCTCCAAGTTTTTAGTGAGTAGTCTCTGTCAGTGCTGGTGCAGCAAAGACCAACCAGCAAAATGCATCAGATTTTAACGGCAACTTTAAATCAATATAGTGGCCATTATTTATTTTTCTATTTTTTAAATCTTGAAATTGTTACGGCCTCAGGCCTGTACTGCCTTTCTTCTTTTGCAGTTTTGAAGTTTTTTTTCTGTAATGCCTGGTTGCTGCTGGCTCGTTGCCTCCCTCTACTGGTGAACTTTTGACCAAGCCTTCAAGACTCACCTGTCCAAAGATGATTGACCAAAGGAGGTTTGGACAGCACCACCCATCCACCAGCGACTGCCAGTGAAGAGGCCAGAAGGAAGAAGAAGATCATAAAAGTCAGCCCTGCCCTTCAATCAGTGCTGCTGTGCTTAGTGTGCAGTATGCCAACTGTTGGTGGTGCAGACAAATTGTTTCAGACTGTGTCTTGCTTTGTCTTATTGGTTCTGAAAGACTGTGGCCTGTGTAACAAAGACACATTTGTCTGGTTGGAGATTTCATTCTCACTGTGGAGCCACTTGCTAGTTTGACCATTGTTAGTTGGGTTGCTGTAATTTGATTGACTTGGAATTTTCAATTTTGATTTAAGTAGCTGAGTCATTGTTCAGAACCGGAAGTGTTCTTGTTTTATTTAAGTTGTGTGAAGAATGCCAGCATTGCTGTGATTTTTGTTTAGTATTTTGTAAACTCAGCCAAAAATAAATTGTCACATTATTATTTTTTACACAAACTTTTGTCATGTCATTTATGTTGCGTCCAAAAAAGAAAGCCAGGATGTAACAAAATTAAAACAATTTTTTCTCTGACCCATCATTTTATTGCTGACTAAAATGTTTCCACTATTCCTTAAAATAGTTTAAACTCTGGAATCTACCTTTCTGAAATGCAGCTTGCAAGAAGCAGAGGAGCAAAACAACTGGACAGACTCACAATGAGCTGACTGGATCATCCATCCATCCATCTCTCCATTATCTTATACCCACTTCTTCCATTTTGGGTCATGGAGGTCGCCGGTGCCCATGTCCGACAATCACTGTGTGAGGGGCGGGGTACACCCTGAGTGGGTCTCCAGTCCATCACAGGGACACATGGAGACAAATGAGACAAACAACCATTCACTCTCTCACTCACACCTAGAGATAATTTAGAGTTACCAATCAGCCTAACATGCATGTTTTTGGTCTGTGGGAGGAAACTGGAGTACCTGGAGAAAACCCACGTATGAACAGAGAGAACATGCAAACTCCACCCAGAATGGCCCCCGGACCTGGATTTGAACCAGGGACCTTCTCGCTGAGAGGCAGCAGCTCTACCAGTTGTGCCACCGTGCTGCTCCTGACTGGATCATACACAACAATATGTCATGAAGCTGTTCATGTAGCAAATAAACTAAAAGGCTGTTGGAAGTGATTCCAGTAAACATCCAAACTAAATGGATCAACTCACAGGACTTGAGAGAAATGTTTGTGTGGTCGATATGAACAGAGAAACATTTAACTAAGCTGTTGTGTGTCTTTGTCTTTAGCTCAGTGAAAACTACACCTGGAGCAGAGTCAAAGACATTATGAGGAAAACTAAATTCAGGAACCAGAGCAGACTGGGACTGACCTCACTGAAGATGTCCTGTCCACAGCTGTACAGGTGAGGATACTGCAGTACAAGTACATACACGTTCTGTCACAAACCTGTCTGTGTACCCTGTTTCTTTTAGAAGTTTTTTTTTCTTGATGACTGTGGAAGAAGTGCAGTGTCAGGATCAAGGTGGTTCAACTAGAATGTGTTTTGCATCAAGTTTTTTATTGACTGATGAAAGATGAAGTGTTAGGTGGTCAGCCCTTTCTTTGTTGAATAATGTGCTTTTTGAATCTTAACAGATATTTTGTACCTCCTAAAATGAAACTACTATAAAAATGAGTCTCTTCCATTCGTTATAAGTGGGCAAACTTACAAAATGAACAGGGAATCAAATATGTATTTCCTCCACTGTTTCCACAAATGCCCCAGGCTTCCCAATGGCACCACTTTCTTGGATTGCATCATGCTGCAAATACATGCAAGATCACACCATGCCTAAATGATGCTTCCACCATGGGTATCATGGATGCTTTTTGTAATAAATATTGAAAAACCATAATAATTATATCTCAGCATTATAACCTTTCATCTGCATTTTAAAATGTCTTGTCATGTGATCTGGGACTGTTTGTAAAACATCCAAGGATAAAGCCTCGAGTATCCAGGTCTAAGCTTTGCTGTTGAGGTGGAAACACCATTCAGTAGTGTAAAAGGATGCAAGTCAGAGTTTTCTGAATCCTTCATGACACAATAGGAAACATAGCAAGTTAGAATGAATCTCTTTCAATAAATAACAATGTGGCAAATAAGTGCAATGTCCTGAAAATAGGAATCTACATTCATAACTTGTTTCCAAACTTTCTGATGAATTCCACTCTTCAGGGTTCTTTGGATTTAGAGTGTGATTTATAAGATTTATAGGATGAAATGTGACCAGCTAAAAATCCCTGAAATCAGCATGCTTGTTTCTCTTGATTGTTGAAGAAAAGAAAAGAAAAGAAAAAAGGAATGCAAGTCACTTTACTGCACTGAATGGAAGCCAGCATGAGAGGAAGAAAGGCATTCAGTGACCTGTGGGCACAGAGTGGAGACTGGCAGGGTCCTGGCAGATGGAGATAAAAGCAGCTATTAGCCTCATTTTGCCTGTGAGATGATGGGGTGTCAGGAAGAATGAACGGTGGCCTTTCTTTACTCGAGAGCTTGTACAGTGTAGGAATCTGATGGGAGGTGGAGGACTGTTGACACTTCAGCTCCTCCCTCTCTCCTGACCTGAGCTTGGCTGTATTTCAGAGAGCTGGAGGAGGAGGAGGGGTTGGAAAGTCAGACCTTAGGTATGCTTGGAGGAGTGGGAGAATTCCCTCATGGATTTAAACTTGGTGAGATATGGCTTTAGTCCAGAATTCATTAGACAGAACAGCATCCTCCTGCTGGGCCATGCACGGCAGTAAGGCCAGGCTGCTGGGATGTTAAAGAGTAGACTATACTCCTAGACAGTAGTTCTTATGATTCTTGTATAGCAAGCTGATAATCTGTTCTCAGGACTTTTTTTTTCATTCATTCAACCTTTATTTAGACGGGTAAATCCCATTGAGCCTTGAGGACTCATTTACAAGAGAGACCTGATTTCAACAAAGAATGATGACAACAATGGACAACAGCGACAACAATAAACATTTATAAAAAGGCATACAGATTTTATTTTTTTTAACAAATAGGATGGCTAAAAAAAAAGAAAAGTAACAAAAAACAGCTAGATTCTAAGGCAAATGTAGAAAACTAAAAACAGGAACATGTCTGCATTGGTCCCTGCCAGGAGTCCAACAGATTCTTAAAGCCACTTGGAGAGGTCAAGGTTGAGAACTTCAGATCTTATTGTAAGATATTCCAGGAAACAGGAGCGGAGTAGGAGAAGACCCTTTTGCCTAGTTCAGTCCTCACTGAGGGAACACTGCAGGTAATAATGTCCTGAGAGCGCACGCTGTAGCTGCACTCATGCAGAGACATGTAGGAGGAGATGTATGAAGGCAGCAGACCAAGAAGTGATTTAAAGATGAAAATGTACCAGTGAGAGAGTCTGCGTGAAGTTAATGATGTCCAGTTAACCAGTGAATACAGGGTGCAGTGGTGGGTACGATAATCACAGCCAGTTATGAATCTTAGTGCACCATGATAGACAGCATCCAACATCTGCAAGGTTCTTGCAGGAGCGTTCATATAGATAATGTCACCGTAATCAATGGAGGGAAGGAAAGTCACAGATACAAGGAGTTTCCTAGCATTCAGGGTTAGACAGGATCTGTTTCTGAAAAAGAAACCCAGTTTAACTTTCAGTTTCTTTACCAAGTTTTCCACATGGAGCTTAAAAGAGATGCAAGTTTAAAAAGGGCTGTCTCTCTCATCTGTGTGATGTGTAACACCATCATCATCTTTAATTGGTGTCAGTTTTATTAATGAGGGCTAGCACCATGGTTAGATGCTGAGCTTTGGAACTCATTAGGAGCCTTTTTGTGTGGTGTTTGTGTATTTCCTGTGACAATGCTTCTAATGAAAGTAGAATTGGTAGTTTACAGGAGGTGCTGCTCTCCTTCTCAACAAAAATAATTTTTGCATAGGTGTGGTTTGTGCAGTGCAGCTGTCAGAATTTGTGGTGTGTTAACCACAATAATGTTCAGTATGAACTGTACACTTGTTTCACAGACCTGACTTGGATCCAGTGGAACCTGCTGCCACAAACAGGAACTCTATGATTGCCTTGGGCCATCAAAGCAAACTGGACTTCTGGATTCCATGACAATCCAGGTAATTTCACCCCTTATCAATTTTTACAAACTTTTATCATAAATATGGATCAGAACAGCAATGAGCATTTTTTATGGACACAAGAAGACTAAGTAAGTAAGACTAAGAAGAGCAAGTATTGTTTTAGTTTGGGATAGAAAAAGTGGATAGGTTTCAGGGGTGACCAGACGATTCTGTTAAAGGATCCATTTTCTAACCATGAAGGTGCATAATCCTCTCAAGTTCTCATGCTTGAAGGTAATATCTCATAGGACGTTGATGGTTGGAGACTAGTTGGTCACTCAAAGCTGCGAGAAAATTTCTAGAAAATAGACAAAGTTGAAGTTGCAGTCTCTCTGAACTCTGAGTGTTTGTAACTAAGAGTCCAGTGAGCTTTCTGATCATGTTTTGAACTTTTTTTTGTTACCCACATCAGCAGCCACCCTGACAGTATCATTTAAACTTATGGTGGTTTTTTTTTTTTCTTTCTTTCTGCTTCTCCCTTTTTCTGGGGTGGCCACAGCGAGCAAACTTGAACAAAGACTAGGCAATTGTTTTTATGTCAGATGCCCTTCCTGATGCACCCTCTAATCACTGAGCTCCCACAGCCCTCTGTGTGGAGCTTAACTTGTTCAACTTTGGCTTCCTTAAGGGCCCAGAGTGGTGCAAATAAGGGTGGAGACAGATGTTTCACTTTAATCAATCTCACCCACCTATGTTTGTTTTGGGATTCAAACCTGTGACCTTACGATCACAGGGTCGCCTTCTCTAGCCTCTGTGCCATCACTCTCCATTTAGCAGTACAGTAGTCCCTCGCTACTTTGCGGTTCGTTTATAGCGGTTTTTAAAAATAAGATTGTACAACATGACACACAGTTGGCTGATTGATGGATGAGCCACACGATCAGCATGACATTTTCATTTAAAATAAATTACTTTAAATTATTTAGTACCTGCTGCACATTTGTGCAGCCCAGAGGAGCAGAAAGTTTCCTCCTGCAGCTTTGTGCAGCCCTTACTGCTGCAGTTAAACAGCTGATCAGATGTTCAGCCTGCAGAGTGTGGAGACGGGGGCATGGCCAAGAGCAGATATATATATATATATTCCTACTTCACGGTTTTTCACTTATCGCGGGTCTTTAGGGTACAGATCTCACGTGATAAATGAGGGACTACTGTATACCTTTGAAATAAACATAAGCAGATTTGCAACACCTTTTAAAATTTTAAGTGTCAGCATAGTTTTTAGACCAGTTTTTCTACAGAAGACGGCTTCCAGGTGTCAAATTATGGCTCTACTTGTATAGAAATGTGTTGGAGAAAACCGTGTCAAAAGTGAGAAGGCTCCAAGACATGTTCATGAGAGAAACTTTGTTGAATGCATTTAAAGAACATGTTCAAATGCCAAGTGGAACGACTGCAGGCCTCAGCAACTCGTGCAAGAAAATGAAAAGCCCCTGCAACTGTTTTCAGTCATTTTGGAAACATCCTTGTGGATGTCGTTTGGACTCATCACCAGCACTCACAGCCCAGTGAGACACTGACTTCACACAACAATCTAGCCTGCAAAAAGCTTTATGGGTAATGTTATAGTTAATATATTATTTGTGGTTTATGATTTTAGTGCCCCTGCGATAACATTTTGTATCACTGTGATCTTCTTCTTCTTCTTTTGGCTGCTCCCTGTGTCAGGGGTTGCCACAGCGAATTAAGTCGCACAAAGACTTAGCAGTTATTTTTACGCCGGATGTCCTTCCTGACAGACCACCGAGCTACCACAGCCCTCTGTGTGGAGCAGAGAGCTGCTGTCTAGGACACCCATAGGAGCAGATGGTGGGGGTTAAGGGCCTTGCTCAAGGGCCCAGAGTGGGACGAATGAGGGTGGGGACAGGTGTGGGTGCTTCACCTACCCCACCCACATTTTTTGATGTTGTTGGTACCGGGGCTTGAACCGACTATCTTCCGATCACAGGCCCACCTTCTCTAACCTCTGCGCCACCACTCCTCTAATTTTGTATCACTTTTGTATCACGGTGATATAAGTTATTAACACAGTTGCTGAATTTCTTCACAAATATTAAATTGAAATTCTGCTTTTTCTATTGTCTCCTGACAGATCAGATGCAAACGATCTACATAAAGAAGAAGAAGAAGAAGGTACCAGGAAGGGACGTGAAGGAAAACAATAGAACTAGAGAGAAAATACAAAGAAAAGAAAGAGGAAATTAAAATGAACGACTTCACAACAGTGGATGCAATGCATGGCAGAGTGAGAGGGTTTAAGTTTGAGACTTCGCTGTGTTTGAGATGCTACAAATATAAAAATAAGTGACTTTTTATGAGATTAAGACGTTGAGGTGACTTTTGCACTCACATAATTTAAGTGCCTTGTAAAATCCAACAATGTTCAGTCAGGTCATCTGGACGGTTTCTTTTTTGTGCTGAGATGTTTCGCCATCCATCTGAATATATATATATTTATAGGCTTTATATATTCTCTGTTAACTGTCATTAAAACAAGACTTACCATTATGATGCTGCAAATTATAATGTGAAATATATGTTTTATAACAGGAAAATGCCACATGTTGTAAGTCCATTGTAGACAAGTGACGGTCATTATTGTACAATGCATGAAGCTGTGTAATGAGATCATGTGTATGAGAACTGCATGAGACAAACTGTGCACAGCTCTGGTGTGTGTGTTTCTCATATATCAGAGATATACGAGCTGCAGAAGATGTCAAACAGAACATGAAGCTATACATCAAGCTGCTGCCCTGTCTGACATAGCATTTGAATATTTTAACATTAAAGATATAATTTCTTTATTTGTAATTGTTTTAGTTTTCTACATGTAAACCCTAAAACTGTAAACCTGTGTGTCCCATTGGAACAAAAAAGGGAAAGTTTTAAAGTTATTTTATCACAAGTTTGTCTAATAAACCTGAAATTAGGTTCTTGGACATGTTGGCCAATGTGAACAGCATTGAATGACAAGTGTACCATAAACACAAATCCAACATGAATTGAAATGTCCTTTTTTTGTTGCATCCTCCCTTAACAAGACGCTGATGGATGTGCTGTGCTTCTGTCCAAACATTCAGCAGGAGTTTCCAGGACCCTGAAATGTGATACCTTGGGTTCTTGACTGAGGAAGAAAATATGCAGTGATGTGGGAGTGAAAGCACCGATTGATGTTTTTATCAGCTTTATAGTCCAAGAAATGAAGAATTGAACTTTTAGCTGCAAAATACACAAAGTTTAGTTGAGTTTGTTACTGCGAGTTTTCATGAGCAAATACTGACCTTTTCAACCGGCTATAGCTTAAAGTTTACCAGAGATTTATATGTTCAGTGACATGCAAAAAATATTTAATTAAATTAGCCAGAAAATGTTTACATGTTAAAGTCTATAAGGACATTCACAACACACTAAATATACTGAGAATGTACAGATTTAAATATACACTGTGTCACTTTGAAAGTCAATTCTCAGTGTTTAACTTCAAAGGAAATGGGTGAAATAACATGCAAAATTTTAGAAACGTAAGAACTTTTATGTTTTTTAAATTTATCTTCATTAGGTCAGACTGTGCAGCCCCTATCTGTAAAATACAAAAACAGCAAAAAAAAAAAAAAAGATAATAAAAATTAAATAGCATGCTCATCAAATAAATTGTAATGCAACAAAATAACAGAAAAAATTGTGCACTTTGTGACATGGTTTAAGCAAGAGCACTGATTGTGACTTTTAACCATAAATGCCGGGACCCCTGCAGGAAAGGACATTTGAGGATCCACAAATCCTCCTCCACATAACCCTTAGCACTGGCTCCCCTCAGGGCTGTGTGTTGAGCCCTCTCCTGTTCACTCTGCTCACACATGATTGTTCTTTTACCCATCCAGGCTGTCACATTGTAAAGTTTGCAGATGATACAGCGGTGGTGGAATGCATCACAAACAATGATGAGCCCAGCTACAGGCAGCAGGTGGAACATCAGGAGAGCTGGTGCAGGAAGAACAACCTTCACATCAATGTGAAGAAGACGAAGGAGATGATTGTGGACTTCAGGCGGAACAAACACACCTACACCCCACCCCTGAACATAGGAGGATCTGTGACAGAAGTGGTCTCCAGCCACAAGTACTTGGGTGTGCACCTGAATGACAACCTCAGCTGGAGCAACAACACCACCAGCCTGCTCAAGAAAGCTCATCAGAGACTATCGTATTTTCTGGTGTATAAGTCATTTTTTTGCATAGATTTGTCAGTCCTGTGATTTATACACCGAAGCGACTTATATGCGTTTTTTTTTTTTCAATATTCATAATGCAATTTTTGACTGACGCTTTAAATTTCTAAGAACTGCAACAGCGAGTCCTCCCGTGCATGCTCACGTCACTGCTGGTGCAGGCAGAGGAATGCTGGAGAGCTAGCAGCTCCAGCCACGATGGATGGATGGATGGATGGATGGATGGCGCCGCTCCATCCAGGCTAAATGAAGCTGTTTTGCCCATCAAATAAATGCATAATAAACGCAACGTTTCAGCGGTGGTGCATAATAAATATGACTTATACGCTGAAGCGACTTAGTTTTTTTCCTCTTCATGATGCTTTTTTTGACTGAAGCAACTTATACACCAGAAAATACGATACTTCCTCAGGCGGCTGATACGAGCTGGTCTGGGAAACTCAGTCCTCACTTCCTTCTATAGGTGTGCAGTGGAGAGCATCCTGTGCAGAAAGAAAAGCTTTGCAGAGAGTGGTGAAGGCTGCACAGAAGTCTGTTGGAGTCAGCCTCCCCACCATCACAGACATTTACACCTCCAGATGCAGGAAGAGGGCCACCTGCATCATGAAGGACCTCACTCACCCAGCACACACACTTTTTGCCCCACTCCCCTCAGGAAGGAGGTTAAGGAGCATTAAGTGTAGAACCACTAGACCGAGGAACAGCTTCTAACCTGAGGCTGTTAGACTCATGAATCTCTAACCAGAATAATCACTGTGAAAATCACATCATGTTGCTGCTGATCTGTTTCATGTTGCTGCTGATCTGTTTCAATGTTGATGTGTTCATGCGTGCACATCCGCTCACACAGACTCATGTTCATGTTTGTGCTGATGCTCAATGTTTTATGTTGAGTGCTTAGTGTATATTTAGTTGATGTTTTTCTTAGTTCATATCTTAGATGTTATTACTGTTTTTTCTTATACATTTTATTGTTGGATGTAACTGGGACCCTGTGTACATAATTTCGCTCCACCACATGTACCACATGAGGTGCGAATGACAATAAAGAATCTCTGACTCTTCACTCTGACTCCTCACATAACCAAATAATACACATGTAAATGCTGCCATCTAGTGTTCAGCAAAATGTTTGCACCAACAAAGTAGAAGCGTGACTCACTGAAGTCACACAGTTAATACCTGTGGTTCGGTTGCCCTCAGGCCCAGGGCTCCCTTGTAAAATATATCTGGTGATCTCAGTGGGTTTTGCCTTGTTAAATAAAGTTAATAAAAATAAAATAAAGCAGCCTTTGCTCAACTTCTAGTCAGGGCTGCGAAAACATCAGAAGCCATTGCCATTTTTCTTGATCGGACTGTGCACAGAACAGCCTGCACAGGCCAAACACGCTGTAAAGACTTTTGTAAAGACTTTGATGCCCTCTGCTACAAGGTGCTTGTGTGAAAGTGGATTCTGACAAATATGGAAATAAAATACAGAGCAAGACTTTGTTGAGAATGATTTAAAACACATAATGTCTCAAACATAACAGAGCTGTGTGCATCCTTCCAAGCACACTCTCTTCATTAAAACTGTGGTGAGTTTAATTACAGTTTGTTCAATAACTGTTATCATATAAATGTTTTGCGACATATACACAGGCTATATGTTTAGATAATTCAGTCTATAAACATGTTGCTTATTAATGCTGACATTTATTAATAAATATAATTTTGTGCGAAAAAAATAACGGTTGTTAAATATTAAGATTTTTTTTTTATGTGCAGTGTTTACGAACACATTTTAAAGGGTATTGGCTAGAGGTCAGATGTCTGAAGGGGTACACATCTGAACAAAGTTTGGGAACCACTGGTTTAGCATATATTTTAGTAGATCCTTATATACTATTTCTTTTTATACTTTATATTTTTGCTATTTTGGGGTGTAACTGGGACCCCGAGTACACAATTTTGTTCCACCTCACGTACCACATGTGATGTGAATGACAATAAAGTCACTTGAACTGAACTTGATTTCTTCTACATGCCTTAAAAAAAAAGACAAAATAAACAGATTGTGTTTTTACTATCAAAAATGTAAAATTTGACATTTTTAATACATTTAACAGGTTTTGACTTCATATTTGACCAGAAGGAAACTACTGAAGTGTAATTAAAAATTGGAAGATGGTTTATTATATGTTACAACAGCTTTCCACAATAAATGTGTCGCGCGCTTAAACGTTAAAAACTGACGCTCGAGACAAACTTCCTCCGGACGTTTACCGTCTCCATGGTTACGGCGTAACGCTGTTGGTGCCGCACGCTGCACACATCAGCAGAAAAATAGAAAACCGCGTTCAAAATGAGCGATTCTGACAAGCGCAAGGTGACAAAGAGAAAGGATCACACGGAGATGCAGGACAGGCTTCATGACCTGAACTTAAACGGTGAGTAGAGTTGGCTATAAATAAATAAATAAATAAATAAATAAATAAATAAATAAATAAATAAAGCTAAGCTAATGCTAGGGAACACGCTATGTCCGTCAGTGTTTGCTGCAGATCCAGTTGACACGGAGTCATCGGAGGTGGACCAGGACAGAGCCACACTCTGGACCAATGTGTTCAACCAAAGAAGACTTG
>NC_056498.1:84533768-84534219 GCF_014905685.2 Nematolebias whitei
GCCCGCCCCCAACCCCCCCGCCCCCCTACCACCCTCCGCCCCCCCTCATTCGTCCCACTCTGGTCCCTTGAACAAGGTTCTTAACCCCCACCATCTGCTCCTCCAGCTGTCCTAGAGAGCAGCTCTCTGCTCCACACAGAGGGCTGTGGTAGCTCAGTGTCTGTGGTTGCGTCAGGAAGGGCATCCAGCGTAAAAACAACTGCCAAATCTTCGTGCGACTTAGTTCGCTGTGGCGACCCCTAACGCAGGGAGCAGCCGAAAGAAGAACAAAAATTACATATATTTGTATGTATATATATATATATATATATATACACATAAATAAATATATGCATATATGTATAAATATATATATTTTTATCTTCTTTCGGCTGCTCCCTTCTTCAGGGGGTGCCACAGCGATTTAAGTCGCACGAAGATTGTCCGATGCCCTTCCTGCCGCAAACCACAG
>NC_056498.1:84534319-84534623 GCF_014905685.2 Nematolebias whitei
AGGGGGTGCCACAGCGATTTAAGTCGCACGAAGATTGTCCGATGCCCTTCCTGCCGCAAACCACAGACACTGTGCTACCACAGCCCTCTGTGTGGAGCAAAGAGCTGCTATGTAGGACACCCGGAGGAGCAGATGGTGGGGGTTAATGGCCTTGCTCAAAGGCCCAGAGTGGGGCGAATGAGGGTGGGGGCAGGTGTGGGTGCCACAAAAAATCCCACCCACATTCATGATGTTGTCGGTACCGGGGCTTGAAATATAATATAATATAATATAATATAATATAATATAATATAATATAATATAA
>NC_056498.1:84534723-84537370 GCF_014905685.2 Nematolebias whitei
TATATTTATATATATATATATATATATATGCCACGTCTGCTAATTTTCACACTTGTTTGAGATAAGCTGGTAATGATACCTAATGTGATATACTGTATTAGAATACAAAAACCTAAACAGCTCTATGTTTTGATGCCAGTAAACATATTTATAATGGTCAAAATGTTTACGTGTCAATTTTTTATGAGCACATCTCATTCCCCTTCATTTGAAAATGTACCCTATAAAAAATCTTGTTTTTATAGGCTTTGGCTTTTCCGATTTTAAAATCAAACAAAAATATATATAGTGGCTCCCGTCACACATTGCAGGAATACTTTGTCCTGCAATGTGTGACTGGAACCACTTTGATGGACTTTGTTGCGTAAAATGTGTGGATTATTCCTTTAAAGTCACTTTTAGCAAATCAGTTTTTTTTTAACATGTCAGTTAATTTAACCTGATCTCTTTGTGTAAACACTTATATTGAATAAAGGAGTGAAGTGGTATTTAATGCACCCCACCCTCCTTTCCTCATTCCTGCTAACCCTGGATGTCAGCTTTGTTTTACCTCCTGGAGCTTTTCTTCTTACGGAGTTTAAGCCCGAGGCGTCAGAGGAAAGCACCAGGGTGATCCACTCACTCCACTTGTACCTGAGACCTGTGACCCTGTTTCTATCTCAGCCTGGAATGTGACACGAATATGATGGGAACGGGCTGAGGGATTGTTTTCAGACAGAAAACAGACTTTGGGATGAGTCGGGGACAGGTTGGGGGAGGAGGACTGCTCCTAATGATATGTTGTCGGGTTTAGTCGAGCACACGGGCTGGAAATAGGCTGAGTCAGCCTGTGCAGACAATTACAGGATAGAATATCTATTTGTGTTGTTCGCAAAGGATGAGGACAACAAGCTGAGAGCAACACCTGCACAGCTGACAGTGATTAAGTGTCGAGGACTGAAGGGACACACGAGGGTTGGATCACAATAGCAAGAAGTCAGATTACACAGCTGAGTTGACCAAATGACTTCAGTGTGTAATTAAAGTCAACCTGCTCTCCTTATTGTCTGCTGGTGCTCCACAAGAACAGGCACACACAGAAAACTTTAAGAAGGAAAATTCTCCAAGTGACAGGTAAAAGATTAAAAACCTAGCATCTCCTAAGAAACAAATCTTGCTCAGCACCTTTCATGCCAGATATTTAAGCTATGATCATTTTGTAATGAAATATGATGGGATTTTAGCTGTTTTGGTAAAATCTTTAAGATAACATGATGAAGATTGAAGATGATTGAAGATCACATATCATGAAATGTTGGGGGCAAGGTCAGATTTTCCAAAAATATTTCTGAGTCTGAGATTTATGGACACCCAAAATAACATTATTGCTTTTATTATTATTAACATTATTTATTACAAAAATGTTATTTTACTTATTTCCAATGAGGTGAAAACTGACCACTGGAAAGAGTTCATTTTTTGATGAAAGAACAAGTTCCATTCATCCATCCATTCATCCATCCATTCATCCATCCATCCATCCACTTTACCTGCTTCTTCATTTTTGGGTTGTGGGGGTCACTGGTGCCCATATCCAGCTATCAATCTGCAAGAGGTGGGGGACACCTGGACAGGTCTCCAGTCCATCACAGAGACACATAGAGACAAACGAGACAAACAACCATTCACTCTCTCACTCTCACCTAGGGACAATTTAGAGTTACCAATCAGTCTAACATGCATGTTTTTGGTCTGTGAGAGGAAACTGGAGTACCTGGAGAAAACCCACGCATGCACGGAGAGAACATGCAAACTCCACCCAGAAAGGCCTCCAGACTGGGATTTGAACCGGGGTAACCTGCTCGCTGAGAGTCAGCAGCTCTACCAACTGTGCCACCGTGCTGCTCTGAAAGAACAAGTTGACTAACAAATTAATTTCAGTTCAGTTTATTTATTTAGCACCAAGTCATAACAGAAGTCATCTCAGGGCACCGAACAGAAACATTCTTATAAAAATTTGATTAGTATCATCTTTTCATCTTCATCTTCATCTTAGTATCATCTTCATTAATCCGCACAAAGCAACTGGCACAGACAACATCCCCGGAAAAGTGTTGAAGGAATGTGCTGATCAGCTCTGTGAGGTGCTGGCAGACATCTTTAACACCTCACTTACCCTGGAGACAGTTCCCACCTGCCTGAAGACTGCCACCATCATCCCAGTCCCAAAAAGCTCTACAGTGACTGGTCTGAATGACTATCGGCCAGTGGCCCTCATCCCGATAGTTGCTAAATGCTTCGAAAAACTGGTCATGACTCACATCAAAACAACCATCAACATCAACGAGGACCCTCATCAGTATGCATACCGTGAGAACCAATCAACAGAGGATGCAATCTCCTCTGTGGTCCACACTGCGCTCAACCACCTGGAGCAGAAAAACTCTTACGTCCGTATGCTCTTTGTGGACTTCACATCCGCCTTCAACACCATGATCCCCCAAACCCTGATGGACAAACTATCCACACTAGGACTAAGCCCCTCCATCTGCAACTGGGTACTAGACTTTTTAACAAACAGACCACAGTTAGTGAGGATCCACAACCTCTCCTCCTCCACCATAACCCTCAGCACTGGCTCTCCTCAGGGATGTGTGTTGAGCCCCCT
>NC_056498.1:84537470-84539129 GCF_014905685.2 Nematolebias whitei
GCAGACGAAAAAGGGGGGACCAGAGCCCAAGACCCCAGGAGGGACCCCGACCGCGGAGCCCCCAGAGCCACCCACACAGGGCGAACCACTCACCCACCCCCCAGAACGGACCACAGGGGAGAACCGGAAGATCCCCACCAGCAACCACATACAGTGAACCCCCGGGGCCAACAACGACAAACTCATAGGCCTCCATTTGTTTTTAAACGGTCATTGCAGCACAAACTACAAGTGGATATGAAATGGTTATCTAATTTGACTCAAAAGTAAAGCCTATTTTCCCATGAACCAAATAACTGTCAAGTATAACAAAAAGCGAAAAAAAAGGTCAAGATATTAGTCGCGATCCAAATAACAAGCAATGCTGCAACACATTTGTATAAAGCAGTGTCATCACTAATCTTAGTGTACTGAGCTGACATAGCAGAAGAAGCTGCAACTACTAATCTATAACCTGGGATAAAATATGCAAATCTGCCTCCAGACTTTGTGAAAAATATTTTGTTGTTTGATATCATTTACATCCATAAAGAGATTTTGCTGCATGGACCTCAAGATGAAGGTGAAAATACAGAATCACTACAGTAGAATACAACCTGCGTCTCTTGTACAAAAAACAAGGATTTTTACAAACGGCTATAACTCAGAAATTCAGTTAAGTCATTTAGTAAAACTATAGTATGTATGGACTTAAAATGTGTAAAAGGTTTCAAGCAAATTAGGCAGAGACGTACCCACACACAAAATCATTAGACACTTCTAACCTACAAAGCTCTCAACAACCTAGCTCCATCTTATATTACAGATCTTATTGTTCCATATTTTCACAAAAGAGCACTTCACTCTCAGACTGCAGGTTTACTTGTGGTTTCTAGAGTTTCCAAAAGCAGAATGGGAGGAAGATCTTTCAGTTATCAGGCTCCTCTCTTGTGGAACCAACTTCCAGTTTCTGTCCGTGAGGCTGACACAATGTCCAGTTTTAAGACTGGACGTAAGACTTTCCTTTGTGAAAAATCCTATGGTTAGGGTCGGCTTGGGTTTCCTGAGCTGTCCCTTAGTTACACTGCTATAGGCTTAGACTGCTGGAGGACAAATTGACCACATTTCATCAAATGAAAAGTTACAAATGAATACAAATAAATAGTTTGTATTTGTAATTATTTTTATCCTCACGTGTTTTGTTTTTTATCTTTCCTCCTAGAGGAAAGACACTCCTGTTTGCCTCTATTCTGAACCTGCCATTGTGTATCTGTTCCTCTCTAACCCAGCTGCTTGAAGCAGATGGCTGCTTGTCCTGAGCCTGGTTCTGCTGGAGGTTTCTTCCTGTTATGATGGAGTTTTTCCTTTCCACTGTCTCCTTTGTGCTTACTCAGGATGGGAGACCAACAAAATGAAGACTCAACACAATCTGCTGGCTACCCTTCTTTAGACAAAAGTCAGAGTCAGTCAGAGTTTCTTTATTGTCATTCGCACCTCATGTGGTACATGTGGTGGAGCGAAATTATGTACACGGGGTCCCAGTTACATCCAACAATAAAATGTATAAGAAAAACAGTAATAACATCTAAGATATGAACTAAGAAAAACATCAACTAAATATACACTAAGCACTCATAACATAAAACATTGAACATCAGCACAAACATGAACATGAGTCTG
>NC_056498.1:84539229-84542372 GCF_014905685.2 Nematolebias whitei
AAAAAAAAAAAATCTTCTGTGGAAGCATAATGTCAAGACCAGACTGGCACTAGAGTTTTGCTTCCACAGAGACACTGGGCAAATTGTGAAACTGTGGGGATTTAAGAAGGTTTTCTGCACCATTTCTGATCAAGGAGAACTACAATACAACAAGCTTGTCATGTAAATATTTTATTTTAAGCTTGTCCTGATCACCTTTTTTTTTTAACACGGTTATGTTAACTTATGGGCAGCATGGTGGCGCAACTGGTAGAGCTGCTGCCTCTCAGCGAGCAGGTCCCCAGTTTAAAGCCCGGTCTGGGGACCTTTCTGGGTGAAGTTTGTATGCTCTCTCCGTGCTTGCGTGGGGTTTCTCTGGGTACTCCGGTTTCCTCCCACAGACCAAAAACATGCATGTTAGACTGATTGGTAACTCTAAATTGTCCCTAGGTGTGAGTGAGAGAGTGAATGGTTGTTTGTCTCTATGTGTCTCTGTGATGGACTTGCGACCCATCCAGGGTGTACCCACCGCCCCTCGCACAGTGACTGCTGGACATGGGCACTGGCGATCCTCGTGACCGAAAATGGAAGAAGCAGGTAGGAGATAATGGATGGATGTTAACTTATTGTGTGAATAAAGTTTTGCTCAAAATCACAATCTTCTTCTTTCAGCTTTTCCCTCTTCAGGGGTCACCACAGCAAAACATCCTCCTCCATCTCACTCTGTCCTCACTCCAACTGCCTCCATGTCCTTTCTAACTGCATCCATACAGGTATATCTCCTCTTTGGCCTTCATTGTATTTTTCCTGGCAGCTGCATTTCTAACATCCTTCTACCAGTATACCCACTGTCTCTCCTCTGGACATGTCCAAACCACTGCCCCTCCTCTGGACATGTCCTAACTATCTCAGTCTGGCCTCTCGAACTTTAACTCCCAGTTGTTCAACCTCTGCTGTACATTTGATGATCTCATTATTAATCTTATCCATCCTTGTCACTCCTAAGGAGAACCTCAACATCTTCATTTCTGCCACTTCCAGTTCTGTCTCTTGTCTTTTGTCCATGTCTCTGTCTCCAGACTATAATTTCAATTCAATTCAGTTTATTTATATAGTGCCAAATCACAACAAAGTTGTCTCACGGCACTTTACAGGAACATTCACATACATAAAAGCCAATTAGTAAAGTTCGCTATCTAATGAATCCAGCAGACAAGTTGAATCTTGGCTTCGTTGCAGTCTCCCATCCTGAGCAAGCACAGTGGCAACAGTGGAAAGGAAAAACCATAGGCGTCGCAACCATTATATGTGAAGGGACAAGTCCCCCCCACATTAAAAAAATTTTCATTTGGACCCCCCCACACTTTTACTATAAAACATTAGTTCAGGCGGTGCAGTTTCTCTTTCTTCGTGAACAAATCCATTCCACTTGATTAATAGGAGAATACTCAAGCCACTAAAACTCCACTCCAGGTTTTCCTGGTTACCTCCAACTCTCCACCGTCCCTTCCTGCCTCTTGCCTTGGCAGAAAACGCGCACAGGTGGAGGAGGTGGAGATACCCGTGTTACTTGCTCGCCAGTTTAGCAGCTTAGTGTGGGCAGTGGTTGACCAGGGGGTTGATCATAAACATATATTCATTTTAGGAGGATGTTTGAGAGGAGCTACGTCTGTAGCATGTTAGCTGAGCAGTAACTGTGACGCTGTAAGACGCTGCAGGTGTAAGAGACGCTGTGTGTTCAGGTGCATTAAAGTTGAAATGTCTTTAAAAGCCCACACCTTATTGTCCTCAAGCTCCGTGAGAAAAACATAATTTAGATGAGTAGTGTTGAACACAAGTAAAGAAAGTCCAGTGGTGATGTTTTTTATTTCTCTATAAAGACAAATAGTGCTGACCTGACGCTCTGTATTAAAGTGTATTAAAGTTAAATTGTCTTTAAAACCCATAGATGAATTTACACAAACTTGGTGAGAAACATGTTTTAAATGTGTGGAATTAAAAGAAATCTAGGTGAAATGTTGCTTTTTTGTTCATTAGTGAACACCTTTTTTTACGTGCGCACACACGTGCACGCGCGCACACGCGCACACACACCTACATACATCATTGTGTCCCCCCCACATTATGGATGCTTCTGACACCCTTGGGAAAAATTCCCTTTTTTTTTTTTTTTTTTTTCTCTCGATGGCTTCCCTTCTCCCCTTACAGCCATCCTCTCCACACCATTATTATAAAATATTTATTATAGTGACATTCTAGTGTAGGTTTTTTTTTTTTTTTTTTTTTTTTAATAGGATAGAAAGAAAGAAAAAAGTAAGACTCCAAAATATAAGAAATATATACAAATAGAGCACACGTCAAAACACCCGGCCACTGTCTGTTCACCTGCAAAGAACATGACAAAACACAGCAACAAAATACATATGTATAAAGAACTTAAAATATTCATGGCTTTGCAGTAAGTTTCCATAAATATATATACCCATACCTACGCCTATATACATACATACATACATACATACACATGAATATACACTCACATACATATCTATATATCTACATATAAAGCCTACATAAACATCCCTGCTTCTATTTGTGTGTGGTTGTGAGCATGCATAAGTGTATAAGGCTTCTCTAATAGAACATTTATTAGTAACTGTGAAGCAGCAGAGACCCGACCCCCAAGACCAGAGGCAGACGAAAAAGGGGGGACCAGAGCCCAAGACCCCAGGAGGGACCCTGACCGCGGAGCCCCCAGAGCCACCCACACAGGGCGAACCACTCACCCACCCCCCAGAAGGGACCACAGGGGAGAACCGGAAGATCCCCACCAGCAACCACATACAGTGACCCCCCGGGGCCAACAGCGACAAACTCATAGGCCTCCGTCGGCACCCGCCGCACCGATGTAGGTCCAGGTCCAGGCATCGAGGCCCGGGCACCGAGGACTCACACCACCCAGGCCAAGGCCTGACAGGGCCAGAGGACCCGAGCCCCACCAGGCAGACACCAGGCCGAGCCGACACACGCCCAAGCGCCCAGCCCCCGATACCAAGGGCCCCAAGCGCGCCGGCAGGCAAGGGCACACCCCACCAGGGGGCCGCGCGATAGGGGCGCGATGCCAAGCACCCCCAGTTGTATCAAAGAGGGGGCAGTCCGAGTCT
>NC_056498.1:84542472-84546374 GCF_014905685.2 Nematolebias whitei
AGGGATGAAGATGTTCACATCCTGGACAGAGAGGAACGATGGTTTGACAGAGGAGTAAAGGAGGCCATCTTTGTGAAAAGAAATCGTCCATCATTAAACAGGGGTGGAGGCCTACGGGTTCAACTGTCCCCCTCTTACAATGCTGTGATTGCTAGTATCACTCAGCCCTCTGTGAATAGTAAACAGCCATCAGTGTGCTAACGATCCATTGTTAGGCTGATGGTCCTTCTTGAGCATGTGATCAGCTGGTTTTGGTTGTCAGCAGCAAAACTGGTTGATCCACTCTGAGAAGGTGCTATTTAAGAGACTGAGCTGAATACAGCACCTCAGACTGAGGAAGTCTCTTGGACGAGAGACGAAACGTTTCTACATTTTTTGTTGTTTTGCATTGTTTTTTTTTTTTTGTTTTTTTTATGTCCAGAGGACCAGATTTAACTTTTTTAGATTTTTCTACCTGGATTATTGAGCATGCATCAGGACATCATCTGACTGGTTTAGATCCCTGGACACCTCCATCTCTAAATTTCTCTGGAAAGATAAACCCCCATGTATTAAACTAAAAACACTACGGAAGACCAAAGATAAAGGAGGACTAGAGCTACCCAATTTCTATTATTACTTTCTAGCCAACAGGCTAGAATACATAAGATGGATAAAACACACACCCCTTGATGAACCCTGGCTAGACGTAGACCAGACACTTTGCAATAATATAATGATCTCGGATCTTACATTCATTAGCTCAAACATAAAACGACATGGATGCTTTAAAAGCATTAATATCAGCTTCTCTCTGACAGCTTTGTGGGAGTTTCTTAAAATGACAAAATCTTCACTAATTCCATGCAGACGTACACCCATCTGGAACAACCCTGACATCCTACAACAGAATAATATGATAAACTTCCCAGGTTGGAGGTGTAAATGAATCAAATATTTGGAACATATATATGAGGAAGCAGACTATATTCCATTTAACAGATTAATAACACAATATGGGATTGAAGTAGGGGAACACCACCTCAACTTAAACAGATATCATTCATGTGTTTTGAACTGTTTAAAATAAGATACATTTATTCCCTTGGGAACAAACAGACTTTATTTTTACAGGGGTTCAACTCAGCTTTGTCACTGTGTTAACCACTTCCAATATGAACTCATTTCCCATGAAACGGACAGATGGTCTTAATGAGAGCTTGTGGTTCCACGACCTTGAAGTGAAACATCTGCTGAGATGAACTTTTATCAACAAAAAAAGGAGTATTACTCCCAGGATGGTTTCCCATGCAGATTAACACATGAAACGAGCCTTTGTTTTAAATTACATTTTGTTTCGGGAAGCACAGTGGCGCAACTAGTACCTGTAGAGCTGCTGCCTCTCAATGAGCAGGTCCTTGGTTCAAACCCCGGTCCAGGGGCCATTCTGGGTGGAGTTTGCATGTTCTCTCTGTGCATGCGTGGGTTTTCTCCAGGTGCTCTGGTTTCCTCCCACAGTCCAAAAACATGCATGTTAGGCTGATTGGTAACTCTAAATTGTCCCTTGGTGTGAGTAGAGAGTGAATGGTTGTTTGTCTCGTTTGTCTCTATGTGTCCCTGTGATGGACTTGCAACCCGTCCAGGGTGTATCCCGCCCCTCGCACAGTGATTGCTGGACATGGGCACCAGCGACCCCCGTGACCCAAAATGGAATAAGCAGGTAAAGATAATGGATGGATGGATACTTTGTTTCAGGAGATGAACAGCGACATCTTTTAGATGAACATTGCATGTTGTTTCAAAAGCTTCAGAACTGAATGTTTGTTATTGAAAATGTCTGTTTAAGTAACCTCTCTTTAAGATAATCATGTTTTATTTTTCCCCTTTTAAAAGAAGTGTGACGTTTTAAAGGCAGACTGAGAAAATGGACTGTGATTTTATTAACACAACAAAGAGGTAGGACCACCCCCTGTTCTGAGGTGTGGACCAAAGTCAGTCTGTAACACACAGACAGTTAAGTTTCACTTCTACAGCACTTCTACACCACTTCATCCACTTCTTTGCTCCTTCTACACAACCCACTTCAACTTCCTCCTAGTGAGATGTCCTGGGAAGAAGCTTTTTTGCAAACGTCTCAGGATGAGAGAACCTGGCATTAACATGAGATTTAGAACCAGAACATCACACCACAGAGTGGTAAATCCCAGCTGACTTCAAAGAGCCAGTGGCAGGACCGTCGTCCCTCCAACCGATGATAGGTGACCTTTGAGGATAAATCCTCCTCTTAGTCACCGGCGCGTCTCAGGCCACGCTGGTATCATTATAAGCAGTTGTGGACATTCTGACAGCTCATTCTGGGGAGAGAGACCCTCCAACGCATTTTCTGGTGATCATACATTCACAATGATATTAATTTAGATACACCACAGTTAATTTAGACACAATTTTAACTACACCACAAACAAAACTAGTCCAAAATTCTGCCTTTAAATAAAAGTTACACTGACTTAATAATCAAGTAGATCTTTGATACAAAGCTATTTTATTATTAATTTGTGTATTCATTTTTATGCATAATCTTCATCAGATATATCACAGATGATTATTTTTGTAATAAAATACATAAAATCCAATAAATTTGTGATTATTTTGGCATACCTGTGTGTATTAACTGATTTTGAATGCCCTTTAAACGCGAGAAAATAACTCTTTAAGCGCACAAACTGAGTCTGATTAATAATTTTCTTGCTTCAGAACCAGAAGCAAGTGGTGCCCCTTCAGAATAAAATTACTAATAAAAATTCAACGATCTGAGAACCGTTTTCCTCTACATTGATAAGAATAAATTTTTAGAATATCAACAAATTAAATCTATAAGAAAAAATAAATTTAACCTTAATAACACTAGAATTGAAATAACAACAAGTGTATTAGAATTCCTAAATCTTAACACTCCCAAATTACTATCTAAGATTTACCGGACACTCATTAAAATAGATGGATCAATATCCCTTCCCATTGTAAAATGAGAGACAGAATTGTCAGTCAACTTTGACCAAAACTTCTGGTCTTAGATATGTCTAAGAACTTTTAAGATGATTAAAGACCCCAATTTACAATTAATACAATACAAAATCCTTCATAGAGTACCCTGACGCATGCTCGTGCTAATGATCCATTGTTAGGCTGATGGTCCTTCTTGAGCATGTGATCAGCTGGTTTTGGTTGTCAGCAGCAAACTGGTTGATCCACTCTGAGAAGGTGCTATTTAAGAGACTGAGCTGAATACAGCACCTCAGACTGAGGAAGTCTCTTGGATGAGAGACGAAACGTTTCTATATGTTTTTGCTTTGTTTTTTTTTTTTGTATTTTTTTTTGAATGTCCAGAGGACCAGATTGAACTTTTTTGGACTTCATAGAGTATACTACACAGGTCAACGGATGTTCAGGATGGGTTTCGCATCATCTAATGTTTGCTCACAGTGTACAGACAATATTCCTGACAATTACATCCACGCATTTTGGTTCTGTCCACCTGTTCAGAGGTTTTGGTGCCGGATATGTGAAGACTTATCAAAGTGTCGGAGAGGTAATATTCCACTCTCTCTGTCAGTTTGCTTATTGGGCCACTTAGATGATGTCACCTTGGAGACAAAGTCAATTCACATGATTTTTACTGCTTTTTGTATAGCAAAAAAACTATATTCATGAATTGGAAAAATAAAAATACTCTTAGTATTAAACAGTATAAAGACCTTTTGTTGGATTACATCAGTCTTGAGATAGCCTGTACCTCCACATCAGAACAATCTTTCTGGGCTTCTTTGATTGGCTCCAACCCGTAGTGGAGATGGGTAAACCCCTTTGATTTTGTCCCGTGGGGCATCGTGGTTGATGTGGGGGGGTATCAGGGCTGGGGGCAT
>NC_056498.1:84546474-84547377 GCF_014905685.2 Nematolebias whitei
TTTTTTTTGAATGTCCAGAGGACCAGATTGAACTTTTTTGGACTTCATAGAGTATACTACACAGGTCAACGGATGTTCAGGATGGGTTTCGCATCATCTAATGTTTGCTCACAGTGTACAGACAATATTCCTGACAATTACATCCACGCATTTTGGTTCTGTCCACCTGTTCAGAGGTTTTGGTGCCGGATATGTGAAGACTTATCAAAGTGTCGGAGAGGTAATATTCCACTCTCTCTGTCAGTTTGCTTATTGGGCCACTTAGATGATGTCACCTTGGAGACAAAGTCAATTCACATGATTTTTACTGCTTTTTGTATAGCAAAAAAACTATATTCATGAATTGGAAAAATAAAAATACTCTTAGTATTAAACAGTATAAAGACCTTTTGTTGGATTACATCAGTCTTGAGATAGCCTGTACCTCCACATCAGAACAATCTTTCTGGGCTTCTTTGATTGGCTCCAACCCGTAGTGGAGATGGGTAAACCCCTTTGATTTTGTCCCGTGGGGCATCGTGGTGGTGGGGGGGGGGTATCAGGGCTGGGGGCATGGGGGTGGGGGGTGGGGTCGTGGGCCCGGGGCAGTGGCGCTCAACTGGGGAGATGGCTTTGGTGGTTCTGGGCGTTGACCTCTGCTGGCTGCATGCAGGCCTCTGGGCGGTCTGTGCCGGCGTGCACAGGTCACTGGCCTGGTGGCCTGGCTGCTCCTGGGTGGGTTTGGGGTGGGCGCGGGTTCGGGGTTCTGGGGGAGTTTCGCTCCCGGGCTGGGGTCCCGCGTGATACGGGGGTCTCGGGTCTTGGCGGGTATGTTGTCGGGGTCTTGGGCATGCGCTAACACCCAGCCCTGACCTGGGGGCCCTTGGTGCACTGGTGGGCTTTGGGGCCTCTACCATGGGGGGG
>NC_056498.1:84547477-84555663 GCF_014905685.2 Nematolebias whitei
TGGGGTTCTGGGCTGTGGGGGGCTGTGGGTGGGGGGGCTTTTGCTCAGGTGGCTCTGCACTGCTGGCCCGGAGGTGTCTGGGCATGTTGGGCGTGTGCCCTCCCTTGCATGGGGTGCTCTCATTGTGGGTGTTGCTGTAATGGACTGGTCGGTCCTTTTGTGGGGGTGGGGGTGCGCTCTCGGTCATCGTGGTGCGCTGTCTGTGGCTGTTCGGGCACTCCTGGCTGATTGTCGCTGCTGGAGTTTGGTGGATTCTTTGGTTGGGGGGCTGGGTTTTGAGCTGGGGATCGGGTTAGGGGTCTGGACGATCTCTGGGGGGTTGGGTCGCTGGCCCGGGCTCTGGTTGGTCCTCAGGGCTATGTGCCGGTCCGTGGCCTGGGTCCCTGGTGGCTGCCTGGTTGGGGTCTGGGCTGTGGGTGGGTATTGGGCCTTTGGGGGCGACTGGGGGTGGGGCTGTTGCTCTGGTTCTCCCTGGATTGTTTGGATCTTTTGATCGGGGTTCCTGGTTGCGATGGCCAGCCCTTTGGCTGGGGTGGCTGCCGGGTTCTGGCAGGGGATCGGCTGTGGTTGTATGTGTGTGGTTGTTGGTAATGTGTGGCGGCGGTCGGGGGCGTGGCTTCACTTCTACGGGGTGCTGACTGGTCAGCCTGATGTGACATTCACGGTGGGGGGTGCTGTGTGTGTGGGGGGGTGCATAGGTGGCATGCCGGGGCCTCTCCGGGACTGTGGTGTGGGGCTTTAATTGGTGAGCTGGGCCGGCCTTCCTCGGCTGCTGCTCCCTGCTGCTCTGGCCCCCGGCCTGGGGCCGGCTTGCGGTCACTGTTGGGTGGGTGGGGCGCATGGACAGCCCGACAGAGGCTCTGTCGGGCTGTCTCTGTGTGCCTGTTTGTCTCAGGTTGGGTTTTAGGTGGTCCCCTCTCTTGGATCAGTTTTGGCCCCCCATTCGTGCTCCCCTCCGGTGGTGGGCCCCCTGGCGCCAGTGCATTGGTGGTTCTTAGCAGCTGGGGCTGGGTGGTGGGGTATGTGTGGGCCTGCCCTGGTGGCTGCCTGTGGGGGCCTGGGTGCCCTGGCTCTGTTGGGCCTCTGTTGGGGGTGGTATGACCTCGGGACTTGGTGTCCATGGCCGGATCCACTCTGGAGGGGCGGGTTGCCGGCGGGGCCTGTTGACTCGTCGCTACAGCCTCCTGAGGTTTCTGCATTGTGGTTGCTGGGGATCGCCCGGGGATTTCCTTTGCTTCTCTCTCTGGGGGGTGCAGGTGTCCCTGTTGGGGGACTCCCGGAGTTCCGGGCTTGGGGGGGCGCTGTGTGTCTGTGGTTCTGGTCTTCCCTGTGTTACCTTCGTGTCCTGTGTGGACGGGTTTATGGGTCCCCACATCCACTATTGAACATTTTTATGGAGAAACCTTATAGTGATAAGCATGCTCACACAGGTGTTTAGATTCAGGTGTTTATCAGATACACACTCAGTTGGGTTGTGGTGGCCATCAAATATATATTGTATTACCATGTACTGTATAAAATACTTTCTAATGATGTTATAAGTATCATTATATATTTTGTTTGTTGTTGTGGTTTCTCGGTTTTGTCGGGTTTTTTTTTCTTTCCGCAGGTCTACAGTCAGACTTCAATGATGTTGATTTGTGTTCTCTTTATCCCTCTCTCTCTCCTCTATTCCTATCTCCTTCTTTACATTTTAACTCTTCTCTCACTTTTCTGCTTTGTTATCTTCTTTGTTTTCCGTCCCCGTGTCCATTACATCTGAAACAAACCCAAAGCATATTCTAATAAAATTTAATTTATATATCAAGTGGAGCATTAAGGCCAGCCATAATGCTCTGCTTGTGAAAGTAAATCTGTTGGGCATCACTTTGACACTCAGACAATAATTCTAAGTGTCACAATGCCGGACAGGACAGGGGTGTGTGTGTGTGTGTGTGTGTGTGTGGGGGGGGGGGGGGGAGTTAAACTTAAAATGGCTTAATGACGTTTTGTTTTAACCAAATGTTGTTAGAAGTATTTTAATATATTTAAAAACAAAATCAGTTTTTGAAAGTGATCTATTTTGTTTTTTCCTGATATCTGAATATTGAGCAGCCTGCAAACTCTGACTTGCTCTGTCATTTTGTCTTTTGCCTGACTTAGAGAAAAGTACCTGAGCTTCCACCAACATTTAGTGACAAACCACACAACACAGTTAAGTTGGACTCGGCACAGCCAGTGCCATCTTTTTGGCAAGGACAAGCTGAGCAGCACAGAGATGCTCTGCCGTCGCTGGTTGGGTAAACAATGAGCAGGACTCCCTCTGTTGATCTAACGTTAAGTGCCTTAATCAGCTTGTGTGTGTGATTCTTCATTATTCTTTTTGACAGGCTGCCTCTGGCACCAAAAGAACGCCGTGTGGCTGAAGCTGAGTGCAAATACTTTAAAAGGTTTGATTTGTCAACTTTGTTGTCACTTTGTCACTTTGATTTTGAATTAATATAGACTCACATCTTTACAGATAAAATACATTTGTTTTAATGCTCATGCTTTTCTGTAAATATTAATATAGAATCTGTCACTGACGTCTCATTAGTTTATATTTTGCTCTTTAAATCCACATCAATTTCCCCAAAATGTGATTTTTGACATGCCAAGATGTCTCACATGTTCCCTTAAGTTTACAGTTTTTCTTGTGCGTTTTATTATTAAGTACAACTTTTTGGTGGTGGGATGCATCACAAACAATGATGAGTCCAGCTACAGGCAGGAGATGGAACACCTGGAGAGCTGTTGCAGGAAGAACAACCTCCACATCAATGTGAAGAAGATGAAGGAGATGATTGTGGACTTCAGAAGGAGCAAACACACCTATGCCCCCCCCCCCCCCAAAAAAAAAAAACAAAACAAAAAAAAAAACATAGGAGGATCTGCGGTGGATGTGGTCTCTAGTTACAAGTACTTGGGTGTGCAACTGAATGAAAACCTCATCTGGGGCAACAACACTTCCAGCCTGATCAAGAAAGCTCATCAGAGACTCTACTTCCTCAGGCGGTAGAGACGAGCTGGTCTGGGAAGCTCAGTCCTCACCTCCTTCTACAGGTGTGCAGTGGAGAGCATCCTGTGCTCAAGCATCAACGTGTGACATGGAGGCTGCACAGCTGCAGAAAGAAAAGCTTTGCAGAGAGTGGTGAAGGCTGCACAGAAGTCTGTTGGAGTCAGTCTCCCACCATTACAGACATCTACACCTCCAGATGCAAGAAGAGAGTCACCTGCATCATGAAGAACCCCACTCACCCAGCACACACACTTTTTGCCCGCTCCCCTCAGGAAGGAGGTTAAGGAGCATTAAGTGTAGAACCACTAGACTGAGGAACAGCTTCTACCCTGAAGCTGTTACACTCATGAATCTCTAACCAGAATAATCACTGTGAAAAACCACATCATGTTGCTGCTGATCTCATGCTGCTGATTTATTTGTCTGCTCACACAGACCCATGTTCTGTGTTGCTTGACGTGTAATTTTTAGACTACTAGTGCCTAGTGTATTCTTAGTTTAACATATTTCTTAGTTCATATCTTAGATCTTATTACTGTTTTTCTTTTACATTTTATACTTTTGTTGGATGTAACTGGGACACTGTGTACACAGTTTCGTTCCACCACATGTACCACCTATGATCTGAATGACAATAAAGAAACCTTGACCTTTTTTCATGTTTTTGTGACTTCAGAGAAGAGTTTCCAACCACTGATGGAGCTGATGGGGAAGAGCCCACTCACCACGCTGTGATGGTTCAGACAGACTACAGAGAGAGTGAAGTGCAGACAGACCCATACAGCCCCGAGTATGTGCTGAAACCTGGCACGTATCCCACTGAGCTCCTGCAACTGCGACCATTAACTTGGGGTACCAGATCTTCATTTCATACACACAAAACAAAATAATTCAACTTTGAAACCATTCAATAATTTCTCCTGGCTTTTTATTGGCATTCAGTGAGTCCATTCGTACATTGCATGCCTTACAATCGGCCGTTTTGCATTGACATTACCTTTCAGGTTGTGGTTTGCCAGCCGGCCCGGCTGAGGTGGAAATGATCAAGCAAGCACGAGCAAAACGAGCTGAAGAGGCCAGACTTCCTCCTCTTAGCGACTTGAGCCAGATCTACAAGAGGCGGCGGATGATGGAGGAGATGGAGGCCAAGAAATGGGTTGCCAGAGAGCAAGAAATCAAAAAGTGAGCAACTCAGTAGGTCCAGAAATACAGCGGAGAATTTGATGCATTTAAAACCGTTCCTTCTGGTGAAAACTCATAATAGGAAAAGTTTTTCAAAACATGAGTTAAATATGTATATTTACTTGAAACACTTTTTTTAATGGGGACACCAAATCTTACCATGTTTAGACATAAATTTTGTCCCATTTGACCATATCAAACTAAACATTGTAGTTGTGAATTGTCATTTTCTACTAAATTAAGTTAAGTTCTACGAGTATGTTTGAATTCATGACTGAATGTCTGTATCTCACAAAATTTTAATGAAACATCACAAACTGACCTGGTCTTTACATTATATACCAGAAACATATCTATCACTATAATAAAAATGAATGTTGAAGGTGAGTTTGTAAAATACTGACTGAATAAGCACACATCAGATCATCCATCTGTTGTCTTCACCCGCTTCTGCAGGGGTCACTGGTGCCCATGTCCGGCTGTCACTGCGAGAGGCGGGGACACCCTGAACAGGTCTCCAGTCCATCACTGGGACACATAGAGACAAACAACCATTCACTCTCTCACTCACACCTAGAGACAATTTAGAGTTACCAACCACACTCATCACCTGTTACTCCCAAGCTCCCTCCTTCTGTGTAAATAAATTTAATTATAAATTGTAGAGAAGTGCAGCAGGACATCAAAGGGTTAATCCTTCACTCAGCTCTGCAGCATGGAGCAGAAATGTACTTCTTGATCAATTACACTGAAACAACGGAACATAGAAGTTCTAAAAGAATTAAAAATAACTTTGAACACTTTTATATTTTGTGATTATGGTGATTTTACAATGTGACATACTTTGAATTTTAAGTTGGAAGACAAAAGTCGATCGGTGCATCTGGACAGCAAAGGATTAACCCTTCATGAAGCTGCTTCAGCAGGAGGAGAAATGTGGGAGTGGCAGAGAGCGCTGGCAGGTGGCAGAGAGCGGAGATCATGACAGGCTGCAGGAGGGAGCTTCTCCCTGCACCTGTGGGCTGCACACAGGTGCCAAATTATTTTAAATAATTTATTTTAAATAAACAATCCATGCCGATCGTGTGGCTCATCCATCAATCAGCCAGTTGTGTGTCATGTCCAGTCTTACTTTGAAAAACCGCGAAAGAGCGAGTCTGCGAAAGTCGAACCGCTAAGTAGCGAAGGAGCACTGTATTTACAGTGAAGATCAGGTCAGTATATACAGGCAGGGTCTGGGGCCTGTGAATGGAGGGAATGGGTTAGTTCCTGAAAGGCAATGTTTAAGCAGCAGACAGTAATATCTGAATCTTGGTTCATTAAGATGGTTTGGTCTAAGGCAGCAGGATGAGAAGGCTGAGTTTTCCAAACGTGAAGGTCCAGGTGAGTAGGAGGCAAGTGGTGGATGATGCAAACACAGTTGGGGAAGGAATGTCGGAGGTGAGTACCATACAGGAGGCTCGTTTGTCAGGTAGGTGATCCAGGAAGGTCGGACTCAGAACAGCAATTCTCTGAAAACACAAAAGTGAAACACAAGGTAAGTACATTAGCACTTAAACACAATAAAAGGCTGGAGGCACATGTACAGGTAGGATGATACTCCAGCAAGGAATGGAGCTCATCTGAAGCCTTAAGGTGCTGAGATGGTGTAGAGGAGAGGCAGCTAACTTGGGACCCGAAAGTCCCAGGTTCAATCCCCAGTCATTGCACATCTCGTGGTGTCTCTGAGCAGCACACCCCATCCCCAAATGCTCCCTGGGAACCTTCAGATGCCCACTGCGCCACCTGGGGGTGGATGGGTTAAATGCAGAGATCCAATTTTGCCATTGTATGGGAACATACAATGATGACAATACAGAACACATTATTATTATTATTATTATTAAGTAGTCCTGGAGCCAATCAGGGGAATGACCTCCAGCTGCAGCTGCTCACTAGCCCCACCCCTACACTTAGGAACCTGGGGGGAAAAAGACTGAAAACCCTACACTCATCTGTTTTTATAATTTAAAATGGACTCCTTTGCATTTCTGTGATGGTCAGGTCACAAGATTCTCGTCTTGCTGCGTTCAAGGACCAGCTGAGGCAAAGAGATGACGCTCAGAAAGCAATCGCAAATGAGAGGCTAAACCGCTTATTCAGAAAGTGCCAAAAAGAGAGAGAGGCCGAGTGTAAAAAAATCAATACTGATCACATCAGAGGTAAGATCACTGTGCTAGTAAGTTGTTTTTATTTGTCAAGAATCTCTAACACGCACACTTTTAACATTTAACTCTCCTGTTTTTCTATTGTCTAGCTCTAAGAGAATTGGAAGTGAGGAGGGCAAATGTGGAGGGAAAACCGAAGCGGCGTGACATTGTCACCGATTTTTGTTCCCTTCAGACCCACAAGAAAGTATTCCCCAGCATCATCGAGAAGAAGTACACATATGAAGGTCTGAATAAAAAGGCTTCTGAGCAAATTAAATGAACTGTTTCCAAAACAGGTTCAGATTATTATCAGGTCATAACTCAGATAGGTTTTAGGTAAAATTCAGTGCAAAAGTTATGAACAAATATTATCTTACCTGTTATAGATTGCACTTCGATTCTTTTCCACTTAAAGAAACTGAGCTTCATTTTGACTGGGTTGATGAGCTAATGGCTAGTCTGGCTGAAACCAAAATGGATTGCTGCCATTTTTAAACATCTTAATTCCCAAAAATATACAGACTCATGCAAGTGTTGTTTTAAAAACCCTTTATTTGCTGTAAATTTCCATCCATCCGTCCATTATCTTTTACACGCTTCTTCCATTTTGGGTCACGGGGGTCGCCGGTGCCCATGTCCAGCAATCACTGTGCGAGGGGCGGGGTACACCCTGGACGGGTCTCCAGTCCATCACAGGGACACATAGAGACAAACGAGACAAACAACCATTCACTCTCTCACTCACACCAAGAGACAATTTAGAGTTACCAATCAGCCTAACATGCATGTTTTTGGTCTGTGGGAGGAAACCGGAGTACCCGGAGAAAACCCACACATGCACGGAGAGAACATGCAAACTCCACCCATTGAACCAGGGACCTGCTCGCTGAGAGGCAGCGGCTCTACCAGTTGCGCCACCGTGCTGCCCATAAATTTCCTTTATATGTTTTTTTAATAAAAAAAAAAATCAAGTTATTTAAAAGCACAAACGGCAGTAGCAGCTAGCCAAAGCACTTGTAGTGAAGCCAGGGGCACTTTCAGCAGGAATACCAAGATATTACAGCTTAAGTAATCATGTTATGCAGAAATAATGACAATGTTAGTTTATTGAACAGCATTTCAATAAGCCTTGTAACATTTTTTAGATTGGAGTCTTTTAAGACGGCAACAGCCCACTTTTGTCTTGGTCTGTTCCGACTAAACAATCAGTCAGTCCAGTCAAAACAAACTCCGTTACTCCAAACAGAGGCCATTCAGAGAGCTATCTACAACAGATATTTATTCATAACCTTTATTTTGCTATCCTGATGCATGCTCAATAATCCAGGTAGAAAAATCCAAAAAAGTTCAATCTGATCCTCTGGACATTCAAAAAAAAAAAAAAAAAAAAAAAACAAAGCAAAAAAATATAGAAACGTTTCGTCTCTCCTCCAAGAGACTTCCTCAGTCTGAGGTGCTGTTTTCAGGTCAGTCTCTTAAATAGCACCTTCTCAGAGTGGATCAACCAGTTTTGCTGCTGACAACCAAAACCAGCTGCTCACATGCTCAAGAAGGACCATCAGCCTAACAATGGATCATTAGCACACTGATGGCTGTTTACTATTCACAGAGGGCTGAGTGATACTAGCAATCACAGCATTGTAAGAGGGGGACAGTTGAACCCGGAGGCCTCCACCCCTGTTTAATGATGGACGATTTCTTTTCACAAAGATGGCCTCCTTTACTCCTCTCTCAAACCATCGTTCCTCTCTGTCCAGGATGTGAACATCTTCATCCCT
>NC_056498.1:84555763-84562550 GCF_014905685.2 Nematolebias whitei
GGTGCTATTTAAGAGACTGAGCTGAAAACAGCACCTCAGACTGAGGAAGTCTCTTGGATGAGAGACGAAACGTTTCTATATTTTTTTGCTTTGTTTTTTTTTTTTTTTTGAATGTCCAGAGGACCAGATTGAACTTTTTTGGACTTTATTTTGCTAGTTTAATTAATGATCTCTTTTTAAAGGGATATTATTGTTCTTAACCTATCCACAGAATCTGACTTTAAAAGACTAACACTTTTTAAAGGGACATTTTAAAAATAAATTTTGTCATTAGAGTTGGAAAGAATGGAAACATCCCTCAAGCCACTGTGGACAAGCCTCATGTCAGATGACATCAAGGCTAGGTGCAAGCCTCGTGTGAACAAAGCTGTGGAGCTACTGAATAATTACAAGGTAAACAAACATGTTCAAGTGTATCACCTAAGTGTTACATACGCAAATATTTTAAATTAATGCTTCAACAGGCTCTGCTGGAGGAGGAGAAGCAGGTCAAGGTAGAAAAGCCCCTGCGGTTCCTTGTCAAAAAGGAGAAGCCTCCTCCACGTCTTGTTACCCCCAGAGTAGAAGCCCCTCCAGAGGTCAGTTAATTGCTCCATGTCATTCATATGCCCCTTTTGCACCGCCCCTAATAAGCCCCAATTCTGGGCAGCCCGCCACAGAAAGAACTATTTTGCATCAGCCCTTTAGCTTGTATTTTTAGCTCAGTTGAGCTGATTCCAGACCAAACATGAATGAAGGACTCTGATTGGTCAGGGGGAGGAGTCACTTGAGCTCAGAAACTTTTCACTGAGCCACCATTTGCAATTTCTCTGGATGCGGAGTAGCAGCTGGATCTATTTTTAAGATTTTATAAACAATAATGACAACGCCGTGTTTAATGCTGAAGTCCAGGCGTTTTTTGTGTTTGGTGATAAACGATAAAATTCGAGCAAGTGGTGTCACCGCGAAGGATCATACGAGCTGTCGAGACGTTGAAGCCCGCGAGGCCGGACCCCGAGCCCCGGCCTCGCCTGCTCACAAAGGCCGGATTCAAGCCCTGGCAGGCGGGAGGACCGGGATGGAGGGACAGGGGGTGGAAACATTTTTCAAAAACATTTTATGTATAAAAAATATGTTTTTTTTAAATTAGTGAAGATTAAAAATAAATAAACGGTGCCGGCTTTATCGTGAAATCCTGTTTTCCCTTTGACTTTATTAAATAATCTGTTAATTAAAGTTAATTCAACTGAAAAATCATAAAAAATACAAAAAATTATTGAATCTCTCATATTTCCCTCAAACATGTTTAAAGAAGAGACACAGCCTTTGGTTCAACATTATTCTAACCCACAGATGTACAAATCACTAAACAAGCATTACACTTTAAATTAAAGCTTTAAATCAAAGCTAAACTTTAATTCAAAGCTAAAAAGAATCTGTAAACAAGAAAAAAATAATCAGTATACAAGAAACAAAACCACAGTGAGTGCAAATACATCAAATGATGAAGAAAAATATAGAATTTTAAATATAGATATCCTGATGCATGCTCAATAATTCAGGTAGAAAAATCTAAAAAGTTAAGTCTGATCCTCTGGACGTTCAAAAACAAACAAACAAAAAACAAAAATGTAGAAACATTTCTTCTTTCATCCAAAAGACTTCTTCAGTCTGAGGAGCTGTCTTCAGCTCAGTCTTATATAAATAGCTATGAGCTGAAGACAGCGCCTCAGACTGAAGAAGTCTTTCAGATGAAAGAAGAAATGTTTCTACATTTTTTTGTTTTTGTTTTTTGAATGTCCAGAGGATCAGACTTAACTTTTTTAGATTTAAATATAAATGTTTTTTGTAGAATCTGGTTCATCAGATTTAATTCAGTTCAGTTTATTTATACAGCACCAAGTCACAACAGAACTCGTCTCAGGGCACTGAACAGAAACATTCATATATAAAAATAATAATTTAATATTTATCTGAGGAGCAGAACTCTCATTAGCAGGACTTGGATTCTGGACACGCCTCCAGAATGGGTCCTAAAGTGCAGGTGCAAATCCAGGCTGAGCTGAGCCAGGCTGAGTAGGGGTGTGCAGGGCTGAGCAGAGTTGGGGCTGATTAGGGGCAGTGCAAAAGGGGCAATAGTTCATCGTTGTTCATTCTGTGTAAGTGTAATTTGTTGACCAGCTTGTGTTTGTTTTTAGGGAGAAGAGGAAAAAGAGCTTGCAATAATTGCTATACAATCAATGCTCAGACATATACGAGTCAGGTCTGAGGTCTGTATGTGTTTGCATGCTTTATGTGTTTTTTTTTCTTCTTCAGATTCCTACATTTATGTCTAAACATGGTTCCAATTTGAAGTACAGTAGCCCCTTGTTTATTGTGGGGGACCATACCCTTAAGACCCGTGATAAGTGAAAACCTGTGAAGTAGGAATAGAACTTTGTAGTAGAAGTAGTAACTAGTAGCTTATATATATATATATATATATATATATATATATATATATATATATATATATGAGAGAGATATTAAGGTGTTTTAAACCCTTCCTAAGTTCATGCAATATTCTAAACAATGTTTCTAAACGCTCTAAAAAAGCACAGAATGTCATGATTTCAGCTCCTTGGCCACACCTACTTCTACGCTTTGCACAGAGAACAGCTGATCAGCTGTAGCAGGAAGTTTATCCTGCAGTATGGGCTGCACAAAGGTGGAAGAGGTGCTAAATAATTTAAACTAATTTAAAACAAAAATTCCATGCCAATTGCGCGGCTCATCCATCAATCAGCCAATTGTGTGTCATATCCAATTTTAGTTTGAAAAACCGCGATCAAGTGAGTCTGCGATAAACAAACCACGTAGTAGTGAGGGACTACTGTACATCTGTGTTTACTTTGATCCATACCACTACACAGGTGACTGAGGGCGTAAAAAACAATCAGATGCTCATAGAGGAACTACTAATGGCAAATCCTCTCACCCCGGAGGATGAGGAGATACAGAGAGCTGACAAAGAGTTTGTGATGGCCCTGCAAAAAGAGAGATACGAGCAAAGAGAGAAGGTGAAATTAACAGAAGGCACACATACGATTCCTAAACTCCCAGATCTTATGTACCTTTGTCTGCTTTTTTCAGATCGCCCAGGAGGAAGAAGCTCACAACAAACTGGTGGGTGCAGAGCTCGCACTTCTGTTCGACACCTTAGCCAAGGAGCGCATCCGTCAACAGGAGGAGTACAAGATCCACACTTTTACTGCGCTGGCTGAGGGAGAGAGGCGACGGCGAGAGGCTGAGGAAGGCGGGAGGAGACAAACTGATGAGCAGAGATGCAAAGAAAACGACGAGATTTTACAACACGTAGGCCATCTTTTGTTACACCTTTAACAGACTGAGTTGAAAATAACATACTGGGTCAGTCAATTTTGTTTTGTCGTATTTATACATATGAAATAAAAAATCTTACATGAGATTATTAAACTTCTTTTGCCTGTGTGTGATGTTTCTCAACGCTATGTCTCAGGTAGCGCAGGTGCGCCAGGAAAGTGTGGACATGTTTTTGGATGACATCATCTCAGAAAACGTGGAGCGGTTTGCTGAGGAGAAGGCCAGAGAGGAGATCCTCACGAGGGCAAAGGAGCTCAACGATGTGGCTTATGCCTTGGAGGAAAGGTAATAAACACCTCAATATGTTTGCTGAAACATTTTATACAAATATCCCCCCCCCCAAAAAAAAAAAAAAAAAAAAAATAAAAAATATATATATATGTGTGTGTGTGTGTGAGAAGCAGGGACAGTGTTCAGTCAGAGGAGATCGTGTCAGAGCTGGTTTACAGCTTTCTTATTCCAAACGTTGAGAAGAAATTTGTCAGAGGTTTGTGATCACACATTATCTCATAATATTAAAAAATCTGTTAAAATCTCAATATGACTTAGAGGTAGCAGACATTTTTCTAGAAAATGATAAGTAATAAAACTGCATTAAGTAGTTTTTTCCCGCCACCTGTCTGACTTTGATGTTTCTCTTCCAGTCCACCTGAAGGAGCAGGCGTGCCTGCAGGCAGCTCAGAGCATCGTTCAGGAGATCATAGCAGCTGCTGGGAACCATCCTGAGCAAACATCAGAGATTACTTGTTCTGCTCAAAAAAGCTCTGATCAAGACATGAAGGAGATCCAGAGATGACCAGTGTGACCAACTGAATCTTTCTTTCCCGTCTTTCAGTTTACCTCGACGCAGCTGAGTACATTTGTGAAATGTACTCGTTTGAATAAGAACTTTAAACAGTTTAACATCAGTCATAACCCCAGTTGTAAGTTTTTGAAGCTCCCTCTAGTAAGTTACAAGCCTAATATAAAGGTGACTGAATAAATTAGCCTATGTCTCTGTGGCCAGCTAATTTATAAAATATGTGGAAGGATTTTCAAAGCATATGCCCATAATTTACTTTTTCTGTCTTAATTAACATTTCAGCTATTCACAATATTCTAGTTATTCTTTTTGAAATCATTTCAGAGATGTCAAGCATTGTTATTCCTACAAAAAAAATTACACAACTTTATTGTGTGCATACTGAGATGCATGTTTGAATGTTTCTAATTGTTGGCAGTTATAACATTGCACAGAAGTGCAACAGAAGATGCACTACAGGTGCATCTTCTGTTTTTAAAGGACCTTTTAGCCTCTTTTAACAATGCAGTTAAAGATGCAAGGGCAACTTATTTCTCTAACCTGATTGCTAGGAGCAAAGGAAACTCCAAATTGTTTTTTAATACTATCAGGGACATTACCACCCCAGCTTCACTTTCTGTTCCCATCTCTTCAAATGAGGATTGCCAACTTTTTCTTTCTTATTTTATAGACAAAGTCAGTAAGGTGAGAAACAATATTCCTTCACCTGCACCTGGGCTGACTGTTCCCTCTCTAGCTCGGCCTGTTATTTTAGACTCCTTCCAGCCGGTGTCCCTTCATGAGCTCGCTAAGCTTGTTAGCACCATGAAGACATCCTCCTGCTTTCTGGACATTCTACCTGCAGGCTTGTTTAAGGGTGTCTTTCAGTGCATTGGTCCTAGTGTACTAAACATAGTAAATGCTTCTTTAGCTTCTGGTCAAGTACCCGTTTGCCTAAAGTGTGCTGTCATCCACCCACTCTTAAAAAAGGTTAATTTGGATTCCTCTTCATTTAACAGTTACAGACCAATCTCCAAACTTCCTCTTCTGGCTAAAATTATTGAGAAGGTTGTGGTTCAGCAGTTAACTGCTGCTCTTGATCAACACAGTATTCTGGACCATTTTCAGTCTGGGTTTCGTAAATCCCACTCAACTGAGACAGCTCTCCTTAGGGTCTCAAATGATCTACTGATGCAACGAGATGCAGGAAAATGTTCTGTGCTGCTTATGCTGGATCTGACGTCGGCTTTTGACACTGTTGATCATTTGACCTTGCTGGACAGGCTGAAGAGCTGGGCTGGTATTTCAGGTTCTGCCTTAAAATGGTTGGCCTCTTACCTGTCCGATAGATCAGTCTTCTTGGCTTCCTCTACTTTCAGATCCCAGTCCTGCCCTGTTCATTTTGGTGTTCCTCAGGGCTCTGTTCTGGGGCCATTGTTGTTTTTGATCTATCTGCTCCCTCTTGGTCCAATACTGTCATCTTTTAAGGATATCTCATATCACTGTTATGCTGATGACATTCAGTTGTACATCTCTTTTTTACCAAATGAGGTTTCAAAAATACAAATCTTACTCAACTGTATGGAATCAGTTAAAAGCTGGATGACAGAACGTTTTCTTCAGCTGAACAGCGAGAAAACTGAAGTAATCATCTTTGCTCCAGAAAAAACAACTGCAGTGATAAAGCAGAAACTTGGACCTCTTGGTCATTTAGCTAAGTCCTCGGTTAGAAATCTTGGGCTAACCTTTGACTCTTGTTTTACTCTGGAAAATCATATTAAGTCTCTGGTTCGTTCCTGTTTCTACCATCTGCGTAACATCGCCAAACTTAGCCATATTGATTCTCGTCCAGAAATGGAAATGTTAATTCATGCATTTGTTTCATCTCGCCTGGATTATTGTAATGCACTTGTAAGGATGGTACCATTTGCTGTTTCTGTTTGTGTCTGTGTTCCCCACTCTGCTTTTTGTGCTCTTGTAGTTCTGCTCTTTGTGTGGTTTCTGTTCCTGTGTATCTGGTCCTGTTTTCCACTCACTCCTCAGTCTGCCTCTCCACTCCTCAGTCTTTATCATTCACACCTGTCCCTCATCAGCCACCTGCCCAGGTGCTCTCATTACTCACTCTCCCTCTGTCTTATAAAAAGCCTTTCTCTCCTCCACTCCTGGTCCGGTCATTGTTCTGTATTCACAGACATCTCAGTCCTCCTCTGTCCTGTCTGTTTTTGTCCACCTGATGATCTGCTCTGCCTGTGTACTCTGATGTCCTGTTCAGCCTTGTTTTGATCCTGTTTTGCCAGAGTAAGTTTTGCTGCACCGACAGCCTTTTGTTTTGTTGTTTAAATAAATTATTTTTATTTAAACTCCTGCCTCGCTCGCCTCCCTGCAAATGGGTTCCAACGGTGAGGATTGTGACAGCACTGTATACATGTTTAAACAAAACCTCCCTAGACTGGTTGCAGTCTGTGCAAAATGCTGCGGCTCGACTCTTGACTGTGTAGTATGACATACCCTGAGATATATTCATACATTAAAACGGGTTCACTCATCTTTCTGGACTGGATGATGTCGTGCTTTGAATTTAACAGAAATGTGGACGTGAGACGTTAATTATCTTTGACTCACCAAGCGAGTGGGTCATTTATTAAC
>NC_056498.1:84562650-84563961 GCF_014905685.2 Nematolebias whitei
GACGTTAATTATCTTTGACTCACCAAGCGAGTGGGTCATTTATTAACAGAATCAAGTTTAACACATCACACATTTACATTAATTTGGCAGAATATGAAAACAACAACAACATAATTAATCAGCTTTACAACCAGGAAAACCATACGGCCATGATTTTCCGTTGTTTCACCACAGACATTAATGAAAACATCTGGATTAATTTTCTAGCAGAAAGGAGAGTTTAAAGATGGAAAATTGAGATTTATCTTACAGAGAGATGTGTGAGGGAATTTGTCTGTTTTAACCAGAACGTGCACGCTCCTTCGGAAATCAGCTTGTCCCAAACAGTACACTTTTGGTGAAGGTCGACTTTTACCTTTTCTGAAGATAGATCAGTTCCGGCGTGGAGTCTCACTTCCAACCACTGTTCAGCGTCTCAGTGAGAACAGCCAAATACCTCGAGAGCCGTGCGAGGTTATCCAAACAGAAGTTATAATTCCCAAAATCGTCTCTGGTTCAGCTTGTTTGGCTTAGCAGCATCCATGAATGCCTGCGTTTGCATTCATGAACTCCCAAACTCTCTGCATTCTGGATTCCAAAACTCCTGAACTCTCCTGCTCTACTTGAACTGCTGCTCCATCTTCAAGACTGAGCTTACAGCAGCTTCAAGACTGAGCTGAACTCTCTACCAGAACTCTTCTGGAACTCTTCTCTTTGAACTAGGAAGTGCCAACCTTTTTATGAAGGGTCACTTCCGGTTCATTTGAGAGCTTTTTGGTTGGTGGATGGACCAAAGCAGAGGTGTGGTTTGTGATGTAAGGTGTTATTAAAAGTCAAGGAAAAGATTAAGATTGTTTAAGAACAGACAGAAAGATTGTTGGAGAAAACCAGTCTTAGTGGAGCCACCTCTCCTGTATCTTGCTGTAAAAGTTAAACATGACATTTCTTTTCAGTAAACTTTCTAGTTGACCGAAGCTTGAACTTTAACACACTTACAACTTTGCTCATTGAAGACAGAAAAATCAAGAAATGCATATTAACCTGATTTCTTCTTTGAATGAGGATTAAGGATCATTATTTACTGTTTCACAGTTAATAAAAATGAGTAGTTCATTTCAACATGTAAACATTGTTTGAACTAACACAATTTGATTATCAAACATTTGTAAAATAGTAATGATCATAGAGAATTGTCTTTTTCACTTGATTAATTCAAGAAAGAAAGTCTCAGGATCGATCAACCTGTATTTCTGGATGCAAATCAATGAAATGACAGTTTCTGACCATATGATCCTAAGGTCATTGATTTGACATCAGGTCAAGTTCACTACA
>NC_056498.1:84564061-84566086 GCF_014905685.2 Nematolebias whitei
CAGGGTGGCTTCTGGGTAATACCAGATGGCTAGGCCTCAGACTGACGAAGCCTCTTGGATGAGGGGCGAAACGTTTCTTTTTTAACAAAAAAAACGAAGTCCAGATGACATGATTCAACCTTTTTTGTTGTTATATAAGAAATGTATCAAACACAGAGAGTCGGAAGTCTTGTGTGGACCAGTCGTGCGCTGGTGCCATGTACAATTTTGATGCGATTCTTCTTTACCTGGGTCGAAAACGGCTTCCCGGCCAGTGTCACGGTGAGAAGTTCTTTCATATCAATTTGTGTGTTAAGAGTGTACGAGTGTACATGTTCTTGCTTGACTGTTTTCTGTGGCAGGTTAATAAATGACACTTATTACTCCTAGCAGTAACAGCCTCTGTGTTTTATTTTTTCCCTCTGGTCTGAATATCTGTGCCGACCGTTCACGAGCCCTTTTGATAAAGAATTTCATAATACACTAGGTGTGACCTCCCCTGGGTACAGTCCGTGGTACAGAATACGGTCAATAGCCTTGTCCTGCTCCAAAATTTTCAGGCAATCTATCAACTTCTTCTTCTAACCACTTCCTGGATCTCTTTTCAGAGGTTCATAAGTGGTTAAGTCACTAAGGAGTGTCATAACTTTCTCATGATAGTCTTTCTGGTTGTTTTGCTTTGTTTTGTTTTTTGAATGTCCAGAGGACCAGATTGAATATTTTTAGATTTTTCTACCTGGATTATTGAGCATGCATCAGAATATATGTACTTAATGTTTTCTTTAATGTAATGTGCTTCTTATATGACAGAAGTCAGTTAAAAAGTTATGTTGATGGTTATGAAGACAGCTTAATCTTTGTGTAAGGTTTATGCCTGATGTTTAGGCTATCTGACAACTGTATGAATTGCATGTCTCAGTACTCATAGAGCATAAATACTGTATATCCAATTGTATTTTACAAAATAAAAATATCATAATGATGCTAAATTAGATTGTTTGGTCTTTGGGATTAATGTAAACATTATTTACAATGTAAAGATAATAAATTGGGCGGCTGTGGCTGAGTGGTTAGAGCAGTTGTCCTCCTTTGCAAGAGTTTGGGGGTTCGAATCCACCAGCAGTCACATGATGAAGTGTTCCTGGGCAAGACACTGAACCCCTCGTTGCCTCTGATGTGTGTCCCATCGGTGTATGAATGTGATAAAGCACTGATGGTGGTGGGGGGTTCTGGGGCTTCTCCCCCAGAGAATTTTGAATAAAGTAGATGCCGTTTCCTGTATTCTGGTGTATTTTACCAAGGTTTATTACAGTAGATTAACATGAAACAAAAGATGTAAACTCGTTGAAATGACTGCAAAGCGTTCATAATGCAACACCGCTGCAGCTCTGCAGGTAAGGAGAGTTCACTTCAGGACAAATTGAGGTCGCCAATTGATCAGTTGCTGACCTGGTTACTGGATTAATTGACAGGTGATGTGACTTGTGCAACAAAAAAAAATCATAGATTTTATTGGCCTGTTTAAGACTGTCATCATTTATTCCATATTTATTCAATATTTTGGTGATTCTAAGGTTTGAGAACTGAGTTTTCTTACAAAATCCTAATGATGGTTTCTTTATTTTTCAGGGGTGCCGAGTTAAAATTTACGGGTGCTTGAGCACCCCCAAGAAGAGGCTAAAATCAACACTGAAGCCATTTGATTTATTTTAGGCTACTTTTGAACGCTTTATGTGTGATTTATAAATTCAATTCAGTTTATATATATAGCGTCAAGTCACAACAGAAGTTAATTCAGGGCACTGAACAAAATCATTCACATACATTATAAATGCCAATTAGCAAAGTTATCTGTCTAAAGAAAGAAGCCAGCAGATTTGTTGAGTCTTCATTTCTTCACAGTCTTCCATCCTGAGAAAAGATGTGCCTGAACAGGGATCCACCAATAATGTCCCATTTCCATTAGTACCGGTATGGCCCGACTGGACCCGACACGATGCGGTTCTGAGGCTTTTCCATTAGTAATGGTACTTTATATGTGTATGT
>NC_056498.1:84566186-84567208 GCF_014905685.2 Nematolebias whitei
CCTCAGACTGAGGAAGTCTCTCGGATGAGAGACGAAACGTTTCTACATTTTTTGTTGATTTGCTTTGTTTTGTTTTTTCTTGAATGTCCAGAGGACCAGATTTAACTTTTTTAGATGTTTTGTAGACATTTCTTTGTCAAGAACATTTCATATATCAAGAGCACCTTTTTGTTCTTATCCACAGTGAACCTTTTATTTTTTTTCTTGAAATAATGAGCACATTTTCTCGTTATGTGCATCGGGCTTTCAGCGTCAGCCTTTGCTTCCTCTCTAGAAAGCACATTGAGGTTATCTGAAGAGATATTGACCACGTAGTTAACGGGTCATAATTTCACTTCACCTGTTTTACGTTACTATGGCTTCCTGTCAAGTTCCTAATACATGTTCAAAATGTCTTTGAAGATATTTGTAATTACACTGAACCAGAATCAGGTTTATTGTCATTTTTATGCAAAGACTTTGTCTTTAGCGTAGGAGGTTTGCAAAAAACAAAACCATGAAAACAAAGTGTAAGTAAGTAAGTAAGTAAAACTTTATTTATATAGCGCTTCTCAAGATAAAAATCACAAAACGCTTCAACAAATCAGATAAACAAAAGCAAAAAAACAAACAAATTCAGGCAAAAGCAGATTTAAAAAGATAAGTTTTTAGCTGACTTTTAAAAGAAATCACCGAGTCCAGTGATCGGAGAGTTTGAGGAAGAGAGTTCCAGAGTCTTGGAGCCACGGAAGAAAAGGCTCTATCTCCTTTAGTTTTCAATTTTGTCCGGGGGACAGTCGGCAGGCCTTGATCACAGGACCTCAGAGCTCTGATCGGTGTGTAGGGATGTAAAAGTTCTGTTATGTAATTTGGGGTTTGACCATGTAAAGCTCTCCAGGTTAAAACCAAAACCTTAAAATCCACTCTATGTTGAACTGGGAGCCAATGAAGTTGTTTTAAAAGTGGTGTTACATGGCAATACTTTGATGATCCAGTTGTAGTGAACTTGACCTGATGTCAAATCAATGACCTTAGGATCATAT
>NC_056498.1:84567308-84569310 GCF_014905685.2 Nematolebias whitei
AGTGACTAAGCAACCAGTTAAACAACGTTTCAACATTGACAAAAGCATTGATTAAGCAACTAGGAAACGACGTTTCGGTGCGCCACTCACTCTGAATGTCAGATTTGATCATGTTATCGCGTCTGGTAGCATTATCCTAACTGGCGTCACCCCCCTTCGGTCATGGGAGACCGCGAACACGGGTGAGGACGTCGCTCCATGAGCTAAAGTTAGGTTGTCCTTGAGTAGTTTTAACTGTTTGCGCAGCTGAAAGAGGACTTTTAGGTCTGGATTGGAATCCAGTTTGACTTTCGATGGAGTGTATTTGTCTGGGTCAGTCAGATACAGTATCATTGAGTTAATTGCAGGATCATCCAACTTTTGAAGTTGGGTGATGTCTGGGTCAGTCAGCATCGGGCGTACAGAAACTGTGTTATCAGCAGGTTTAGCTGCAGCTTGTGCACGTGTGACTGCCATTACCTCAGTTGTAGCTTGTGACGACTGAGTATTGAGTAGCCAGGAGGGGTCAAAGGACCACGTGGGTCCGTCAACAGCTCCTTCCTTGGCTAGGGAGTCTGCAAGGTCATTATAATACTTGTCATCGCCTGGGACTCTGGAGTGTCCTGGAACATTCTTCCAGAAGATCTGTAGATCATGTGATGTCACCAAGTGATCACATGTCATGAAAAGCTCTTTGTGTTTTACCACCTTTTTGTTGCTTGTGAGAAAACCGTTCTGTTTCCACAGAGCGAGATGACACAAGAAACTGAGTCGAGCATAGTTAGAGTCAGTGCAGATGACTAGCGTCTGGATGGAGCGTTCCACCGCCATCCATAGGGTTGCTGCTATTTCAGCGTACTGAGAAGACTGAGAGCCTAATTTATAGCCAAATGTGACCTGTTCTTGGTCCTGGAGGAGTACTCCTCCAACACCTGCTTTGCAGATCGTCTCGTGGTGGAATGAGCATCCATCCACGTACATTGTTGCCATATCTTTGCAGATATTGCTATCAAAGAAGTGGTGATTTGGGTCCTCAGCAGCTGAGGGTTTGCTCACAACCGGCTGTTGGGTGGCTGGTACATCCTGTGTACATTCTTGGCAGATTGCCAAATCAGTGCCCAAGTGCGACTTCTTATTTTGACCGTAGCGGATGTCTAGGTTAAAACTTTGAAGTGCCATAAGCCATGTTGCAACACGTGAGTTTGTCACCACACCATCTCTGATGCGTTGGCTGTTCAGAAACGTTACTGGCTGGTGTTGTGTCTCAACAATAATCCTCTGTCCACCAATATAGCAGGAGAAATGTTTCACTGCCCACACAGTGGTCAATAGAGCCTTCTCACAGTCTGAATACCGTAAATCAGGGCCTGCCATCGTTTTGCTGGCGTAGGCCACAACACGCCTGTCTTTGTCGTGTATTTGGTACAGACCTGCACTCATGCAGTGCGTTGAGAAGCCCACTTCCAAGTAGAACTCTTTGTTGCAGTCTGGGTAGACTAGACATGGGGCTAATTTGAGCCTGTCTTTGAGAGTGTTCATTGCCTGCTGCTGTGTATCAGTCCAGACAAAAGGAACGTCTTTCTTTAAGAGTTCAGTTAGTGGTTTGGCGAGATCCGCATAATGCTCTATGAACTGGCGAGAGTAATTACACACTCCCAAGAAACTCTGTAGTTCTTTGAGGTTGGTTGGGACTTTGAGGTTGTCTAGGCCTTGGGTGCGAGTCAATTGTGGTTGTACTCCGTCTGGACCTACTAAGAGGCCAACATAGTCCACTTTGGTTCTGCACCACTGGCACTTTGACATTGAGATTTTAGCACCAGCAGTTGTTAGCTGATTTAGGACGTGGTCGATCCCCGTACGGGCCACCAAATGTAGTATGACATACCCTGAGATATATTCATACATTAAAACGGGTTCACTCATCTTTCTGGACTGGATGATGTCGTGCTTTGAATTTAACAGAAATGTGGACGTGCGACGTTAATTATCTTTGACTCACCAAGCGAGTGGGTCATTTATTAAC
>NC_056498.1:84569410-84577321 GCF_014905685.2 Nematolebias whitei
GAGCCTCTGCTACAGTTTTCTCATCCCACTGATTCACTTTCTGACATTCCTCTTCCACTGTCACCATCTGGACTCTTGGCAAATAGCCAGCAGCTATCTTCGCTGCTCTGTCAGCTTGCCTGTTTCCTTCCGCTGTGTCTGATTGTGTAACATCATGACCTTTGCACTTCACAACCGCTACTTTTGCTGGCCACATCAAACTGTCAGCTAAATCCTTAATGAGTTCCTCATGTTTAATTGGTTTGTTACCTGCTGTTCAAAAACCTGCTCTTTTCCACTGTGGTAATTGTACATGAATTACACCATACGCATATGCTGAGTCTGTGTACACTGTAACCTCTTTTCCTTTGCTCAATTTCAAAGCCTCAACGACTGCCTGAATTTCAGCTTTTTGAGCTGACTGATGACCTTCTAGCTGCCCTGAGCTCAGTACCTCGTACTCAACACCATTCTGCTGTACCACAGCAAATCTTGATCTCAAAGACCCATCCTCAAACCTGAAGCAGCAACCATCTGTGTAAAGTACATTTGAATGTGGTATGAGTTCAGTCTGTAAATCAGGTCTAATGCGTTCCTCCATGTACACTTTTTGCACACAATCATGTGCTTGTGTTGTTTGCATACCATCTGCCATGTTTATGCCTTCATGCAGGAACAATAAATTCGGTTCTGATAGGATGTTGCTCATGCGTCTTTGCTTTAAGGATGTCATTGTAAAGAGCTCAGAATTAACATAAGCTACTATTTTGTGTGTCGTTAGGATGTGTAGTGGGTGTCCCATGACGATGTGTGCTGTTTTTGAAACAATCCTTGCCAGACCTGCTGCTGCCTGTGTACATGTTGGATGACGCTTCTCAGTACCATCCAACATCACACTTGCGTACATCAACACCTGTCTACCACCCCCCTTTTTCTGAAACAGAACACCATTAACAGTGTTTTCTGCTTCAGAAACGTCAAGGAAAAACGGGGCTGAGTAATCAGGCAGAGCCAAATCAGCTGCTCTGGACAAGAGTTGCTTCAGTTTAATAAACACATGCTCTGCATCTGTGTTCCACACAAGTGTTGCTTTAAGGTTTCTGTTACCTTGATCTTTTAACATCTGTCTGAGTGGAGTGGTGAGTTCACTATAATCAGGTATATAGTGTCTGCTGTACCCAGTTAAACCTAAAAAGGATAACATGTCTTGTACAGTGGTGGGTTTTGGATGATGTAGTATAGACGCCCTGTGTTCTGGTGAAAGTGTTGTACCATTAGCAGAGACCAACCTACCAAGGAAAGAGACCTGTGTACGAACTGCTTGAAGTTTAGATTTACTAACTTTAAAACCTGCATCATGCAGGTGAAGCAGGACAGCCTGAGTGGCTGTAAGACAGTCATGCGCTGTTTCAGAGGCTATCAGCAAATCATCAACATATTGAACCAAAGTGGTGCCTCTGGGGAGAGGAAGCTGTACAAGAATGTTCTTTAAAACATGATTGAAAATCCCTGGCGATAATGCAAAACCCTGAGGCAAGCGAGTGTATCTATACTGACAACCGTTAAATGTGAATGAGAAAATGTCACGCAGGTCCTCTGATAAGGGCAGGCAATAAAAGGAGTTAGCCAAATCAATGCAGGTCATCCACTTCTGGTTTGGTGTCAGTTGGGTCAGTGCAACATAGGGATTTGGTACTGGTAACGTAGGTGTCTTAAGTATGGCGTTGATCAACCTAAGATCATGTACCATTCTGTACTTTCCAGTTCCCGCCTTCTCAACAGGTAGAATGGGAGTATTCCAGTCTGAATGTGAGTGTTCGAGGACCCCTGCCTTCAGCAACCCTTGGACTGTGTCAGTCAAACCTTGTTCAGCCTCAGGTCTATGAGAATACTGATACAACCATATAGGTTCATTGTGGGTCAGTTCAAAAGAGATTGGGAGGCATTTAACATGACCTACATCCTCAGGTCCCTGAGACCAGAGAGATGCAGGAAGTGTATCTAACATCTGAGGAACATCTGAATGGTCAGTTTTTTCTCTGCCATGGTCTCTGGAGATCACCTCATGGTCTAGCTTACCTACATCATGAACAGCTAAGTCAATGCTATAACAGTCGGTCGATGATGAGTAAGCGAGCTGAGGTATTTGTGTTGGGACCCAATCTGTGGCAGAGACAGCAGCTTTCACCATTGGGCCCAAATCTTTAGCTTGATGTGTGGGAGCTAAAGCTAACGAGACGTGTGGGATCGCTTCAGACGACATCATGTACCACTCTAGTTGAGACGGTGTGAGGTTGACGTGAGAAGCTACGCCTTGTGGACCAACTATGAGCCGGTCTGATATTAATGGCCACTCAGTGTCCTGCAAGTGCTGAGCAAAATGCTCCCTGTAACAATCGTCAGAATCACGGTCATAAAAAAGAGTTACATGTAAAGGATCTAGAGGTGGGACATAGGGACGCAGAGCATCAAGCCATGGCTTCCACAACAAGTAAGCAGAGTAAAGTCCTGTGTGTTCAGGTGTCTCTGGGCGCAGCAACGCCCAGTAAATGTCAGCTACTTCCTCATGTATCGGCTGTACCAAGCACTGTGATGACAAAGAGGAGGAAGAAGCAGAACAAGTCCAGGTCACACCACTTGGTAAAGTAACACGTAAACCAGTTTGTTCACACATTATTGTTGCTCCAAGTTTCTTTAACAAGTCTCTTCCAAGCAGGTTAACAGGTACACGTGTGGACAGAACAAATGGATGTGTCACTGTTTGAAGTCCTGCTGTTACTACGAGAGGTTCAGTTAGAGACAGTTTTTGTTGCACCCCAGCGAAACCGATCACAGACACAGTGTCCGCACTGGCATGTTCATCAAATCCCTGCTCATTGAGGGTTGAATATGTAGCTCCAGTGTCCACGAGGAATGATAGATCTTTATTCATGACCCTCATTTTCACCATAGGGTCTGCTCCTCCCCCTATGGTGTGATTACTCTGTGGGGTGTGTCATTGCTGGTAGTATCCACCTGGTGGCGCCCAAGATGGATCCTGCTGGCCAGAGGTAGGTGCCGGTGGCGCCATCTGGTGGTTGGGAGCTGAGTAGTGATGTGCTCCTCCTCTTTGGGCATTGGCCTGCTTGTGAAAACAATCCCTTGCCCAATGACCGGGTTTGTGACAGTAATGGCAAACATCTGTTGCTCTGCCTCCCTGCGTGTAACCCCGACCGAAACCTCTGCCCCGAGACCCCCCTCTTTCTCCCCACTGCCCTCTTGACCGTCCCCGAGGGTATACAACAGGAAGCGGGGGTTGGGCGGTTACAGGACACTGATAAGCAGCCTCAGAACACTGAAACACAGTGTCAGCTTGTACCATCTGTTTTGAATCTTTCTTAGTTTGAACTACATCCCTAGCCTGTTTCAATTGTAGCTTTAAGAGCTGCGTTTGCATATCTTTCAGTTCAGAGGAAGTTTTAGTCTCCTCATCAGCCACACATTGCAGATGATGAATAAGATGCCGTTCCCACTGGGCAGCATCTGCTGTGGGTAAATCAGGGTTAATTTTCATTGCCTTACTGACTGCTGCAGGGACCCCATCCAGTATTGCTTGTCTAAAAAAAATACTTTTGATTTTCCCCTTGACCATGGCAGTGTGTTCTGTCATACCAGTCCTGTTTACACACATCTAAATATGCAGTGGGGTTCTGACCAGGCTTCCAGGTGAACTTAGGAACCCCTGTACCTTCTGGAAGGGGATAAGCCTGTCTGAGAGCGGCGGCAAGTCTCTGATACTCTAACAACATGCAAGTTGAGTCAGGTATGTTATGATTCCACCCCGCAGCCCTCTCTATTTCATCCATCCTAGTAGAAGTTACACACCTTCCCAACAGTGCCCTCATGTCTCCCACAGCTAAATTAATACCTTTAGTTAAGGAGTCCACTACGTTCAACCACTTACTTCCTCTTTCTGTGAGGGGAGGAAGTTTGTCCACTAACGCCTGCACATCACCTAGCGCAAGAGGTTTATAACGTATCTGATTTCCTGCCTGCAGAAGAGGAAATGAACCTGTACTTAACGATGGATCCACGCTTTCAACAGGGATAGAAGCGTGATCTGGTGGTGGAAGAGCTGCCGACAAATCAGAAGTAATTCGTATTGCTTGTGGCCAAAAAGGATTCTGTACGTGTGTCTGAGGCGTAGCAGGCAATTGGTGAGTACAGGTGAGCGGGTTTTGAAACAACCCTGCACGATTCCTCCAACCCTGCAGACCCACAAGCAGGCCCTCTCTATCATGAGAGCTGTCAGAGGGAGATGCTGAGGATGCATAGAGGGAAGAAGTGTGCAAATCAGGGTGTCCTGAGGGATTAACAGACTGACTCCACCCATCTTTAATTACCCATTGCTGCTTGCTGTTTATATTTCTTTCACCCTCTGTTTGGAATGGTGTACTGATGGACTGTGTCTTCATTCCTGGTGCCTCAAATAGTTTTGTTTTAACTGGGTTGGATGACTCCCCCCTCTGCTGCGAGGGGGTGTCATTGACCTCCCCCACTTGTAATGTTCCCTCTTTTATGTGATATATGGGGTACATTCCTGTAGGGGGATGTTCTGACTGATTGCCACTTCTGTTGTAAGGAGGGGGATCTGAACTACCCATTTCCTCACTCTTTGTTTTTTTAGGCTGCCAGTTGCTGTGTTCTCAACAAATGGTACGAACCCTGAGCCACAAAGACCAATTTCAACCACTCTTTTCTTTCATAAATAACCTCCCTCATTAACTTTCTGTATTTATTTTCATGCAAGGCATTTGCCTCTCTCTTTTTCTTGTCAAATTTATCCTCATCACTCGAGCACTCTTTAATTTTATCCCACATCAAAGATATCACATCTTGTTTCTCTTCTGCATTATTTTCTATTTTTTGTAATTTTTGCACGAGAGCTTTTTTTTTAGCTTTTTATCATATTGCAGCATCTCTAGTGCCTGTCTCACAATTTCCACTTGCTCTTTTACCGGTTTAAAACTTTCCTGCTCACACTTTTGTAACATTACACGCTGCACCTCTGTGTCCATTCTCTCAGGAACTTCAAACAAACAGCACACGTCTTTTTTTTTATTGTCACTGGAAAACTCTGGAACTTTTTTCTTCTTTTTCTGGAACTTTTTTCCTACACATTCATACTGTGGTCTTATATTTGACAAAGACACGAACACAAAATAAACAAACAAGATACTGACCACATTTCAACATTCACTCAAGTCACAGACGCCAGAAATATTCACAATGGTCACCCATGAAAATGTTGTTGTTTTTTTTTTAAAACAAAATGTGTTGACTTCCCTTTTAATATCCTAGAAGACAGCAATATTTGTGAACCCGTGACCTCTCTACTCCACCACAGGTCATAAATTATTTTATCATAAATTTAATTTTTAGTTCTGTTTTTATTTTAATCTATTCGGTGCGTGCGTCGTATTTAATTAATTAATGTCTCACCCAGCCTCGCGAACGCCCACCTACGGTCAATTGTGAGCGAACTTTAATTGATACTGTTTTAAAAGTTGACTGCCAGTTCAACAAGCTTACAGTAAACTTAGTCTAGTGGAGTTACAGAGTTGAACAGCAGAATTATTTTCCTAGAACTTTCACTCCTCCCAGGGAATCCGTCAACTCCCTGTTGGCAGACTAACGCGCAGTTTTATCCCTGAGGCTGGTTTTATTTTATCTTACCTTTATCTTAATTTTACAGTCGACGTAAACTTCTCTATTTAAAACTATTTATTTTTTTGAGTCAAACACACTGAGCAAAAATTTGCCTATTTGTAAGCCCAATTTACAGATTTCGTATTGAAACGGGCTCTGCTTACCTCCTTCTGATGAATGACGCGTCGTAGGTCAGTATGAAGGACTCAGTAACTATTTCTTGCATCTCGGTGGGACCTCCAAATTTGTTGTGTTCTAACTGATTTCTCCACCCGAGTCTGTAGTTACCGCTTCAATCCTGCAGGGGTCAGCCAAATCATGCACATCAGATACAACAAACGCACCTTCAAGTTTATGAATATTTAATAAGTGAAGAAAACTCAGAAGTCAATAAAGTAGTCACAGATTCACAAGCATAAAACAGTGGGTTAGTTAAATGCAGTCGTTATTTTAACATATTAAAAACTGGATGCATCCATTAAACTGTACAATACAACCTTGAAGTTGTCTTTCTGCTCCAAACTCCTGGCTGGCTCGCTGCTGCGTCTCTCTGCTCACTCACACGAGGAGAGAACTCTGCATATCCTTTGTTCTGTGAAAAAGGGCGTTCCTTTTTCACAGAACAGGAAATGAAATCAATTCTGTGGGAGCCTCTTCAAAGTAAAACAGGAAGTGGGTCAATTTCAAAATAAAATAAGAATTGGGAGTCAGATTCAAAAAGGAACAAAATATTATTCCACAACACCATCCAAGTTGTAATGGACTGTAACGGTGATGTAGTGTGTGTTTGTCCTCTCCTCTGTCCAAAGGTCTGTCGTGATTGCATGGTCTCTAGTCTGCACCAAAGGAATTACGTATATTGTTATTAGCTCTTAAAGTATATTACATGTAAAACAGATGTTTAATTTATAGTTTTGAGAGATTAAGCAGTTTAAAAGGAGGAGAAAAAACAGATTTAGTGTTAGGAAATCTATAATTATAGACTACTGCATGATGTCAAGGTAAAATGTTTGTACTGTATTATAAAATAGTGCAGTGTGACTGACATACCTGATGGAGCTCTTCCATGACCATTTTTTTATTTGATCATATTCTCCTTGAACGTGACGGGAGACTGTGCGTCCACATGGCAGTTTGTCTTGTGCCTCAACGTTGTTTCGATACTTTGTTCCGATGTCGATTGCCTCCTGTATAACGTCGATGAAACCTTTCCCATCTACCACAGCAAATGGTCTCAAATCTACGCCGCACATGCGAGCTATTTTGTTGGTCATACGAGACTTAACTCCTGACAGTACCTTTCGTTTTATGAATGAAGAAATGCTTTCGGAATCAGCCTTGCAAGTGTGCCTCTTCTGACAGCTCGTCTCTGAGTCAGTGACGTACTTAATTATAACTGAACATGTTTTGCAAGCAGCGTAGAGCGTCTTCACACGTCACACTCGACTCTCATAAACTTCTGAACTATAAGCGCCTTCCCTGACAGTTCTGTTAACCTAACAGATGCGTCATTATTCCTAAATTTACTTGGCAAAACAATTTTTACCCTCTCGGTTTCTCCGCTGGCGTTTGCTCCCTCCATGTTGTTGGTTGATATACAGTAGCACTGAACAAAGAGGCTGGAAAAGGCGCCGGAAGCTGTTGGCGCAGCCGCCTGTCTGAAATTTATTATTATTATTTTTTTGCCTATTTCTTTTTTTGTCCTATGTTGGTTCCCGCTCCCGTCTGCTCCCGTTAAGTTTTCGTCCTGTCCGGTCCCGATAACGGGAGTTATAATAAAATTGACTCCGGTCCCGCCGGAATCCGGCCGGATCCACGTGACCCGCGGTACTCCCGAAAAAATGTCATCCTCGACTGCACAGTGCGTTGTGAATGCAAATACACCAGCTCAAATGTAAACAAAATGTTATGAATATTATTGATCCCCAACCGAACTGAGTCTACTGGACTATCTGATGTGAAAACAACCTTAAAAAGCAGAAAGAAGCTTAAATTACCAGAAGTAAGTGGAGCAAGCACATTTTTACTGAATTCTGCTGAAAAAAGTTTAATTGAGTGCAAAAATGTAAAATTAGTTGAAAAAAAATCTAAAATTAACATAAATACAGCTAAAAATTTGCTGAAATAGCAGAAAAATGTGGATTTTGCAGAAATTGATGATGATGATGTCACAGACTGAGATGGGTCAGAGGTGAGGAGTGATGATGTCACAGACAGAGCTGGGTCAGCGGTGAGGAGTGATGA